>NC_140579.1:1138141229-1138227071 GCF_964204655.1 Triturus cristatus
CCTGAAACACCAGGCCCAGCACAACCCCCTACACTGCCCGTACACCACTGCACTGCCCTAAACACTGAAACACTGAAACACCACCCCCAGCACGACCCCCTACACTGCCCGAACACCACTGCACTGCCATAAACCCCGAAACACCAGACCCAGCATGACCCCCTACACTGCCCGAACACAACTGCACTGCCCTAAATCCTGAAACACCAGGCCCAGCACGACCCCCTACACTGCCCATACACCACTGCACTGCCCTAAACCCTGAAACACCAGCCCCTGTACGACTCCCTACACTGCCCGAACACCACTGCACTGCCATAAACCCTGAAACACCAGCCCCAGCACGACCTCATACAATGCCCGAACACCACTGCATTGCCCTAATCCCTGAAACACCACCCTCAGCAAATTCCCCTACACTGCCCGAACACCACTGCACTGCCTTAAACCCTCATACACCACCCCCAGCAAGACCCCCTACACTGCCCGAACACCACTGCCCTAAACCCTGAAACACCAACCCCAGCAAGACCCCTTACACTGCCCGAACACCAATGCCTTAAATTGTGAAACAGCACCCCCCCACTACCCCCTACACTGCCTGAACACCATTGCACTGCCTTAAACCCTGAAACACCATCCAGCACGACCCCCAACACTGCTCGAACACCACTTCACTGCCTTAACCCTGAAACAACACCCCCGCACGACCCTCTACTCTGCCCGAACACCACTGCACTGCCCTAAACCTTGAAACACCAGCCCCCGCATGACCCCCTACACTGCCAGAACACCACTGCACTGCCCTAAACCCTGAAACAACACCCACAGCAAGACCGCCTACACTGCCCGAACACCACTGCACTGTCCTAAACCCTGAAACACCAACCCCAGCATGACCCCCTACACTGCCTGAACACCACTGCACTGCCATAAACCCTGAAACACCAGACCCAGCACGACCCCATACACTGCCCGAACACCACTGCACAGCCCTAAACCCTGAAACACCAGCCCCAGCACGACTCCCTACACTGCCCGAACACCACTGCACTGCCATAAACCCTGAAACACCAGCCCCCAGCAAGAACCCCTACACTGCCCGAACACAACTGCACTGCCCAAAACCCTGCAACACCAGCCCCAGCAAGACCCCCTACAGTGCCCGAACACCACTGCACTGCCCAAAACCCTGAAACACCAACCCCAGCAAGACCCCTTACACTGCCCGAACACCAATGCCTTAAATTGTGAAACAGCACCCCCCCACTACCCCCTACACTGCCTGAACACCACTGCACTGCCTTAAACCCTGAAACACCATCCAGCACGACCCCCAACACTGCTCGAACACCACTTCACTGCCTTAACCCTGAAACAACACCCCCGCACGACCCTCTACTCTGCCCGAACACCACTGCACTGCCCTAAACCTTGAAACACCAGCCCCCGCATGACCCCCTACACTGCCAGAACACCACTGCACTGCCCTAAACCCTGAAACAACACCCACAGCAAGACCGCCTACACTGCCCGAACACCACTGCACTGTCCTAAACCCTGAAACACCAACCCCAGCATGACCCCCTACACTGCCTGAACACCACTGCACTGCCATAAACCCTGAAACACCAGACCCAGCACGACCCCATACACTGCCCGAACACCACTGCACAGCCCTAAACCCTGAAACACCAGCCCCAGCACGACTCCCTACACTGCCCGAACACCACTGCACTGCCATAAACCCTGAAACACCAGCCCCCAGCAAGAACCCCTACACTGCCCGAACACAACTGCACTGCCCAAAACCCTGCAACACCAGCCCCAGCAAGACCCCCTACAGTGCCCGAACACCACTGCACTGCCCAAAACCCTGAAACACTAGACCCAGTAAGACCCCCTACAGTGACCGAACACCACTGCACTGCCCTAATTCCTGAAACACCACCCCCAGCATGACTCCATACACTGCCCGAACACCACTGTACTGTCCTAAACCATTAAGCACTACTCCCAGCAAGATCCCCTACAGTGCCCGAACACCACTGCACTGGCCTAAACCCTGAAACACCAGCCACAGCACGACCCCCTACACTGCCCGAACACCACTGCACTGCCATAAACCCTGCAACACCAGACCCAGCACAACCCCCTACACTGCCCAAACACAACTGCACTGCCCAAAAATCCTGAAACACCAGGCCCAGCACGACGCCCTACACTGCCCGTACACCACTCCACTGCCCTAAACCCTGAAACACCAGCCCCAGCACGACTCCGTACACTGCCCGAACACCACTGCACTGCCATAAACCCTGAAACACCAGTTCCAGCACGACTCCCTACACTGCCCAAACAACACTGCACTGCCATAAACCCTGAAACACCAGACCAAGCAAGACCCCCTACACTGCCTGAACACAACTGCACTGCCCAAAAATCCTGAAACAACACCCCCAGCAAGAACGCCTACACTGCCCGTACACCACTGCAATGCCATAAACCCTGAAACACCAACCCCAGCACGACCCCCTACACTGCCCGAACACCACTGCACTGCCATAAACCCTGAAACACCAGACCCAGCACAACCCCATACACTGCCCGAACACCACTGCACTGCCCTAAACCCTGAAACGCTAGCCCCAGCACGACTCCCTACACTGTCCGAACACCACTGCACTGCCCTAAACCCTGAAACACCAGCCCCAGCACGACTCCCTACACTGCCCAGACACCACTGCACTGCCATAAACCCTGAAACACCACCCCAGCACAAAACCCTACACTGCCCGAACTCCACTGCACTGACATAAACTCTGAAACACCAGACCCAGCACGACCCCCTACACTGCCCGTACACCACTGCACTGCACTAAACCCTGAAACCCCATCCCCAGCACGACTCGCTAAACTGCCCGAACACCACTGCACTGCCATAAACCCTGCAACACCAGCCCCAGCATGACCCCCTACAATGCCAGAACACCACTGCACTGCCCTAATCCCTGAAACACCACCCCCAGCAAGACCCCCTACACTGCCCGAACACCACTGCACTGCCCTAAAGCCTCATACACCACCCCCAGCAAGACCCCGTACACTGCCCAAACACCACTGCCCTAAACCCTGAAACACCAACCCCAGCAAGACCCCTTACACTGCCCGAAAACCACTGCACTGCCATAAACCCTGAAACACCAGACCCAGCATGACCGCCTACACTGCCCGAACACCACTGCACTGCTCTAAACCCTAATACACCAGCCCCAGCAAGACCCCCTACATTGCCCGAATACCACTGCACTGCCCTAAACCCTGAAACACCAGCCCCAGTACGACTCCCTACACTACCCAAACACCACTGCACTTCCATAAACCCTGAAACACCAGCCCAGCACGACCCCTACACTGCCCGAACACCACTGTACTGCCCTAAACCCTGAAACACCAACCCCAGCACGACCCCCTACACTGGCCGAACACCACTGCACTGCCCTAAACCCTGAAACACCAGCACCAGCACGACTCCCTACACTGCCTGAACACCATTGCACTGCAATAAACCCTGAAACAGCAGCCCCAGCATGACCCCCTACAATGCCCAAACATCACTGCACTGCCCTAATCCCTGAAACACCACCCCCAGCAAGACCCCCTACACTGCCCGAACACCACTGCACTGCCCTAAACCCTCATACACCACCTCCAGCAAGACCCCCTACACTGCCCGAACACCACTGCCCTAAACCCTGAAACACCAACCCCAGCAAGACCCCCTACACTGCCCGAACACCACTTCTCTGCCCTATACCCTGAAACACCACACCGAGCATGACCCCGTACGCGGCCCGAACACCACTGCACTGCCCTAAACCCTGAAACACCAACCCCAGCACGACCCCCTACACTGCCCGAACACCACTGCACTGCCATAAACCCTGAAACACCACCCAGCACGACCCCCAACACTGCTCAAACACCACTTCACTGCCTTAACCCTGAAAAAACACCCCTGCACGACCCCCTACTCTGCCCGAACACCACTGCACTGCCCTAAACCTTGAAACACCAGCCCCCGCATGACCCCCTACACTGCCCGAACACTACTGCACTGCCCTAAACCCTGAAACACCACCCCCAGCAAGACCGCCTACACTGCCCGAACACAACTGCACTGCCCTAAAATCCTGAAACACCAGGCCCAGCACGACCCCCTACACTGCCCGTACACCACTGCACTGCCCTAAACCCTGAAACACCAGCCCCAGCACGACTCCCTACACTGCCCGAACACCACTGCACTGCCCTAAACCTTGAAACATCAGCCCCCGCATGACCCCCTACACTGCCCGAACACCACTGCACTGCCCTAAACCCTGAAACACCACCCCCAGCAAGACCGCCTACACTGCCCGAACACCACTGCACTGCCCTAAACCCTGAAACACCAACCCCAGCACGACCCCCTACACTGCCCAAACACCACTGCACTGCCATAAACCCTGAAACACCAGACCCAGCACAACCCCATACACTGCCCGAACACCACTGCACTGCCCTAAACCCTGAAACACCAGCCCCAGCACGACCCCCTACACTGCCCGAACACCACTGCACTGCCCTAAACCCTGAAACACCAGCCCCAGCACGACTCCCTACACTGACCAAACAACACTGCACTGCCCTAAAGCCTCATACACCACCCCCAGCAAGACCCCCTACACTTCCAAAAACACCACTGCCCTAAACTCTGCAACATCAACCCCAGCAAGACCCCTTACACTGCCCTAAAACCACTGCACTGCCATAAACCCTGAAACACCAGACCCAGCATGACCGCCTACACTGCCCGAACAACACTGCACTGCCCTAAACCCTGAAACACCAGCCCCAGCAAGACCCCCTACACTGCCCGAATACCACTGCACTGCCCTAAACCCTGAAACACCAGCCCCGGTATGACTCCCTACACTGCCCAAACTTCACTGCACTGCCATAAATCCAGAAACACCAGCCCAGCACAAAACCCTACACTGCCCGATCACAACTGCACTGCCCTAAACCCTGAAACACCAACCCCAGCACGACCCCGTACACTGCACGACCACCACTGCACTACCCTAAACCCTGAAACACCAGCCTCAGCATGACTCCCTACACTGCCTGAACACCACTGCACTGCCATAAACCCTGAAACAGCAGCCCCAGCATGACCCCCTACAATGCCCGAACACCACTGCACTGCCCTAATCCCTGAAACACCACCCCCAGCAAGACCTCCTATACTGCCCAAACACCACTGCACTGACCTAAACCCTCATACACCACCCCCAGCAAGAACCCCTACACTGCCTGAACACCACTGCCCTAAACCCTGAAACACCAACCCCAGCAAGACCCCCTACACTGCCCGAACACCACTGCTCTGCCCTAAACCCTGAAACACCACACCCAATATGACCCCCTACGCTGCCCGAACACCACTGCCCTTAATCCTGAAACACTACCCATAGCAAGCCCCCAACACTGCCGAACACGACTGCACTTCCCAAAACCCTAAAACACCACCCCCAGCAAGACCCCATACACTTTCCGAACACCACTGCACTGCCTTAAACCCTGAAACACCAACCACAGCATGACCCCCTACACTGCCTGAACACCACTGCACTGCGCTAAACCCTAAAACACCAGCCCCAGCTCGACCCCCTACAATGCCCAAACACGACTGCACTGCCCTAAACCCTGAAACAGCACCCCCAGCACGACCCCCTACACTGCCCAAACACCACTGCACTGCCATAAACCCTGAAACACCAGTCCCAGCACGACCCCTACACTGCCCGAACACCACTGCACTGCCCTAAACCCTGAAACACCAGCTCCAGCTTGACTCCCTACACTGCCCGAACACCACTGCACTGCCATACACCCTGAAACACCAGCCCCCAGCAAGAACCCCTACAGTGCCCGAATACAACTGCACTGACCAAACCCTGAAACACCAGCCACAGCAAGACCCGCTGCAGTGCCCGAACACTACTGCACTGCCCAAAAACCTGAAACACCGACCCCAGCACAACCCCCTACACTGCCCGTACACCACTGCACTGCCCTAAACACTGAAACACCACCCCCAGCACGACCCCCTACACTGCCCGAACACCACTGCACTGCCATGAACCCTGAAACACCAGACCCAGCAGGACCCCCTACATTGCCCGAACACAAATGCACTGCCCTAAATCCTGAAACACCAGGCCCAGCACGACCCCCTAGACTGCCCGTACACCACTGCACTGCCCTAAACCCTGAAACACCAGCCCCAGCACGACCCCCTATACTGCCCGAACACTACTGCACTGCCCTAAACCCTCATACACCACCGCTAGCAAGACCCTCTACACTGCCCGAACACCACTGCACTGCCATAAACCCTGAAACACCAGACCCAGCACGACCCCCTACACTGCCCGAATACCACTGTACTGCCCTAAACCCTGAAACACCAGCCCCAGCACGTCCCCCTACACTGCCCGAACACCACTGCACTGCCCTAAACCCTGAAACACCAGCCCCAGCACGACCCCCTATACTGCCCGAACACTACTGCACTGCCCTAAACCCTCATACACCACCCCTAGCAAGACCCTCTACACTGCCCGAACACCACTGCACTGCCATAAACCCTGAAACACCAGACCCAGCACGACCCCCTACACTGCCCGAATACCACTGTACTGCCCTAAACCCTGAAACACCAGCCCCAGCACGTCCCCCTACACTGCCCGAATACCACTGCACTGCCCTAAACCCTGACACACCACCCCCTCACGACCCCCTATACTGCCCGAACACCACTGCACTGCCCTAAACCCTGAAACACCAGCCCCAGCACAACCCCCTACACTGCCCGTACACCAGTGCACTGCCCTAAACACTGAAACACCACCCCCAGCACGACCCCCTACACTGCCCGAACACCACTGCACTGCCATAAACCCTGAAACACCAGACCCAGCACGACCCCCTACACTGCCCAAACACAACTGCACTGCCCTAAATCCTGAAACACCAGGCCTAGCACGACCCCTACACTGCCCGTACACCACTGCACTGCCCTAAACCCTGAAACACTAGCCCCGGTACGACTCCCTACACTGCCCAAACACCACTGCACTGCCATAAATCCTGAAACACCAGCCCAGCACGAAACCCTACACTGCCCAATCACCACTGCACTGCCCTAAACCCTGAAACACCAACCCCAGCACGACCCCGTACACTGCACGACCACCACTGCACTGCCCTAAACCCTGAAACACCAGCCTCAGCACGTTTCCCTACACTGCCTGAACACCACTGCACTGCCATAAACCCTGAAACAGCAGCCCCAGCACGACCCCCTACAATGCCCGAACACCACTGCACTGCCCTAATCCCTGAAACACCACCCCCAGCAAGACCCCCTACACTGCCCAAACACTACTGCACTGACCTAAACCCTCATACACCACCCCCAGCAAGACCCCCTACACTGCCCGAACACCACTGCCCTAAACCCTGAAACACCAACCCCAGCAAGACCCCCTACACTGCCAGAACACCACTGCTTTGCCCTAAACCCTGAAACACCACACCCAGCATGACCCCCTACGCTGCCCGAACACCACTGCCCTAAATCCTGAAACACTACCCATAGCAAGCCCCCTACACTGCCAAACACCACTGCACTTCCCAAAACCCTAAAACACCACCCCCAGCAAGACCCCCTATACTTTCCGAACACCACTGCACTGCCTTAAACCCTGAAACACCAACCCCAGCATGACCCCCTACACTGCCTGAACACCACTGCACTGCCCTAAACCCTAAAACACCAGCCCCAGCTCGACCCCCTACAATGCCCAAACACAACTGCACTGCCCTAAACCCTGAAACACCACCCCCAGCACGACCCCCTACACTGACCGAACACCACTGCACTGCCATAAACCCTGAAACACCAGTCCCAGCACGACCCCTACACTGCCCGAACACAACTGCACTGCCCTAAACCCTGAAACACCAGCCCCAGCTTGACTCCCTACACTGCCCGAACACCACTGCACTGCCATAAACCCTGAAACACCAGCCCCCAGCAAGAACCCCTACAGTGCCCGAACACAACTGCACTGACCAAACCCTGAAACACCAGCCACAGCAAGACCCGCTGCAGTGCCCGAACACTACTGCACTGCCCAAAAACCTAAAACACCAGCCCCAGCACAACCCCCTACACTGCCCGTACACCACTGCACTGCCCTAAACACTGAAACACCACCCCCAGCACGACCCCCTACACTGCCCGAACACCACTGCACTGCCATAAACCCTGAAACACCAGACCCAGCACGACTCCCTACACTGCCCGAACTCAAATGCACTGCCCTAAATCCTGAAACACCAGGCCCAGCACGACCCCCTACACTGCCCGTACACCACTGCACTGCCCTAAACCCTGAAACACCAGCCCCAGCACGACCCCCTACACTGCCCAAACACTACTGCACTGCCCTAAACCCTCATACACCACCCCTAGCAAGACCCTCTACACTGCCCGAACACCACTGCACTGCCATAAACCCTGAAACACCAGACCCAGCACGACCCCCTACACTGCCCAAACACCACTGCACTGCCCTAAACCCTGAAACACCAGCCCCAGCAAGACCCCCTACACTGCCCGAATACCACTGCACTGCCCTAAACCCTGAAACACCAGCCTCAGTACGACTCCCTACACTGCCCAAACACCACTGCACTGCCATAAATCCTGAAACACCAGCCCAGCACGAAACCCTACACTGCCCGATTACCACTGCACTGCCCTAAACCCTGAAACAACAACCCCAGCACGACCCCGTACACTGCACGACCACCACTGCACTGCCCTAAACCCTGAAACACCAGCCTCAGCACGACACCCTACACTGCCTGAACACCACTGCACTGCCATAAACACTGAAACAGCAGCCCAAGCACGACCCCCTACAATGCCCGAACACCACTGCACGGCCCTAATCCCTGAAACACCACCCCCAGCAAGACCTCCTACACTGCCCAAACACCACTGCACTGACCTACAACCTCATACACCACCCCCAGCAAGACCCCCTACACTGCCCGAACACCTCTGCCCTAAACCCTGAAACACCAACCCCAGCAAGACCCCCTACACTGCCCAAACACCACTGCTCTGCCCTAAACCTTGAAACACCACACCCAGCATGACCCCCTATGCTGCCCAAACACCACTGCCCTAAATCCTGAAACACTACCCATAGCAAGCCCCCTACACTGCCGAACACCACTGCACTTCCCAAAACACTAAAACACCACCCCCTACAAGACCCCATACACTTTCCGAACACCACTGCACTTGCTTAAACCCTGAAACACCAACCCCAGCATGACCCCCTACACTGCCTGAACACCACTGCACTGCCCTAAACCCTAAAACACCATCCCCAGCTCGACCCCCTACAATGCCCAAACACGACTGCACTGCCCTAAACCCTGAAACACCACCCCCAGCACGACCCCCTACACTGCCCGAACACCACTGCACTGCCCTAAACCCTGAAACACCAGCCCCAGCTTGACTCCCTACACTGCCCGAACACCACTGCACTGCCATAAACCCTGAAACACCAGCCCCCAGCAAGAACCCCTACAGTGCCCTAACACAACTGCACTGACCAAACCCTGAAACACCAGCCACAGCAAGACCCGCTGCAGTGCCTGAACACTACTGCACTGCCCAAAAACCTAAAACACCAGCCCCAGCACAACCCCCTACACTGCCCGTACACCACTGCACTGCCCTAAACACTGAAACAGCCACACCCAGCACGACCCCCAACACTGCCCGAACACCACTGCACTGCCATAAACCCTGAAACCCCAGACCCAACACGATCCCCTACACTGCCCGAACACAAATGCACTGCCATAAATCCTGAAACACCAGGCCCAGCATGACCCCCTACACTGCCCGTACACCACTGCACTGCCCTAAACCCTGAAACACCAGCCCCAGCACGACCCCCTACACTGCCCGAACAGTACTGCACTGCCCTAAAGCCTCATACACCACCCCTAGCAAGACCCTCTACACTGCCCGAACACCACTGCACTGCCATAAACCCTGAAACACCAGACCCAGCACGACCCCCTACACTGCCCGAATACCACTGTACTGCCCTAAACCCTGAAACACCAGCCCCAGCACGTCCCCCTACACTGCCCAAACACCACTGCACTGCCCTAAACCCTGAATCACCAGCCCCAGCACGACTCCCTACACTGCCCAAACTACACTGCACTGCCATTAACCCTGAAACACCAGACCTAACACAACCCCCTACACTTCCCGAACAGCACTTCACTGCCCTAAACCCTGAAACACCAGCCCCAGCACGACCCCCTACAATGCCCGAACACCACTGCATTGCCCTAATCCCTGAAACACCACCCCCAGCAAGACACCCTACACTGCCCAAACACTACTGCACTGCCCTAAACCCTCATAAACCATCCCCAGCAAGACCCCCTACACTGCCCGAACACCACTGCCATAAACCCTGAAACAGAAACCCCAGCAAGACCCCTTACACTGCCCGAACACCAATGCCTTAAATTGTGAAACAGCACCCCCGCACGACCCCCTACACTGCCTGAACACCACTGCACTGCCTTAAACCCTGAAACACCACCCAGCATGACCCCCAACACTGCTCGAACACCACGTCACTGCCTTAACCCTGAAACAACACCCCCGCACGACCCCCTACTCTGCCCGAACACCACTGCACTGCCCTAAACCTTGAAACATTAGCCCCCGCATGACCCCCTACACTGCCCGAACACCACTGCACTGTCCTAAACCCTGAAACACCACCCCCAGCAAGACCGCCTACACTGCCCGAACACCACTGCACTGCCCTAAACCCTGAAACACCAACCCCAGCACGACCCCCTACACTGCCCGAACACCACTGCACATCCATAAACCCTGAAACACAAGACACAGCACAACCCCATACACTGCCCGAACACCACTGCACTGCCCTAAACTCTGAAACACCAGCCCCAGCACGACCCCCTACACTGCCCGAACACCACTGCACTGCCCTAAACCCTGAAACACCAGACACAGCACAACCCCATACACTGCCCGAACACCACTGCACTGCCCTAAACCCTGAAACACCAGCCCCAGCACTACTCCCTACACTGACCAAGCAACACTGCACTGCCCTAAAGCCTCATACACCACCCCAGCAAGACCCCCTACACTTTCCAAACACCACTGCCCTAAACCCTGAAACGCCAACCCCAGCAAGACCCCTTACACTGCCCTAAAACCACTGCACTGCCATAAACCCTGAAACACCAGACCCAGCATGACCGCCTACACTGCCTGAACACCACTGCACTGCCCTAAACCCTGAAACACCAGCCCCCAGCAAGAACCCCTACAGTGCCCGAACACAACTGCACTGACCAAACCCTGAAACACCAGCCACAGCAAGACCCGCTGCAGTGCCCGAACACTACTGCACTGCCCAAAAACCTGAAACACCAGCCCCAGCACAACCACCTACACTGCCCGTACACCACTGCACTGCCCTAAACACTGAAACACCACCCCCAGCACGACCCCCTACACTGCCCGAACACCACTGCACTGCCATAAACCCTGAAACACCAGACCCAACACGACCCCCTACACTGCCCGAACACAAATGCACTGCCATAAATCCTGAAACACCAGGCCCAGCACGACCCCCTACACTGCCCAAACACCACTGCACTGCCATAAACCCTGAAACACCAGACCCAGCACGACCCCCTACATTGCCCGAATACCACTGTACTGCCCTAAACCCTCATACACCACCCCCAGCAAGACCCCCTACACTTTCCAAACACTACTGCCCTAAACCCTGAAACGCCAACCCCAGCAAGACCCCTTACACTGCCCTAAAACCACTGCACTGCCATAAACCCTGAAACACCAGAACCAGCATGACCGCCTACACTGCCCGAACACCACTGCACTGCCCTAAACCCTGAAACACCAGCCCCAGCAAGACCCCCTACACTGCCCGAATACCACTGCACTGCCCTAAACCCTGAAACACCAGCCCCGGTACGACTCCCTACACTGCCCAAACACCACTGCACTGCCCTAAACCCTGAAACACCAACCCCAGCACGACCCCGTACACTGCACGAACACCACTGCACTGCCCTAAACCCTCAAACACCAGCCTCAGCACGACTCCCTACACTGCCTGAACACCACTGCACTGCCATAAACCCTGAAACAGCAGCCCCAGCACGACCCCCTACAATGCCCGGACACCACTGCACTGCTTTAATCCCTGAAACACCACCCCCAGCAAGACCCCCTACACTGCCCAAACACTACTGCACTGACCTAAACCCTCATACACCACCCCCAGCAAGACCCCCTACACTGCCCGAACACCACTGCCCTAAACCCTGAAACACCAACCCCAGCAAGACCCCCTACACTGCCCGAACACAACTGCTCTGCCCTAAACCCTGAAACACCACACCCAGCATGACCCCCTACACTGCCCGAACACCACTGCCCTAAATCCAGAAACACTACCCATAGCAAGCCCCCTACACTGCCAAACACCACTGCACTTCCCAAAACCCTAAAACACCACCCCCAGCAAGACCCCCTACACTTTCCGAACACCACTTCACTGCCTTAAACCCTGAAACACCAACCCCAGCATGACCCCCTACACTGCCTGAACACCACTGCACTGCCCTAAACCCTAAAACACCAGCCCCAGCTCGACCCCCTACAATGCCCAAACACGACTGCACTGCCCTAAACCCTGAAACACCACCCCCAGCATGACCCCCTACACTGCCCGAACAGCACTGCACTGCCATAAACCCTGAAACACCAGTCCCAGCACGACCCCTACACTGCCCGAACACCACTGCACTGCCCTACACCCTGAAACACCAGCCCCAGCTTGACTACCTACACTGCCCAAACACCACTGCACTGCCATAAACCCTGAAACACCAGCCCCCAGCAAGAACCCCTACAGTGCCCGAACACAACTGCACTGACCAAACCGTGAAACACCAGCCACAGCAAGAACCCCTGCAGTGCCCGAACACTACTGCACTGCCCAAAAACCTGAAACACCAGCCCCAGCACAACCCCCTACACTGCCCGTACACCACTGTACTGCCCTAAACACTAAAACAGCACCCCCAGCACGACCCCCTACACTGCCCGAACACTACTGCACTGCCCTAAACCCTGAAACACCAGGCCCAGCACGACCCCCTACACTGCCCGTACACCACTGCACTGCCCTAAACCCTGAAATACCAGCCCCAGCATGACCCCCAACACTGCCCGAACACTACTGCACTGCCCTAAACCCTCATACACCACCCCTAGCAAGACCCTCTACACTGCCCGAACACCACTGCACTGCCATAAACCCTGAAACACCAGACCCAGCACGACCCCCTACACTGCCCGAATACCACTGTACTGCACTAAACCCTGAAACACCAGCCCCAGCACGTCCCCCTACACTGCCCGAACACCACTGCACTTCCCTAAACCCTGAAACACCAGCCCCAGCACGACTCCCTAAACTGACCAAACACCACTGCACTGCCATAAACCCTGAAACACCATCCCCAGCATGACCCCTACACTGCCCGAACACCACTACACTTCCCTAAGCCCTGAAACACCAGACCTAACACAACCCCCTACACTTCCCGAACAGCACTTCACTGCCCTAAACCCTGAAACACCACCCACTCACGACCCCCTATACTGCCCGAACACCACTGCACTGCCCTAAACCCTGAAACACCAGCCCCAGCACAACCCCCTACACTGCCCGAACACCACTGCACTGCCATAAACCCTGAAACACCAGCCCCAGCACAACCCCCAACAATGCCCGAACACCACTGCATTGCCCTAATCCCTGAAACACCACCCCCAGCAAGACCCCCTACACTGCCCAAACACTACTGCACTGCCCTAAACCCTCAAAAACCATCCCCAGCAAGAACCCCTACACTGCCAGAACACCCCTGCCCTAAACCCTGAAACATCAACCCCAGCAAGACCCCTTACACTGCCCGAACACCAATGCCTTAAATTGTGAAACAGCAAACCCACACAACCCCCTACACTGCCTGAACACCACTGCACTGCCTTAAGCCCTGAAACACCACCCAGCACGACCCCCTACACTGCTCGAACACCAATTCACTGCCTTAACCCTGAAACACCGACCCCCTAATGACCCCCTACACTGCCCGAACACCACTGCACTGCCCTAAACCCTGAAACTCCACCCCCAGCAAGACCCCCTACACTGCCCGAACACCAGTGCCCTAAACCCTGAAACACCAACCCCAGCACGACCCCCTACACTGCCCGAACACCACTACACTGCCATAAACCCTGAAACACCAGACCCAGCACGACTCCCTACACTGCCCAAACACCACTGCACTGCCATAAACCCTGAAACACCACCCCCAGCACGACCCCCTACACTGCCCGAACACTACTGCACTGCCCTAAACTCACATACACCACCCCCAGCAAGACCCCCTACACTAGCCAAACACCACTGCCCTAAACCCTGAAACACCAACCCCAGCAAGACCCCTTACACTGCCCGAACACCAATGCCTTAAACCGTGAAACAGCACGCCCGCATGACCCTCAACACTGCCTGATCACCACTGCACTGCCTTAAACCCTGAAACATTGCCCAGCACAACCCCCTACACTGCTCGAGCACTACTTCACTGCCTTAAACCCTGAAACAATACCCCGCACGACCCCCTACAGTGCCCGAACACCACAGCACTGTCATAAACCCTGAAACACAAGACCCAGCACGACCACCTACACTGCCCGAATACCACTGTACTGCACTAAACCCTGAAACACCAGCCCCAGCACGTCCCCCTACACTGCCCGAACACCACTGCACTGCCCTAATCCCTGAAACGCCAGCCCCAGCACGACTCCCTAAACTGCCCAAACACCACTGCACTGCCATAAACCCTGAAACACCTGCCCCAGCATGACCCCTACACTGCCCGAACACCACTACACTTCCCTAAACCCTGAAACACCAGACCTAACACAACCCCCTACACTTCCCGAACAGCACTTCACTGCCCTAAACCCTGAAACACCACCCCCTCACGACCCCCTATACTGCCCGAACACCACTGCACTGCCCTAAACCCTGAAACAACAGCCCCAGCACAACCCCCTACACTGCCTGTACACCACTGCACTGCCCTAAACCCTGAAACACCAGCCCCAGCATGACTCCCTACACTGCCCGAACACCACTGCACTGCTATAAACCCTGAAACACCAGCCCCAGCACAACCCCCAACAATGCCCGAACACCACTGCATTGCCCTAATCCCTGAAACACCACCCCCAGCAAGAATTCCTACACTGCCCAAACACTACTGCACTGCCCTAAACCCTCAAAAACCATCCCCAGCAAGACCCCCTACACTGCCCGAACACCACTGCCCTAAACCCTGAAACAGCAACCCCAGCAAGACCCCTTACACTGCCCGAACACCAATGCCTTAAATTGTGAAACAGCAAACCCACACAACCCCCTACACTGCCTGAACACCACTGCACTGCCTTAAGCCCTGAAACACCACCCAGCACGACCCCCTACACTGCTCGAACACAAATTCACTGCCTTAACCCTGAAACAACACCCCCGCACAACCCCCTACTGTGCCCAAACACCACTGCACCGCCCTAAACCCTGAAACACCAGCCCCCTAATGACCCCCTACACTGCCCGAACACCACTGCACTGCCCTAAACCCTGAAAATCCACCCCCAGCAAGACCCCCTACAGTGCCCGAACACCACTGCCATAAGCCCTGAAACACCAACCCCAGCACGACCCCCTACACTGCCCAAACACCACTACACTGCCATAAACTCTGAAACACCAGACCCAGCATGACTCCCTACACTGCCCAAACACCACTGCACTGCCATAAACCCTGAAACACCACCCCCAGCACGACCCCCTACACTGCCCGAACACCACTGCACTGCCCTAAACTCACATACACCACCCCCAGCAAGACCCCCTACACTGCCCAAACACCACTGCCCTAAACCCTGAAACACCAACCCCAGCAAGACCCCTTACACTGCCCGAACACCAATGCCTTAAACCGTGAAACAGCACGCCCGCATGACCCTCAACACTGCCTGATCACCACTGCACTGCCTTAAACCCTGAAACATTGCCCAGCACGACCCCCTACACTGCTCGAGCACTACTTCACTGCCTTAAACCCTGAAACAACACCCAGCACGACCCCCTACAGTGCCCGAACACCACTGCACTGCCCTAAACCCTGAAACACCACCCCCAGCAAGACCCTCTACACTGCCCGAACACCACTGCACTGCCCTAAACCCTGAAACACCAACCCCAGCACAACCCCCTACACTGCCTGAACACCACTGCACTGCCATAAACCCTGAAACACCAGACCCAGCACGACTCCTTACACTGCCCAAACACCACTGCACTGCCATAAACCCTGAAACACCAGCACGACCCCCTACACTGCCCGAACACCACTGCACTGCCCTAAACCCTCATACACCACCCCCAGCAAGACCCCCTACACTGCCCAAACACCACTGCCCTAAACTAGGCCTGGGCGTAGTTCGCGAAGTAGCACTTCGCGAAGCTACGCAAAGTGAAGTTCGCACTACGCGAGCTACCCGTAGCACTTCGCGAACTGCGTAGTACCTTGTTCGCACTGTGCCAGATGTCGTTTTCAATGATTTCACAGTGCGGACAAGCAACCGGCACTGTGCAATCATTGAAAACGGCATCTTGCACAGTGCGAGCTGTAATTTTCTGCTGCTCCAGTAGATTTTTACTCGAGCTTCAGCTTTCTCAAAGCGAACTGGTAGTTTCTCATCGCGAGCGGTCGCGAGCATACGCGACCATTCGCAATGAGAAACCTGACCTCCTCGCGTTGGGAATCTCGCCGGGAGGTTTATTATCCATGCTCGCGATCGCCAACTTAAGTTGCTGATCACGAACAAGGAAAAAGTCTCGCCGGGATGTAATTTTGCTTGCTCGCGGTCGCCAACTTGACGTTAAGGACCGCGAGCAAGCACAAAATGACCACAGCACTACGCAACACTACGCTACGCGTGTTCGCACTGTGCTACGTGCAGTTCGCGTAGTGCGAAGTAGCGCGAAATTCACAAACTACGCGAGCGTAACGTAGTGCTTTGCCCAGGCTTACCCTAAACCCTGAAACACCAACCCCAGCAAGACCCTTACACTGTACGAACACCAATGCCTTAAACCGTGAAACAGCATGCCCGCATGACCCTCTACACTGCCTGATCACCACTGCACTGCTATCAACCCTGAAACACCAGCCCCCAGCAAGAACCACTACAGTGCCCGAACACAACTGCACTGCCCTAAACCCTGAAACACCACCCCCAGCAAGACCCTCTACACTGCCCGAACACCAATGCACTGCCGTAAACCCTGAAACACCAACCCCAGCACGACCCCCTACACTGCCCGAACACCACTGCACTGCCATAAACCCCTGAAACACCAGACCCAGCACAACCCCCTACAGTGCTCGAATACCACTGCACTGCCCTAAACCCTGAAACAACAGCCCCAGCACGACCCCCTACACTGCCTGACCACCACTGCACTGCCTAAACCCCTGAAACACCAGACCCAGAAAGACCCCCTACACTGCCCGAATACCACTGCACTGCCCTAAACCCTGAAACAACAGCCCCAGCACGACTCCCTACACTGCCCAAACACCACTGCACTGCCATGAACCTTGAAACACCACTCCCAGCATGAGCCCTACACTGCCCAAACACCACTGCACTGCCCTAAACCCTGAAACACCAGACCCAACACGACCCCCTACACTGCCCGAACACCTCTGTACTGCCTTAAACCCTGAAACTCCACCCCCACACGATCCCCTACACTGCCTGAACACTGCTGCACTGCCTTAAACCCTGAAACGCCACCCGTGAACGACCTCCTACACTGCCTGAACACCACTGCACTGGCTTAAACCCTGAAACACCACCCCCGCACGACCCCCTACACTGCCCGAACACCACTGCATTGCCCTAAACCCTGAAACACCACCCCCAGCAAGACCCCTTACACTGCCCGAACACCACTGCACTGCCCTAAACCCTGAAACACCACCCCCAGCACGACCTCCTACACTGCCGGAACACCACTGCACTGCCCTAAACCCTGAAGCACCAGACCCAGCACGACCCCTATACTGCCCGAACACCATTGTACTGCCTTAAACCCTGAAACTCCACCCCCACATGATCCCCTACACTGCCTGAACGCCGCTGCACTGCCTTAAACCCTGAAATGCCACCCCTGAACGACCCCCTACACTGCCTGAACACCACTGCACTGCCTTAAACCCTGAAACACCACCCCCGAACGACCTCCTACACTGCCTGAACACCACTGCACTGCCTTAAACCCTGAAACACCACCCCCGCACGACCCCCTACACTGCCCGAACACCACTGCACTGCCCTTAACCCTGAAACACCAGCCCCAGCATGACTCCCTACACTGCCCGAAAACCACCGCACTGTTATAAACCCTGAAACACCAGCCCCCAGCAAGAACCCCTACTGTGCCCGAACACAACTGCACTGCCCAAAACCCTGAAACACCAGCCCCAGCAAACCCCCTACAGTGCCTGAACACCATTGCACTGCCCAAAACCCTGAAACACCAGCCCCAGCAAGACCCCCTACAGTGCCCGAACACCACTGCACTACCCTAAACCCTGAAACACCCCCCAGCATGACTCCATACACTGCCCGAACCCCATTGTACTGCCCTAAACCCTGAAACAACACTCCCAGCACGACCCCCTACACTGCCCGAACACCACTGCTCTGGCCTAAACCCTGAAAAACCAGCCCCAGCACGACCCCCTGCACTGCCTGAACACCACTGCCCTAAACCCTGAAACCCTACCCCCAGCAAGCCCCCTACACTGCCCGAACACCACTGCACTGCCCAAAACCCTGAAACACCACCCCCGCACGACCCCCTACACTGCCCGAACACGACTGCACTGCCCTTAACCCTGAAACACCAGCCCCAGCACGACTCCCTACACTGCCCGAAAACCACCGCACTGCTATAAACCCTGAAACACCAGCCCCCAGCAAGAACCCCTACAGTGCCCGAACACAACTGCACTGCCCAAAACTCTGAAACACCCCCCAGCATGACTCCATACACTGCCCGAACACCATTGTACTGCCCTAAACCCTGAAACAACACTCCCAGCACGACCCCCTACAGTGCCCGAACACCACTGCACTGCCCTAAACCCTGAAACACCCCCCAGCATGACTCCATACACTGCCCGAACACCATTTTACTGCCCTAAACCCTGAAACAACACTCCCAGCACGACCCCCTACACTGCCCGAACACCACTGCACTGCCCTAAACCCTGAAACACCCCCCAGCATGACTCCATACACTGCCCGAACACCATTTTACTGCCCTAAACCCTGAAACAACACTCCCAGCACGACCCCCTGCACTGCCCGAACAACACTGCCCTAAACCCTGAAACACTACCCCCAGCAAGCCCCCCTACACTGCCCGAACACCACTGCACTGCCCAAAACCCTGAAACACAACCGCCAGCAAGACCCCCTACACTTCCCGAACACCACTGCACTGCCCTAAACCCTGAAACACCAGCCCCAGCACAACCCCCTACCCTGCCCGAACACCAATGCCTTAAACCGTGAAACAGCACGCCCGCATGACCCTCTACACTGCCTGATCACCACTGCACTGCCTTAAACCCTGAAACAACACCCCCGCACGATCCCCTACTCTGCCCGAACACCACTGCACTGCCTTAAACCCTGAAACACCAGCCCCCGCATGACCCCCTACAGTGCCTGAACACCACTGCACTGCCCTAAACCCTGAAACACCACCCCCAGCAAGACCCTCTACACTGCCCGAACACCAATGCACTGCCATAAACCCTGAAACACCAGACCCAGCACGACTCCTTACACTGCCCAAACACCACTGCACTGCCATAAACCCTGAAACGCCAGCACGACCCCCTACACTGCCAGAACACCACTGCACTGCCCTAAACCCTCATACACCACCCCCAGCAATACCCCCTACACTGCCCAAACACCACTGCCCTAAACCCTGAAACACCAACCCCAGCAAGACCCCTTACACTGCCCGAACAGCAATGCCTTAAACCCTGAAACACCAACCCCAGCAGGCCCCCTACACTGCCCGAACACCACTGCACTGCCATAAACCCCTGAAACACCAGACCCAGCACGACCCCCTACACTGCCCGAATACCACTGCACTGCCCTAAACCCTGAAACAACAGCCCCAGCACGACCCCCTACAATGCCCGAACACCACTGCACTGCCCTAAACCCTGAAACACCAGCCCCAGCACGACTCCCTACAGTGCCCGAACACCACTGCACTGCCCTAAACCCTGAAACAACCCCCAGCATGACTCCATACACTGCCCGAACACCATTGTACTGCCCTAAACCCTGAAACAACACTCCCAGCATGACCCCGTACACTGCCCGAACACCACTGCTCTGGCCTAAACCCTGAAAAACCAGGTCCAGCACGACCCCCTGCACTGCCCGAACACCACTGCCCTAAACCCTGAAACACTACCCCCAGCAAGCCCCCTACACTGCCCGAACACCACTGCACTGCCCTAAACACTGAAACACCACCCCCAGCAAGACCCCCTACACTTCCCGAATACCACTGCACTGCCCTAAACCCTGAAACACCACCCCAGCATGAACCCCTGCACAGCCCGAACACCACTGCACTGCCCTAAACCCTGAAACACCAGCCCCAGAACAACCCCCTACCCTGCCCGAATACCACTGCACTGCCTTAACCCTGAAACACCAGCCCCAGCAGGACCCCCTACACTGCCCAAACACCACTGCACTGCCCTAAACCCTGAAACACCAGCCCCAGCACAACCCCCTACACTGCCCGTACACCACTGCACTGCCCTAAACACTGAAACACCACCACCAGCACGACCCCCTACACTGCCCGAACACCACTGCACTGCCATAAACCCTGAAACATCAGACCCAGCACGACCCCCTACACTGCCCAAACACAACTGCACTGCCCTAAATCCTGAAACACCAGGCCCAGCACGACCCCTACACTGCCCGTACACCACTGCACTGCCCTTAACCCTGAAACACCAGCCCCAGCACGACTCCCTACACTGCTCGAACACCACTGCACTGCCATAAACCCTGAAACACCGGCACCAGCACGACCCCCTACAATGCCCGAACACCACTGCATTGCCCTAATCCCTGAAACACCACCCCCAGCAAGACCCCTTACACTGCCCGAACACCACTGCACTGCCCTAAACCCTGAAACACCACCCCCAGCACGACCCCCTACACTGCCGGAACACCACTGCACTGCCCTAAACCTGAAGCACCAGACCCAGCACGACCCCCTACACTGCCCGAACACCACTGTTCTGCCTTAAACCCTGAAACTCCACCCCCCCATCATCCCCTACACTGCCTGAACACAGCTGCACTGCCTTAAACCCTGAAATGCCACCCCCGAACGACCCCCTACACTGCCTGAACACCACTGCACTGCCTTAAACCCTGAAACACCACCCCGAACGACCTCCTACACTGCCTGAACACCACTGCACTGCCTTAAACCCTGAAACACCACCCCCGCACGACCCCCTACACTGCCCGAACACGACTGCACTGCCCTAAACCCTGAAACACCAGCCCCAGCACAACTCCCTACACTGCCTGAAAACCACCACACTGCTATAAACCCTGAAACACCAGCCCCCAGCAAGAACCCCTACAGTGCCCGAACACAACTGCACTGCCCAAAACCCTGAAACACCAGCCCCAGCAAGACCCCCTACAGTGCCTGAACACTACTGCACTGCCCAAAACCCTGAAACACCAGCCCCAGCAGGACCCCCTACAGTGCCCGAACACCACTGCACTGCCCTAAACCCTGAAACACCCCCCAGCATGACTCCATACACTGCCCGAACACCATTGTACTGCCCTAAACCCTGAAACAACACTCCCAGCACGACCCCCTACACTGCCCGAACACCACTGCTCTGGCCTAAACACTGAAAAACCAGCCCCAGCACGACCCCCTGCAATGCCCGAACACCACTGCCCTAAACCCTGAAACACTACCCCCAGCAAGCCCCCTACACTGCCCGAACACCACTGCACTGCCTAAAACCCTGAAACACAACCGCCAGCAAGACCCCCTACACTTCCCGAACACCACTGCACTGCCCTAAACCCTGAAACACCACCCCCAGCAAGACCCTCTACACTGCCCGAACACCAATGCACTGCCATAAACCCTGAAACACCAGACCCAGCACGACTCCTTACACTGTCCAAACACCACTGCACTGCCATAAACCCTGAAACGCCAGCACGACCCCCTACACTGCCCGAACACCACTGCACTGCCCTAAACCCTCATACACCACCCCCAGCAATACCCCCTACACTGCCCAAACACCACTGCCCTAAACCCTGAAACACTAACCCCAGCAAGACCCCTTACACTGCCCGAACAGCAATGCCTTAAACCGTGAAACAGCACGCCCGCATGACCCTCTACACTGCCTGATCACCACTGCACTGCCTTAAACCCTGAAACAACACCCGCGTACGATCCCCTACTCTGCCCGAACACCACTGCACTGCCTTAAACTCTGAAACACCAGCCCCGCATGACCCCCTACAGTGCCTGAACACCACTGCACTGCCCTAAACCCTGAAACACCAACCCCAGCAGGCCCCCTAAACTGCCCGAACACCACTGCACTGCCATAAACCCCTGAAACACCAGACCCAGCACGACCCCCTACACTGCCCGAATACCACTGCACTGCCCTAAACCCTGAAACAACAGCCCCAGCACGACCCACTACAATACCCGAACACCACTGCACTGCCCTAAACCCTGAAACACCAGCCCCAGCACGACTCCCTACAGTGCCCGAACACCACTGCACTGCCCTAAACCCTGAACACCCCCCAGCATGACTCCATACACTGCCCGAACACCATTGTACTGCCCTAAACCCTGAAACAACACTCCCAGCATGACCCCCTACACTGCCCGAACACCACTGCTCTGGCCTAAACCCTGAAAAACCAGGTCCAGCACGACCCCCTGCACTGCCCGAACACCACTGCCCTAAACCCTGAAACACTACCCCCAGCAAGCCCCCTACACTGCCCGAACACCACTGCACTGCCCTACACACTGAAACACCACCCCCAGCAAGACCCCTACACTTCCCGAATACCACTGCACTGCCCTAAACCCTGAAACACCACCCCAGCATGAACCCCTGCACAGCCCGAACACCACTGCACTGCCCTAAACCCTGAAACACCAGCCCCAGCACAACCCCCTACCCTGCCCGAACACCACTGCACTGCCCTAAACCCTGAAACACCACACCCAGCACGACCCCCTACACTGCCCGAACAC
Organism: Triturus cristatus; assembly: GCF_964204655.1. Classification (NCBI taxonomy): domain Eukaryota; kingdom Metazoa; phylum Chordata; class Amphibia; order Caudata; family Salamandridae; genus Triturus; species Triturus cristatus. The sequence continues at coordinate 1,138,165,019 of NC_140579.1, forward strand.
CACTGCACTGCCCTAAACCCTGAAACACCAGCCCCAGCACAACCCCCTACACTGCCCGTACACCACTGCGCTGCCCTAAACACTGAAACACCACCCCCAGCACGACCCCCTACACTGCCCGAACACCACTGCACTGCCATAAACCCTGAAACATCAGACCCAGCACGACCCCCTACACTGCCCAAACACAACTGCACTGCCCTAAATCCTGAAACACCAGGCCCAGCACGACCCCTACACTGCCCGTACACCACTGCACTGCCCTTAACCCTGAAACACCAGCCCCAGCACGACTACCTACACTGCTCGAACACCACTGCACTGCCATAAACCCTGAAACACCGGCACCAGCACGACCCCCTACAATGCCCGAACACCACTGACTTGCCCTAATCCCTGAAACACCACCCCCAGCAAGACCCCTTACACTGCCCGAACACCACTGCACTGCCCTAAACCCTGAAACACCACCCCCAGCACGACCCCCTACACTGCCGGAACACCACTGCACTGCCCTAAACCTGAAGCACCAGACCCAGCACGACCCCCTACACTGCCCGAACACCACTGTTCTGCCTTAAACCCTGAAACTCCACCCCCCCATCATCCCCTACACTGCCTGAACACAGCTGCACTGCCTTAAACTCTGAAATGCCACCCCCGAACGACCCCCTACACTGCCTGAACACCACTGCACTGCCTTAAACCCTGAAACACCACCCCGAACGACCTCCTACACTGCCTGAACACCACTGCACTGCCTAAAACCCTGAAACACCACCCCCGCACGACCCCCTACACTGCCCGAACACGACTGCACTGCCCTAAACCCTGAAACACCAGCCCCAGCACGACTCCCTACACTGCCCGAAAACCACCACACTGCTATAAACCCTGAAACACCAGCCCCCAGCAAGAACCCCTACAGTGCCCGAACACAACTGCACTGCCCAAAACCGTGAAACACCAGCCCCAGCAAGACCCCCTACAGTGCCTGAACACTACTGCACTGCCCAAAACCCTGAAACACCAGCCCCAGCAAGACCCCCTACAGTGCCCGAACACCACTGCACTGCCCTAAACCCTGAAACACCCCCCAGCATGACTCCATACACTGCTCGAACACCATTGTACTGCCCTAAACCCTGAAACAACACTCCCAGCACGACCCCCTACACTGCCCGAACACCACTGCTCTGGCCTAAACACTGAAAAACCAGCCCCAGCACGACCCCCTGCACTGCCCGAACACCACTGCCCTAAACCCTGAAACACTACCCCCAGCAAGCCCCCTACAGCGCCCGAACACCACTGCACTGCCCAAAACCCTGAAACACAACCGCCAGCAAGACCCCCTACACTTCCCGAACACCACTGCACTGCCCTAATCCCTGAAACACCACCCCAGCATGAACCCCTGCACAGTCCGAACACCACTGCACTGCCCTAAACCCTGAAACACCAGCCCCAGCACAACCCCCTACCCTGCCCGAACACCAATGCCTTAAACCGTGAAACAGCACGCCAGCATGACCCTATACACTGCCTGATCACCACTGCACTGCCCTAAACCCTGAAACATCACCCCCGCATGACCCCCTACAGTGCCTGAACACCACTGCACTGCCCTAAACCCTGAAACACCACCCCCAGCAAGACCCTCTACACTGCCCGAACACCAATGCACTGCCATAAACCCTGAAACACCAGACCCAGCATGACTCCTTACACTGCCCAAACACCACTGCACTGCCATAAACCCTGAAACGCCAGCATGACCCCCTACACTGTCCGAACACCACGGCACTGCCCTAAACTCTCATACACCACCCCCAGCAAGACCCCCTACACTGCCCAAATACCACTGCCCTAAACCCTGAAACACCAACCCCAGCAAGACCCCTTACACTGCCCGAACACCAATGCCTTAAACCGTGAAACAGCACGCCCGCATGACCCTCTACACTGCCTGATCACCACTGCACTGCCTTAAACCCTGAAACAACACCCGCGCACGGTCCCCTACTCTGCCCGAACACCACTGCACTGCCTTAAACCCTGAAACACCAGCCCTCGCATGACCCCCTACAGTGCCTGAACACCACTGCACTGTCCTAAACCCTGAAACACCACCCCCAGCAAGACCCTCTACACTGCCCGAACACCAATGCACTGCCCTAAACCCTGAAACACCAACCCCAGCAGGACCCCCTACACTGCCCGAACACCACTGCACTGCCATAAACCCCTGAAACACCAGACCCAGCACAACCCCCTACACTGCCTGAATACCACTGCACTGCCCTAAACCCTGAAACAACAGCCCCAGCACGACCCCCTACAATGCCCGAACACCACTGCACTGCCCTAAACCCTGAAACACCAGCCCCAGCACGACTCCCTACACTGCCCAAACACCACTGCACTGCCATAAACCTTGAAACACCAGTCCCAACACGACACCCTACACTGCCCGAACACCACTGTACTGCATTAAACCCTGAAACTCCACCCCCACACGATCCCCTACACTGCCTGAACACTACTGCACTGCCCTAAACCCTGAAACACCACCCCCAGCACGACCTCCAACACTGCCGGAACACCACTGCACTGCCCTAAACCCTGAAACACCAGCCCTAGCACGACTCCCTACACTGCTCGAACACCACTGCACTGCCATAAACCCTGAAACACCGGCACCAGCACGACCCCCTACAATGCCCGAACACCACTGCATTGCCCTAATCCCTGAAACACCACCCCCAGCAAGACCCCTTACACTGCCCGAACACCACTGCACTGCCATAAAACCTGAAACACCAGCCCCAGCACAACCCCCAACAATGGCCGAACACCACTGCATTGCCCTAATCCCTGAAACACCACCCCCAGCAAGACCCCCTACACTGCCCGAACACCACTGCCCTAAACCCTGAAACAGCAACCCCAGCAAGACCCCTTACACTACCCGAACACCAATGCCTTAAATTGTGAAACAGCAAACCCACACAACCCTCTACACTGCCTGAACACCACTGCACTGCCTTAAGCCCTGAAACACCACCCAGCACGACCCCCTACACTGCTCGAACACCAATTCACTGCCTTAACCCTGAAACAACACCCCCGCACAACCCCCTACTGTGCCCGAACACCACTGCACCGCCCTAAACTCTGAAACACCAGCCCCCTAATGACCCCCTACACTGCCCGAACACCACTGGACTGCCCTAAACCCTGAAACTCCACCCCCAGCAAGACCCCCTACACTGCCCGAACACCACTGCCCTAAACCCTGAAACACCAACCCCAGCACGACCCCCTACACTGCCCGAACACCACTACACTGCCATAAACCCTGAAACACCAGACCCAGCACGACTCCCTACACTGCCCAAACACCACTGCACTGCCATAAACCCTGAAACACCACCCCCAGCACGACCCCCTACACTGCCCGAACACCACTGCACTGCTCTAAACTCGCATACACCACCCCCAGCAAGACCCCCTACACTGCCCAAACACCACTGCCCTAAACCCTGAAACACCAACCCCAGCAAGACCCCTTACACTGCCCGAACACCAATTCCTTAAACCGTGAAACAGCACGCCCACATGACCCTCAACACTGCCTGATTACCACTGCACTGCCTTAAACCCTGAAACATTGCCCAGCACGACCCCCTACACTGCTCGAGCACTACTTCACTGCCTTAAACCCTGAAACAACACCCCGCACGACCCCCTACAGTGCCCGAACACCACTGCACTGCCATAAACCCTGAAACACCAGACCCAGCACGACCCCCTACACTGCCCGAATACCACTGTACTGCACTAAACCCTGAACCACCAGCCCCAGCACGTCCCCCTACACTGCCCGAACACCACTGCACTGCCCTAAACCCTGAAACACCAGCCCCAGCACGACTCCCTAAACTGCCCAAACACCACTGCACTGCCATAAACCTTGAAACACCAGCCCCAGCATGACCCCTACACTGCCCGAACACCACTGCACTTCCCTAAACCCTGAAACACCAGACCTAACACAACCCCCTACACTTCCCGAACAGCACTTCACTGCCCTAAACCCTGAAACACCACCCCTCACGACCCCCTATACTGCCCGAACACCACTGCACTGCCCTAAACCCTGAAACACCAGCCCCAGCACAACTCCCTACACTGCCTGTACACCACTGCACTGCCCTAAACCCTGAAACACCAGCCCCAGCACGACTCCCTACACTGCCCGAACACCACTGCACTGCCTTAAACCCTGAAACACCAGCCCCCGCATGACCCCCTACAGTGCCTGAACACCACTGCACTGCCCTAAACCCTGAAACACCACCCCCAGCAAGACCCTCTACACTGCCCGAACACCAATGCACTGCCATAAACCCTGAAACACCAGACCCAGCATGACTCCTTACACTGCCCAAACACCACTGCACTGCCATAAACCCTGAAACGCCAGCACGACCCCCTACACTGTCCGAACACCACGGCACTGCCCTAAAATCTCATACACCACCCCCAGCAAGACCCCCTACACTGCCCAAATACCACTGCCCTAAACCCTGAAACACCAACCCCAGCAAGACCCCTTACACTGCCCGAACACCAATGCCTTAAACCGTGAAACAGCACGCCCGCATGACCCTCTACACTGCCTGATCACCACTGCACTGCCTTAAACCCTGAAACAACACCCGCGCACGGTCCCCTACTCTGCCCGAACACCACTGCACTGCCTTAAACCCTGAAACACCAGCCCTCGCATGACCCCCTACAGTGCCTGAACACCACTGCACTGTCCTAAACCCTGAAACACCACCCCCAGCAAGACCCTCTACACTGCCCGAACACCAATGCACTGCCCTAAACCCTGAAACACCAACCCCAGCAGGACCCCCTACACTGCCCGAACACCACTGCACTGCCATAAACCCCTGAAACACCAGACCCAGCACAACCCCCTACACTGCCCGAATACCACTGCACTGCCCTAAACCCTGAAACAACAGCCCCAGCACGACCCCCTACAATGCCCGAACACCACTGCACTGCCCTAAACCCTGAAACACCAGCCCCAGCACGACTCCCTACACTGCCCAAACACCACTGCACTGCCATAAACCTTGAAACACCAGTCCCAACACGACACCCTACACTGCCCGAACACCACTGTACTGCATTAAACCCTGAAACTCCACCCCCACACGATCCCCTACACTGCCTGAACACTACTGCACTGCCCTAAACCCTGAAACACCACCCCCAGCACGACCCCCAACACTGCCGGAACACCACTGCACTGCCCTAAACCCTGAAACACCAGCCCCAGCACGACTCCCTACACTGCTCGAACACCACTGCACTGCCATAAACCCTGAAACACCGACACCAGCACGACCCCCTACAATGCCCGAACACCACTGCATTGCCCTAATCCCTGAAACACCACCCCCAGCAAGACCCCTTACACTGCCCGAACACCACTGCACTGCCATAAAACCTGAAACACCAGCCCCAGCACAACCCCCAACAATGGCCGAACACCACTGCATTGCCCTAATCCCTGAAACACCACCCCCAGCAAGACCCCCTACACTGCCCAAACACTACTGCACTGCCCTAAACCCTCAAAAACCATCCCCAGCAAGACCCCCTACACTGCCCGAACACCACTGCCCTAAACCCTGAAACAGCAACCCCAGCAAGACCCCTTACACTGCCCGAACACCAATGCCTTAAATTGTGAAACAGCAAACCCACACAACCCCCTACACTGCCTGAACACCACTGCACTGCCTTAAGCCCTGAAACACCACCCAGCACGACCCCCTACACTGCTCGAACACCAATTCACTGCCTTAACCCTGAAACAACACCCCCGCACAACCCCCTACTGTGCCCGAACACCACTGCACCGCCCTAAACTCTGAAACACCAGCCCCCTAATGACCCCCTACACTGCCCGAACACCACTGCACTGCCCTAAACCCTGAAACTCCACCCCCAGCAAGACCCCCTACACTGCCCGAACACCACTGCCCTAAACCCTGAAACACCAACCCCAGCACGACCCCCTACACTGCCCGAACACCACTACACTGCCATAAACCCTGAAACACCAGACCCAGCACAACTCCCTACACTGCCCAAACACCACTGCACTGCCATAAACCCTGAAACACCACCCCCAGCACGACCCCCTACACTGCCCGAACACCACTGCACTGCTCTAAACTCGCATACACCACCCCCAGCAAGACCCCCTACACTGCCCGAACACCAATGCCTTAAACCGTGAAACAGCACGCCCGCATGACCCTCAACACTGCCTGATCACCACTGCACTGCCTTAAACCCTGAAACATTGCCCAGCACGACCCCCTACACTGCTCGAGCACTACTTCACTGCCTTAAACCCTGAAACAACACCCCGCACGACCCCCTACAGTGCCCGAACACCACTGCACTGCCATAAACCCTGAAACACCAGACCCAGCACGACCCCCTACACTGCCCGAATACCACTGTACTGCACTAAACCCTGAACCACCAGCCCCAGCACGTCCCCCTACACTGCCCGAACACCACTGCACTGCCCTAAACCCTGAAACACCAGCCCCAGCACGACTCCCTAAACTGCCCAAACACCACTGCACTGCCATAAACCTTGAAACACCAGCCCCAGCATGACCCCTACACTGCCCGAACACCACTGCACTTCCCTAAACCCTGAAAAACCAGACCTAACACAACCCCCTACACTTCCCCAACAGCACTTCACTGCCCTAAACCCTGAAACACCACCCCTCACGACCCCCTATACTGCCCGAACACCACTGCACTGCCCTAAACCCTGAAACACCAGCCCCAGCACAACCCCCTACACTGCCTGTACACCACTGCACTGCCCTAAACCCTGAAACACCAGCCCCAGCACGACTCCCTACACTGCCCGAACACCACTGCACTGCCATAAACCCTGAAACACCAGCCCCAGCACAACCCCCAACAATGCCCGAACACCACTGCATTGCCCTAATCCCTGAAACACCAACCCCAGCAAGACCCCTTACACTGCCCAAACACCAATGCCTTAAACCGTGAAACAGCACGCCCGCATGACCCTCAACACTGCCTGATCACCACTGCACTGCCTTAAACCCTGAAACATTGCCCAGCACCACCCCCTACACTGCTCGAGCACTACTTCACTGCCTTAAACCCTGAAACAACACCCCGCACGACCCCCTACACTGTCCGAACACCACTGCACTGCCCTAAACCCTGAAACACCACCCCCAGCAAGACCCTCTACACTGCCCGAACACCACTGCACTGCCATAAACCCTGAAACACCAGACCCAGCACGACTCCTTACACTGCCCAAACACCACTGCACTGCCATAAACCCTGAAACGCCAGCACGACCCCCTACACTGCCCGAACACCACTGCACTGCCCTAAACCCTCATACACCACCCCCAGCAAGACCCCCTACACTGCCCAAACACCACTGCCCTAAACTAGGCCTGGGCGTAGTTCGCGAAGTAGCACTTCGCGAAGCTACGCAAAGTGAAGTTCGCACTACGCGAGCTACGCGTAGCACTTAGCGAACTGCGTAGTACCTTGTTCGCACTGTGCCAGATGTCGTTTTCAATGATTTCACAGTGCGGACAAGCAACCGGCACTGTGCAATCATTGAAAACGGCATCTTGCACAGTGCGAGCTGTAATTTTCTGCTGCTCGAGTAGATTTTTACTCGAGCTTCAGCTTTCTCAACGCGAACTGGTAGTTTCTCATCGCGAGCGGTCGCGAGCATACGCGACCACTCGCAATGAGAAACCTGACCTCCTCGCGTTGGGAATCTCGCCGGGAGGTTTATTTTCCATGCTTGCGATCGCCAACTTGAAGTTGCTGATCGCGAACAGGGAAAAAGTCTCGCCGGGATGTAATTTTGCTTGCTCGCGGTCGCCAACTTGACGTTGAGGACCGCGAGCAAGCACAAAATGACCGCAGCACTACGCAACACTACGCTACGCGTGTTCGCACTGTGCTACGTGCAGTTCGCGTAGTGCGAAGTAGCGCGAAATTCACAAACTACGCGAGCGTAACGTAGTGCTTTGCCCAGGCTTACCCTAAACCCTGAAACACCACACCCCAGCAAGACCCTTACACTGTCCGAACACCAATGCCTTAAACCGTGAAACAGCATGCCCGCATGACCCTCTACACTGCCTGATCACCACTGCACTGCTATAAACCCTGAAACACCAGCCCCCAGCAAGAACCCCTACAGTGCCCGTACACAACTGCACTGCCCTAAACCCTGAAACACCACCCCCAGCAAGACCCTCTACACTGCCCGAACACCAATGCACTGCCGTAAACCCTGAAACACCAACCCCAGCACGACCCCCTACACTGCCTGAACACCACTGCACTGCCATAAACCCCTGAAACACCAGACCCAGCACGACCCCCTACAGTGCTCGAATACCACTGCACTGCCCTAAACCCTGAAACAACAGCCCCAGCACGACCCCCTACACTGCCCGAACACCACTGCACTGCCATAAACCTCTGAAACACCAGACACAGCAAGACCCCCTACACTGCCCGAATACCACTGCACTGCCCTAATGCCTGAAACAACAGCCCCAGCACGACTCCCTACACTGCCCAAACACCACTGCACTGCCATGAACCTTGAAACACAACTCCCAGCATGACCCCTACACTGCCCAAACACCACTGCACTGCCCTAAACCCTGAAACACCAGACCCAACACGACCCCCTACACTGCCCGAACACCACTGTACTGCCTTAAACCCTGAAACTCCACCCCCACACGATCCCCTACACTGCCTGAACACTGCTGCACTGCCTTAAGCCCTGAAACGCTACCCGCAAACGACCTCCTACACTGCCTGAACACCACTGCACTGGCTTAAACCCTGAAACACCACCCCCGCACGACCCCCTACACTGCCCGAACACCACTGCACTGCCCTAAACCCTGAAACACCACCCCCAGCAAGACCCCTTACACTGCCCGAACACCACTGCACTGCCCTAAACCCTGAAACACCACCCCCAGCATGACCCCCTACACTGCCGGAACACCACTGCACTGCCCTAAACCCTGAAGCACCAGACCCAGCACGACCCCCTACATTGCCCGAACACCACTGTATTGCCTTAAACCCTGAAACTCCACCCCCACATGATCCCCTACACTGCCTGAACACCGCTGCACTGCCTTAAACCCTGAAATGCCACCCCCGAACGACCCCCTACACTGCCTGAACACCACTGCACTGCCTTAAACCCTGAAACACCACCCCCGAACGACCTCCTACACTGCCTGAACACCACTGCACTGCCTTAAACCCTGAAACACCACCCCCGCACGACCCCCTACACTGCCCGAACACGACTGCACTGCCCTAAACCCTGAAACACCAGCCCCAGCACGACTCCCTACACTGCCCGAAAACCACTGCACTGCTATAAACCCTGAAACACCAGCCCCCAGCAAGAACCCCTACAGTGCCCGAACACAACTGCACTGCCCAAAACCCTGAAACACCAGCCCCAGCAAGACCCCTACAGTGCCTGAACACCACTTCACTGCCCAAAACCCTGAAACACCAGCCCCAGCAAGACCCCCTACAGTGCCCGAACACCACTGCACTGCCCTAAACCCTGAAACACCTGCAAGCATGACTCCATACACTGCCCGAACACCATTGTACTGCCCTAAACCCTGAAACAACACTCCCAGCATGACCCCCTACACTGCCCGAACACCACTGCTCTGGCCTAAACCCTGAAAAACCAGCCCCAGCACGACCCCCTGCACTGCCCGAACACCACTGCCCTAAACCCTGAAACACTACCCCCAGCAAGCCCCCTACACTGCCCGAACACCACTGCACTGCCCAAAACACTGAAACACAACCGCCAGCAAGACCCCCTACACTTCCCGAACACCACTGCACTGCCCTAAACCCTGAAACACCAGCCCCAGCACAACCCCCTACCCTGCCCGAACACCAATGCCTTAAACCGTGAAACAGCACGCCCGCATGACCCTCTACACTGCCTGATCACCACTGCACTGCCTTAAACCCTGAAACAACACCCCCGCACGATCCCCTACTCTGCCCGAACACCACTGCACTGCCTTAAACCCTGAAACACCAGCCCCCGCATGACCCCCTACAGTGGCTGAACACCACTGCACTGCCCTAAACCCTGAAACACCACCCCCAGCAAGACCCTCTACACTGCCCGAACACCAATGCACTGCCATAAACCCTGAAACACCAGACCCAGCATGACTCCTTACACTGCCCAAACACCACTGCACTGCCCTAAACCCTGAAACAACAGCCCCAGCACGACCCCCTACAATGCCCGAACACCACTGCACTGCCCTAAACCCTGAAACACCAGCCCCAGCATGACTCCCTACACTGCCCAAACACCACTGCACTGCCATAAACCTTGAAACACCAGTCCCAACACGACACCCTACAATGCCCGAACACCACTGTACTGCCTTAAACCCTGAAACTCCACCCCCACACAATCCCCTACAGTGCCTGAACACTACTGCACTGGCTTAAACCCTGAAACACCACCCCCGCACGACCCCCTACACTGCCCGAACACCACTGCACTGCCCTAAACCCTGAAACACCACCCCCAGCAAGACCCCTTACACTGCCCGAACACCACTGCACTGCCCAAAACCCTGAAACACCACACCCAGCACGACCCCCTACACTGCCGGAACACCACTGCACTGCCCTAAACCTTGAAGCACCAGACCCAGCACGACCCCCTACACTGCCCGAACACCACTGTACTGCCTTAAACCCTGAAACTCCACCCCCACACGATCCCCTACACTGCCTGAACACCGCTGCACTGCCTTAAACCCTGAAACGCCACCCCGAACGACCCCCTACACTGCCTGAACACCACTGCACTGCCTTAAACCCTGAAACACCACCCCCGAACGACCCCCTACACTGCCTGAACACCACTGCACTGCCTTAAACCCTGAAACACCATCCCCGCACGAACCCCTACACTACCCGAACACGACTGCACTGCCCTAAACCCTGAAACACCTGCCCCAGCACGACTCCCTACACTGCCCGAACACCACCGAACTGCTATAAACCCTGAAACACCAGCCCCCAGCAAGAACCCCTACAGTGCCCGAACACAACTGCACTGCCCAAAACCCTGAAACACCAGCCCCAGCAAGACCCCCTACAGTGCCTGAACACCACTGCACTGCCCAAAACCCTGAAACACCAGCCCCAGCAAGACCCCCTACACTGCCGGAACACCAATGCACTGCCCTAAACCCTGAAACACCAACCCCAGCAGGACCCCCTACACTGCCCGAACACCACTGCACTGCCATAAACCCCTGAAACACCAGACCCAGGACGACCCCCTACACTGCCCGAATACCACTGCACTGCCCTAAACCCTGAAACAACAGCCCCAGCATGACCCCCTACAATGCCCGAACACCACTGCACTGCCCTAAACCCTTAAACACCAGCCCCAGCACGACTCCCTACACTGCCCAAACAACACTGCACTGCCATAAACCTTGAAACACCAGTCCCAACACGACACTCTACACTGCCCGAACACCACTGTACTGCCTTAAACCCTGAAACTCCACCCCCACACGATCCCCTACACTGAGTGAACACTACTGCACTGGCTTAAACCCTGAAACACCACCCCGAACGATCCCCTACACTGCCCGAACACCACTGCACTGCCCTAAACCCTGAAACACCACCCCCAGCAAGACCCCTTACACTGCCCGAACACCACTGCACTGCCCTAAACCCTGAAACACCACCCCCAGCACGACCCCCTACACTGCCGGAACACCACTGCACTGCCCTAAACCCTGAAGCACCAGACCCAGCACGACCCCCTACACTGCCCGAACACCACTGTACTGCCTTAAACCCTGAAACTCCACCCCCACACGATCCCCTACACTGCCTGAACACCGCTGCACTGCCTTAAACCCTGAAACGCCACCCCCGAACGACCCCCTACACTGCCTGAACACCACTGCACTGCCTTAAACCCTGAAACACCACCCCCGAACGACCCCCTACACTGCCTGAACACCACTGCACTGCCTTAAACCCTGAAACACCATCCCCGCATGACCCCCTACACTGCTCGAACACGACTGCACTGCCCTAAACCCTGAAACACCAGCCCCAGCACGACTCCCTACACTGCCCGAACACCACCGCACTGCTATAAACCCTGAAACACCAGCCCCCAGCAAGAACCCCTACAGTGCCCGAACACAACTGCACTGCCCAAAACCCTGAAACACCAGCCCCAGCAAGACCCCCTACAGTGTCTGAACACCACTGCACTGCCCAAAACCCTGCAACACCAGCCCCAGCAAGACCCCCTACAGTGCCCGAACACCACTGCACTGCCCTAAACCCTGAAACACCCCCCTGCATGACTCCATACACTGCCCGAACACCATTGTACTGCCCTAAACCCTGAAACAACACTCCCAGCACGACCCCCTACACTGCCCAAACACCACTGCTCTGGCCTAAACCCTGAAAAACCAGGTCCAGCACGACCCCCTGCACTGCCCGAACACCACTGCCCTAAACCCTGAAACACTACCCCCAGCAAGCCCCCTACACTGCCCGAACACCACTGCACTGCCCTAAACTCTGAAACACCACCCCCAGCAAGACCCCTTACACTTCCCGAATACCACTGCACTGCCCTAAACCCTGAAACACCACCCCACGCATGAACCTCTGCACAGCCCGAACACCACTGCACTGCCCTAAACCCTGAAACACCAGCCCCAGCACAACCCCCTACCCTGCCCGAACACCACTGCACTGCCCTAAACCCTGAAACACCACACCCAGCACGACCCCCTACACTGCCCGAACACCACTGCACTGCCCTAAACCCTGAAACACCAGCCCCAGAAGGACCCCCTACACTGCCCAAACACCACTGCACTGCCCTAAACCCTGAAACACCAGCCCCAGCACAACCCCCTACACTGCCCGTACACCACTGCACTGCCCTAAACACTGAAACACCACCCCCAGCACGACCCCCTACACTGCCCGAACACCACTGCACTGCCATAAACCCTGAAACATCAGACCCAGCACGACCCCCTACACTGCCCAAACACAACTGCACTGCCCTAAATCCTGAAACACCAGGCCCAGCACGACCCGTACACTGCCCGTACACCACTGCACTGCCCTTAAACATGAAACACCAGCCCCAGCACGACTCCCTACACTGCTCGAACACCACTGCACTGCCATAAACCCTGAAACACTGGCCCCAGCACGACCCCCTACAATGCCCGAACACCACTGCATTGCCCTAATCCCTGAAACACCACCCCCAGCAAGACCCCTTACACTGCCCGAACACCACTGCACTGCACTAAACCCTGAAACACCAGCCCCAGCACAACCCCCTACACTGCCCGTACACCACTGCACTGCCCTAAACACTGAAACACCACCCCCAGCACGACCCCCTGCACTGCCCGAACACCACTGCACTGCCATAAACCCTGAAACATCAGACCCAGCACGACCCCCTACACTGCCCAAACACAACTGCACTGCCCTAAATCCTGAAACACCAGGCCCAGCACGACCCGTACACTGCCCGTACACCACTGCACTGCCCTTAAACCTGAAACACCAGCCCCAGCACGACTCCCTACACTGCTCGAACACCACTGCACTGCCATAAACCCTGAAACACCGGCCCCAGCACGACCCCCTACAATGCCCGAACACCACTGCATTGCCCTAATCCCTGAAACACCACCCCCAGCAAGACCCCTTACACTGCCCGAACACTACTGCACTGCCCTAAACCCTGAAACACCACCTCCAGCACGACCCCCTACACTGCCGGAACATCACTGCACTGCCTTAAACCCTGAAGCACCAGACCCAGCACGACCCCCTACACTGCCCGAACACCACTGTACTGCCTTAAACCCTGAAACTCCACCCCCACATGATCCCCTACACTGCCTGAACACCGCTGCACTGCCTTAAACCCTGAAATGCCACCCCCGAACGACCCCCTACACTGCCTGAACACCACTGCACTGCCTTAAACCCTGAAACACCACCCCCGAACGACCTCCTACACGGCCTGAACACCACTGCACTGCCTTAAACCCTGAAACACCACCCCCGCACGACCCCCTACACTGCCCGAACACGACTGCACTGCCCTAAACCCTGAAACAGCAGCCCCAGCACGACTCCCTACACTGCCCGAAAACCACCAAACTGCTATAAACCCTGAAACACCAGCCCCCAGCAAGAACCCCTACAGTACCCGAACACAACTGCACTGCCCAAAACCCTGAAACACCAGCCCCAGCAAGACCCCCTACAGTGCCTGAACACTACTGCACTGCCCAAAACCCTGAAACACTAGCCCCAGCAAGACCCCCTACAGTGCCCGAACACCACTGGACTGCCCTAAACCCTGAAACACCCCCCAGCATGACTCCATACACTGCCCGAACACCATTGTACTGCCCTAAACCCTGAAACAACACTCCCAGCACGACCCCCTACACTGCCCGAACACCACTGCTCTGGCCTAAACCCTGAAAAACCAGCCCCAGCACGACCCCCTGCACTGCCCGAACACCACTGCCCTAAACCCTGAAACACTACCCCCAGCAAGCCCCCTACACTGCCCGAACAGCACTGCACTGCCCAAAATCCTGAAACACAACCGCCAGCAAGACCCCCTACACTTCCCGAACACCACTGCACTGCCCTAAACCCTGAAACACCACCCCAGCATGAACCCCTGCACAGCCCGAACACCACTGCACTGCCCTAAACCCTGAAACACCAGCCCCAGCACAACCCCCTACCCTGCCGAACACCAATGCCTTAAACCATGAAACAGCACGCCCGCATGACCCTCTACACTGCCTGATCACCCCTGCACTGCCTTAAACCCTGAAACAACACCCCCGCACGATCCCCTACTCTGCCCGAACTCCACTGCACTGCCTTAAACCCTGAAACACCAGCACCCGCATGACCCCCTACAGTGCCTGAACACCACTGCACTGCCCTAAACCCTGAAACACCACCCCCAACAAGACCCTCTACACTGCCCGAACACCAATGCACTGCCATAAACCCTGAAACACCAGACCCAGCATTACTCCTTACACTGCCCAAACACCACTGCACTGCCATAAACCCTGAAACGCCAGCACGACCCCCTACACTGCCCGAACACCACTGCATTGCCCTTAACCCTCATACACCACCCCCAGCAAGACCCCCTACACTGCCCAAACACCACTGCCCTAAACCCTGAAACACCAACCCCAGCAAGACCCCTTACACTGCCCGAACACCAATGCCTTAAACCGTGAAACAGCACGCCCGCATGACCCTCTACACTGCCTGATCACCACTGCACTGCCTTAAACCCTGAAACAACACCCGCGCACGATCCCCTACTCTGCCCGAACACCACTGCACTGCCTTAAACCCTGAAACACAAGCCCCCGCATGACCCCCTACAGTGCCTGAACACCACTGCACTGCCCTAAACCCTGAAACACCAACCCCAGCGGGACCCACTACACTGCCCGAACACCACTGCACTGCCATAAACACCTGAAACACCAGACCCAGCACGACCCCCTACACTGCCCGAATACCACTGCACTGCTCTAAACCCTGAAACAACAGCCCCAGCACGACCCCCTACAATGCCCGAACACCACTGCACTGCCCTAAACCCTGAAACACAAGCCCCAGCACGACTCCCTACACTGCCCAAACACCACTGCACTGCCATAAACCTTGAAACACCAGTCCCAAAACGACACCCTACACTGCCCGAACACCACTGTACTGCCTTAAACCCTGAAACTCCACCCCCACACGATCCCCTACACTGCCTGAACACTACTGCACTGGCTTAAACCCTGAAACACCACCCCCGCACGACCCCCTACACTGCCCGAACACCACTGCACTGCCCTAAACCCTGAAACACCACCCCCAGCACGACCCCCTAAACTGCCGGAACACCACTGCACTGCCTTAAACCCTGAAGCACCAGACCCAGCACGACCCCCTACACTGCCCGAACATCACTGTACTGCCTTAAACCCTGAAACTCCACCCCCACACGATCCCCTACACTGCCTGAACACCACAGCACTGCCTTAAACCCTGAAACTCCACCCCTGAACGACCCCCTACACTGCCTGAACACCACTGCACTGCCTTAAACCCTGAAACACCAGCCCCGAACGACCCCCTACACTGCCTGAACACCACTGCACTGCCTTAAACCCTGAAACACCATCCCCGAACAACCCCCTACACTGCCCGAACACGACTGCACTGCCCTAAACCCTGAAACACCAGCCCCAGCACGACTCCCTACACTGCCCGAACACCACCGCACTGCTATAAACCCTGAAACACCAGCCCCCAGCAAGAACCCCTACAGTGCCCGAACACAACTGCACTGCCCAAAACCCTGAAACACCAGCCCCAGCAAGACCCCCTACAGTGCCTGAACACCACTGCACTGCCCAAAACCCTGAAACACCAGCCCCAGCAAGACCCCCTACAGTGCCCGAACACCACTGCACTGCCCTAAACCCTGAAACATCCCCCAGCATGACTCCATACACTGCCCGAACACCATTGTACTGCCCTAAACCCTGAAACAACACTCCCAGCACGACCCCCTACACTGCCCGAACACCACTGCTCTGGCCTAAACCCTGAAAACCAGGTCCAGCATGACCCCCTGCACTGCCCGAACACCACTGCCCTAAACCCTGAAACACTACCCCCAGCAAGCCCCCTACACTGCCCGAACACCACTGCACTGCCCTAAACACTGAAACACCACCCCCAGCAATACCCCCTACACTTCCCGAATACCACTGCACTGCCCTAAACCCTGAAACACCACCCCAGCATGAACCCCTGCACAGCCCGAACACCACTGCACTGCCCTAAACCCTGAAACACCAGCCCCAGCACAACCCCCTACACTGCCCGAACACCACTGCACTGCCCTAAACCCTGAAACACCACACCCAGCACGACCCCCTACACTGCCCGAACACCACTGCGCTGCCCTAAACCCTGAAACACCAGCCCCAGCAGGACCCCCTACACTGCCCAAACACCACTGCACTGCCCTAAACCCTGAAACACCAGCCCCAGCACAACCCCCTACACTGCCCGTACACAACTGCACTGCCCTAAACACTGAAACACCACCCCCAGCACGACCCTCTACACTGCCCAAACACCACTGCACTGCCATAAACCCTGAAACATCAGACCCAGCACGACCCCCTACACTGCCCAAACACAACTGCACTGCCCTAAATACTGAAACACCAGGCCCAGCACGACACCTACACTGCCCGTACACCACTGCACTGCCATTAACCCTGAAACACCAGCCCCAGCACGACTCCCTACACTGCTCGAACACCACTGCACTGCCATAAACCCTGAAACACCGGCCCCAGCACGACCCCCTACAATGCCCGAACACCACTGCATTGCCCTAATCCCTGGAACACCACCCCCAGCAAGACCCCCTACACTGCCCAAACACTACTGCACTGCCCCAAACCCTCATAAACCACCCCCAGCAAGACCCCCTACACTGCCAGAACACCACTGCCGTAAACCCTGAAACAGCAACCCCAGCAAGACCCCTTGCACTGCCCGAATACCAATGCCTTAAATTCTGAAACAGCACCCCTGCAGGACCCCCTACACTGCCTGAACACCACTGCACTGCCTTAAAACCTGAAACACCACCCAGCACGACCCCCTACACTGCTCGAACACCACTTCACTGCCTTAACCCTGAAACAACACCCCCGCACGAACCCCTACTCTGCCCGAACACCACTGCACTGCCCTAAACCCTAAAACACCAGCCCCCTCATGACCCCCTACACTGCCCGATCACCACTGCACTGCCCTAAACCCTGAAACACCACCCCCAGCAAGACCCCCTACACTGCCCGAACACCACTGCACTGCCCTAAACCCTGAAACACCAACCCCAGCACGACCCCCTGCACTGCCCGAACACCACTGCACTGCCATAAACCCTGAAACACCAGACCCGGCATGACTCCCTACACTGCCCAAACACCAGTGCACTGCCATAAACCCTGAAACACCATCCGCAGCATGACCCCCTACACTGCCCGAACACCACTGCACTGCCCTAAACCCTCATACACCACCCCCAGCAAGACCCCCTTCCACTGCCCAAACACCACTGCCCTAAACCCTGAAACACCAACCCCAGCAAGACCCCTTACACTGCCCGAACACCAATGCCTTAACCGTGAAACAGTACGCCCGCATGACCCTCTACACTGCCTGATCACCACTGCACTGCCTTAAACCCTGAAACACCACCCAGCACGACCCCCTACACTGCTCGAACACTACGTCACTGCCTTAAACCCTGAAACAACACCCCCGCACAACCCCCTACTCTGCCCGAACACCACTGCACTGCCTAAACCCTGAAAAACCAGCCCCCGCATGACCCCCTACAGTGCCCGCACACCACTGCACTGCCCTAAACCCTGAAACACCAACCCCAGCAAGACCCTCTACACTGCCCGAACACCACTGCACTGCTCTAAACCCTGAAACACCAACCCCATCACGACCCCCTACACTGCCTGAACACCACTGGACTGCCATAAACCCTGAAACACCAGACCCAGCACGACCCCCTACACTGCCCAAATTCCACAGCACTGCCCTAATCCTGAAACACCAGCCCCAGCACGACACCCTACAATGCCCGAAAACCACTGCAATGCCCTAAACCCTGAAACACCAGACCCAGCACGACTCCCTACACTGCCCAAACACCACTGCACTGCCATAAACCTTGAAACACCAGCCCCAGCATGACCCCTACACTGCCCAAACATCACTGCACTGCCCTAAACCCTGAAACACCAGACCCAACACGACCCCCTACACTGCCCGAACACCACTGTACTGCCTTAAACCCTGAAACTCCACCCCCACATGATCCCCTACACTGTCTGAACACCGTTCCACTGCCTTAAACCCTGAAACACCACCCCCGCACGGCCCCCTACACTGCCCGAACACCACTGCACTGCCCTAAACCCTGAAACACCACCCCCAGCAAGACCCCTTACACTGCCCGAACACCACTGCACTGCCCTAAACCCTGAAACACCACCCCCAGCACGACCCCCTACACTGCCCGAACACCACTGAACTGCCCTAAACCCTGAAGCATCAGACCCAGCACAATCCCCTACACTGCCCGAACACCACTGCACTGCCATAAACCCTGAAACACCAGCCACAGCACGTCCCCCTACACTGCCCGAACACCACTGCACTGCCCTAAACCCTGAAACACCAGCTCCAGCACAACCCCCAACAATGCCCGAACACCACTGCATTGCCCTAATCCCTGAAACCCCACCCCCAGCAAGACCTCCTACACTGCCCAAACACTACTGCACTGCCCTAAACCCTCAAAAACCATCCCCAGCAAGACCCCCTACACTGCCGAACACCACTGCCCTAAACCCTGAAACAGCAACCCCAGCAAGACCCATTACACTGCCCGAACACCAATGCCTTAAATTGTGAAACAGCAAACCCACACAACCCCCTACACTGCCTGAACACCACTGCACTGCCTTAAGCCCTGAAACACCACCCAGCACGACCCCCTACACTGCTCGAACACCAATTCACTGCCTTAACCCTGAAACAACACCCCCGCACAACCCCCTACTGTGCCCGAACACCACTGCACCGCCCTAAACCCTGAAACACCAGCCCCCTAATGACCCCCTACACTGCCCGAACACCACTGCACTGCCCTAAACCCTGAAACTCCACCCCCAGCAAGACCCCCTACACTGCCCGAACACCACTGCCCTAAACCCTGAAACACCAACCCCAGCACGACCCCTACACTGCCCGAACACCACTACACTGCCATAAACCCTGAAGCACCAACCCCAGCACGACCCCCTACACTGCCCGAACACCACTGCACTGCCATAAACCCTGAAACACCACCCCCAGCACAACCCCCTACACTGCCCGAACACCACTGCACTGCCCTAAACTCACATACACCACCCCCAGCAAGACCCCCTACACTGCCCAAACACCACTGCCCTAAACCCTGAAACACCAATCCCAGCAAGACCCCGTACACTGCCCGAACACCAATGCCTTAAACCGTGAAACAGCACGCCCGCATGACCCTCAACACTGCCTGATCACCACTGCACTGTCTTAAACCCTGAAACATTGCCCAGCACCACCCCCTACACTGCTCGAGCACTACTTCACTGCCTTAAACCCTGAAACAACACCCCGCACGACCCCCTACAGTGCCCGAACACCACTGCACTGCCCTAAACCCTGAAACACCACCCCCAGCAAGACCCTCTACACTGCCCGAACACCACTGCACTGCCCTAAACCCTGAAACACCAACCCCAGCACGACCCCCTACACTGCCTGAACACCACTGCACTGCCATAAACCCTGAAACACCAGACCCAGCACGACTCCTTACACTGCCCAAACACCACTGCACTGCCATAAACCCTGAAACGCCAGCACGACCCCCTACACTGCCTGAACACCACTGCACTGCCCTAAACCCTCATACACCACCCCAGCAAGACCCCCTACACTGCCCAAACACCACTGCCCTAATTTAGGCCTGGGCGTAGTTCGCGAAGTAGCACTTCACGAAGCTACGCAAAGTGAAGTTCGCACTACGCGAGCTACGCGTAGCACTTCGCGAACTGCATAGTACCTTGTTCGCACTGTGCCAGATGTCGTTTTCAATGATTTCACAGTGCGGACAAGCAACCGTCACTGTACAATCATTGAAAACGGCATCTTGCACAGTGCGAGCTGTAATTTTCTGCTGCTCGAGTAGATTTTTACTCGAGCTTCAGCTTTCTCAACGCGAACTGGTAGTTTCTCATCGCGAGCGGTCGCGAGCATACGCGACCATTCGCAATGAGAAACCTGACCTCCTCGCGTTGGGAATCTCGCCGGGAGGTTTATTTTCCATGCTCGCGATCGCCAACTTGAAGTTGCTGATCGCGAACAAGGAAAAAGTCTCGCCGGGATGTAATTTTGCTTGCTCGCGGTCGCCAACTTGACGTTGAGGACCGCGAGCAAGCACAAAATGACCGCAGCAGTACGCAACACTACTTCTACGCGTGTTCGTACTGTGCTATGTGCAGTTCGCGTAGTGCGAAGTAGCGCGAAATTCTCAAACTACGCGAGCGTAGCGTAGTGCTTTGCCCAGGCTTACCCTAAACCCTGAAACACCAACCCCAGCAAGACCCTTACACTGTCCGAACACCAATGCCTTAAACCGTGAAACAGCATGCCCGCATGACCCTCTACACTGCCTGATCACCACTGCACTGCTATAAACCCTGAAACACCAGCCCCCAGCAAGAACCCCTACAGTGCCCGAACACAACTGCACTGCCCTAAACCCTGAAACACCACCCCAGCAAGACCCTCTACACTGCCCGAACACCAATGCACTGCCCTAAACCCTGAAACACCAACCCCAGCACGACCCCCTACACTGCCCGAACACCACTGCACTGCCATAAACCCCTGAAACACCAGACCCAGCACGACCCCCTACAGTGCTCGAATACCACTGCACTGCCCTAAACCCTGAAACAACAGCCCCAGCACGACCCCCTACACTGCTCGAACACCACTGCACTGCCATAAACCCCTGAAACACCAGACCCAGCACGACCCCCTATACTGCCCGAATACCACTGCACTGCCCTAAACCCTGAAACAACAGCCCCAGCACGACTCCCTACACTGCCCAAACACCACTGCACTGCCATGAACCTTGAAACACCACTCCCAGCATGACCCCTACACTGCCCAAACACCACTGCACAACCCTAAACCCTGAAACACCAGACCCAACACGACCCCCTACACTGCCCGAACACCACTGTACTGCCTTAAACCCTGAAACTCCACCCCCACACGATCCCCTACACTGCCTGAACACTGCTGCACTGCCTTAATCCCTGAAACACCACCCCCGCACGACCCCCTACACTGCCCGAACACCACTGCACTGCCCTAAACCCTGAAACACCACCCCCAGCAAGACCCCTTACACTGCCCGAACACCACTGCACTGCCCTAAACCCTGAAACACCACCCCCAGCACGACCCCCTAAACTGCCGGAACACCACTGCACTGCCCTAAACCCTGAAGCACCAGACCCAGGACGACCCCCTACACTGCCCAAACACCACTGTACTGCCTTAAACCCTGAAACTCCACCCCCACATGATCCCCTACACTGCCTGAACACCGCTGCACTGCCTTAAACCCTGAAATGCCACCCCCGAACGACCCCTACACTGCCTGAACACCACTGCACTGCCTTAAACCCTGAAACACCACCCCCGAACGACCTCCTACACTGCCTGAACACCACTGCACTGCCTTAAACCCTGAAACACCACCCCCGCACGACCCCCTACACTGCCCGAACACGACTGCACTGCCCTAAACCCTGAAACACCAGCCCCAGCACGACTCCCTACACTGCCCGAAAACCACCGCACTGCTATAAACCCTGAAACACCAGCCCCCAGCAAGAACCCCTACAGTGCCCGAACACAACTGCATTGCCCAAAACCCTGAAACACCAGCCCCAGCAAGACCCCCTACAGTGCCTGAACACAACTGCACTGCCCAAAACCCTGACACACCAGCCCCAGCAAGACCCCCTACACTGCCCGAACACCACTGCACTGCCCTAAACCCTGAAACACCAGCCCCAGCACGACCCCCTACACTGCCCGAACACCACTGCACTGCCCTAAACCCTGAAACACCAGCCCCAGCACGACTCCCTACACTGACCAAACAACACTGCACTGCCCTAAAGCCTCATACACCACCCCAAGCAAGACCCCCTACACTTTCCAAACACCACTGCCCTAAACCCTGAAACACCAACCCCAGCAAGACCCCTTACACTGCCCTAAAACCACTGCACCGCCATAAACCCTGAAACACCAGACCCAGCATGACGGCCTAAACTGCCCGAACACCACTGCACTGCCCTAAAGCCTGAAACACCAGCCCCAGCAAGACCCCCTACACTGCCCGAATACCACTGCACTGCCCTAAATCCTGAAACACCAGCCCCAGTACGACTCCCTACACTGCCCAAACACCACTGCACAGCCCTAATTCCTAAAACATCCAGCCCAGCACGAAACCCTACACTGCCCGAACACCACTGCACTGCCCTAAACCCTGAAACACCAACCACAGCACGACCCCGTACACTGCACGAACACCACTGCACTGCCCTAAACCCTGAAACACCAGCCTCAGCACGACTCCCTACACTGCTTGAACACCACTGCACTGCCATAAACCCTGAAACAGCAGCCCCAGCACGACCCCCTACAAAGCCCTAACACCACTGCACTGCCCTAATCCCTGAAACACCACCCCCAGCAAGACCCCCTACATTGCCCAAACACCACTGCACTGACCTAAACCCTCATACACCACCCCCAGCAAGACCCCCTACACTGCCCGAACACCACTGCCCTAAACCCTGAAACACCATCCCCAGCAAGACCCCCCTACACTGCCCGAACACCACTGCTCTGCCCTAATCCCTGAAACACCACACCCAGCATGACCCCCTACGCTGCCCGAACTCCACTGCCCTAAATCTTGAAACACTACCCATAGCAAGCCCCCTACACTGCCAAACACCACTGCACTTCCCAAAACCCTAAAACACCACCCCCAGCAAGACCCCCTACACTTTCCGAACACCACTGCACTGCCTTAAACCCTGAAACACCAACCCCAGCATGACCCCCTACACTGCCTGAACACCACTGCACTGCCCTAAACCCTGAAACACCAGCCCCAGCACGACCCCCTACACTGCCCGAACACTACTGCACCGCCCTAAACCCTCATACACCACCCCTAGCAAGACCCTCTACACTGCCCGAACACCACTGCACTGCCAAAAACCCTGAAACACTAGACCCAGCACGACCCCCTACACTGCCTGAATACCACTGTACTGCCCTAAACCCTGAAACACCAGCCCCAGCACGTCCCCCTACACTCCCCGAACACCACTGCACTGCCCTAAACCCTGAAACACCAGCCCCAGCACGACTCCCTACACTGCCCAAACACCACTGCACTGCCATAATCCCTGAAACACCAGCCCCAGCATGACCCCAACACTGCCCGAACACCACTGCACTTCCCTAAACCCTGAAACACCAGACCTAACACAACCCCCTACACATCCCGAACAGCACTTCACTGCCCTAAACCCTGAAACACCACCCCCTCATGACCCCCTATACTGCCCGAACACAACTGCACTGCCCTAAACCCTGAAACACCAGCCCCAGCACAACCCCCTACACTGCCCGTACACCACTGCACTGCCCTAAACACTGAAACACCACCCCCAGCACGACCCCCTACACTGCCTGAACACCACTGCACTGCCATAAACCCTGAAACACCAGACCCAGCACGACTCCTTACACTGCCCAAACACCACTGCACTGCCATAAACCCTGAAACGCCAGCACGACCCCCTACACTGCCTGAACACCACTGCACTGCCCTAAACCCTCATACACCACCCCAGCAAGACCCCCTACACTGCCCAAACACCACTGCCCTAATTTAGGCCTGGGCGTAGTTCGCGAAGTAGCACTTCACGAAGCTACGCAAAGTGAAGTTCGCACTACGCGAGCTACGCGTAGCACTTCGCAAACTGCATAGTACCTTGTTCGCACTGTGCCAGATGTCGTTTTCAATGATTTCACAGTGCGGACAAGCAACCGTCACTGTACAATCATTGAAAACGGCATCTTGCACAGTGCGAGCTGTAATTTTCTGCTGCTCGAGTAGATTTTTACTCGAGCTTCAGCTTTCTCAACGCGAACTGGTAGTTTCTCATCGTGAGCGGTCGCGAGCATACGCGACCATTCGCAATGAGAAACCTGACCTCCTCGCGTTGGGAATCTCGCCGGGAGGTTTATTTTCCATGCTCGCGATCGCCAACTTGAAGTTGCTGATCGCGAACAAGGAAAAAGTCTCGCCGGGATGTAATTTTGCTTGCTCGCGGTCGCCAACTTGACGTTGAGGACCGCGAGCAAGCACAAAATGACCGCAGCAGTACGCAACACTACTTCTACGCGTGTTCGTACTGTGCTATGTGCAGTTCGCGTAGTGCGAAGTAGCGCGAAATTCTCAAACTACGCGAGCGTAGCGTAGTGCTTTGCCCAGGCTTACCCTAAACCCTGAAACACCAACCCCAGCAAGACCCTTACACTGTCCGAACACCAATGCCTTAAACCGTGAAACAGCATGCCCGCATGACCCTCTACACTGCCTGATCACCACTGCACTGCTATAAACCCTGAAACACCAGCCCCCAGCAAGAACCCCTACAGTGCCCGAACACAACTGCACTGCCCTAAACCCTGAAACACCACCCCAGCAAGACCCTCTACACTGCCCGAACACCAATGCACTGCCCTAAACCCTGAAACACCAACCCCAGCACGACCCCCTACACTGCCCGAACACCACTGCACTGCCATAAACCCCTGAAACACCAGACCCAGCACGACCCCCTACAGTGCTCGAATACCACTGCACTGCCCTAAACCCTGAAACAACAGCCCCAGCACGACCCCCTACACTGCTCGAACACCACTGCACTGCCATAAACCCCTGAAACACCAGACCCAGCACGACCCCCTATACTGCCCGAATACCACTGCACTGCCCTAAACCCTGAAACAACAGCCCCAGCACGACTCCCTACACTGCCCAAACACCACTGCACTGCCATGAACCTTGAAACACCACTCCCAGCATGACCCCTACACTGCCCAAACACCACTGCACTGCCCTAAACCCTGAAACACCAGACCCAACACGACCCCCTACACTGCCCGAACACCACTGTACTGCCTTAAACCCTGAAACTCCACCCCCACACGATCCCCTACACTGCCTGAACACTGCTGCACTGCCTTAATCCCTGAAACACCACCCCCGCACGACCCCCTACACTGCCCGAACACCACTGCACTGCCCTAAACCCTGAAACACCACCCCCAGCAAGACCCCTTACACTGCCCGAACACCACTGCACTGCCCTAAACCCTGAAACACCACCCCCAGCACGACCCCCTAAACTGCCGGAACACCACTGCACTGCCCTAAACCCTGAAGCACCAGACCCAGGACGACCCCCTACACTGCCCAAACACCACTGTACTGCCTTAAACCCTGAAACTCCACCCCCACATGATCCCCTACACTGCCTGAACACCGCTGCACTGCCTTAAACCCTGAAATGCCACCCCCGAACGACCCCTACACTGCCTGAACACCACTGCACTGCCTTAAACCCTGAAACACCACCCCCGAACGACCTCCTACACTGCCTGAACACCACTGCACTGCCTTAAACCCTGAAACACCACCCCCGCACGACCCCCTACACTGCCCGAACACGACTGCACTGCCCTAAACCCTGAAACACCAGCCCCAGCACGACTCCCTACACTGCCCGAAAACCACCGCACTGCTATAAACCCTGAAACACCAGCCCCCAGCAAGAACCCCTACAGTGCCCGAACACAACTGCATTGCCCAAAACCCTGAAACACCAGCCCCAGCAAGACCCCCTACAGTGCCTGAACACAACTGCACTGCCCAAAACCCTGACACACCAGCCCCAGCAAGACCCCCTACAGTGCCCGAACACCACTGCACTGCCCTAAACCCTGAAACACCAGCCCCAGCACGACCCCCTACACTGCCCGAACACCACTGCACTGCCCTAAACCCTGAAACACCAGCCCCAGCACGACTCCCTACACTGACCAAACAACACTGCACTGCCCTAAAGCCTCATACACCACCCCAAGCAAGACCCCCTACACTTTCCAAACACCACTGCCCTAAACCCTGAAACACCAACCCCAGCAAGACCCCTTACACTGCCCTAAAACCACTGCACCGCCATAAACTCTGAAACACCAGACCCAGCATGACGGCCTAAACTGCCCGAACACCACTGCACTGCCCTAAAGCCTGAAACACCAGCCCCAGCAAGACCCCCTACACTGCCCGAATACCACTGCACTGCCCTAAATCCTGAAACACCAGCCCCGGTACGACTCCCTACACTGCCCAAACACCACTGCACTGCCCTAAATCCTGAAACACCAGCCCAGCACGAAACCCTACACTGCCCGAACACCACTGCACTGCCCTAAACCCTGAAACACCAACCACAGCACGACCCTGTACACTGCACGAACACCACTGCACTGCCCTAAACCCTGAAACACCAGCCTCAGCACGACTCCCTACACTGCTTGAACACCACTGCACTGCCATAAACCCTGAAACAGCAGCCCCAGCACGACCCCCTACAAAGCCCTAACACCACTGCACTGCCCTAATCCCTGAAACACCACCCCCAGCAAGACCCCCTACATTGCCCAAACACCACTGCACTGACCTAAACCCTCATACACCACCCCCAGCAAGACCCCCTACACTGCCCGAACACCACTGCCCTAAACCCTGAAACACCATCCCCAGCAAGACCCCCCTACACTGCCCGAACACCACTGCTCTGCCCTAATCCCTGAAACACCACACCCAGCATGACCCCCTACGCTGCCCGAACTCCACTGCCCTAAATCTTGAAACACTACCCATAGCAAGCCCCCTACACTGCCAAACACCACTGCACTTCCCAAAACCCTAAAACACCACCCCCAGCAAGACCCCCTACACTTTCCGAACACCACTGCACTGCCTTAAACCCTGAAACACCAACCCCAGCATGACCCCCTACACTGCCTGAACACCACTGCACTGCCCTAAACCCTGAAACACCAGCCCCAGCACGACCCCCTACACTGCCCGAACACTACTGCACCGCCCTAAACCCTCATACACCACCCCTAGCAAGACCCTCTACACTGCCCGAACACCACTACACTGCCAAAAACCCTGAAACACTAGACCCAGCACGACCCCCTACACTGCCTGAATACCACTGTACTGCCCTAAACCCTGAAACACCAGCCCCAGCACGTCCCCCTACACTCCCCGAACACCACTGCACTGCCCTAAACCCTGAAACACCAGCCCCAGCACGACTCCCTACACTGCCCAAACACCACTGCACTGCCATAATCCCTGAAACACCAGCCCCAGCATGACCCCAACACTGCCCGAACACCACTGCACTTCCCTAAACCCTGAAACACCAGACCTAACACAACCCCCTACACTTCCCGAACAGCACTTCACTGCCCTAAACCCTGAAACACCACCCCCTCATGACCCCCTATACTGCCCGAACACAACTGCACTGCCCTAAACCCTGAAACACCAGCCCCAGCACAACCCCCTACACTGCCCGTACACCACTGCACTGCCCTAAACACTGAAACACCACCCCCAGCACGACCCCCTACACTGCCTGAACACCACTGCACTGCCATAAACCCTGAAACACCAGACCCAGCACGACCCCCTACACTGCCTAAACACAACTGCACTGCCCTAAATCCTGAAACACCAGGCCCAGCACGACCCCTACACTGCCTGTACACCACTGCACTGCCCTAAACCCTGAAACATCAGCCCCAGCACGACTCCCTACACTGCGTGAACACCACTGCACTGCCATAAACCCTGAAACACCAGCCCCAGCACGACCCCCTACAATGCCCGAACACCACTGCATTGCCTTAATCCCTGAAACACCACCCCCAGCAAGACCCCGTACACTGCCAAAACACTACTGCACTGCCCTAAACCCTAATAAACCATCCCCAGCAAGACCCCCTACACTGCCAAAACACTACTGCACTGCCCTAAACCCTAATAAACCATCCCCAGCAAGACCCCTTACACTGCCCGAACACCAATGCCTTAAATTGTGAAACAGCACCCCCGCACGACCCCCTACACTGCCTGAACACCACTGCACTGCCCTAAACCCTGAAACACCACCCAGCATGACCCCCAACACTGCTCGAACACCACTTCACTGCCTTAACCCTGAAACAACACCCCCGCACGACCCCCTACTCTGCCTGAACACCACTGCACTGCCCTAAACCTTAAAACATCAGCCCCCGCATGACCCCCTACACTGCCCGAACACCATTGCACTGTCCTAAACCCTGAAACACCACCCCCAGCAAGACCGCCTACACTGCCTGAACACCACTGCACTGCCCAAACCCTGAAACACCAACCCCAGCACGACCCCCTACACTGCCCGAACACCACTGCTCTGCCATAAACCCTGAAACACCAGACCCAGCACAACCCCATACACTGCCCGAACAGCACTGCACTGCCCTAAACCCTGAAACACCAGCCCCAGCACGACCCCCTACACTGCCCGAACACCACTGCACTGCCCTAAACCCTGAAACACCAGCCCCAGCACGACTCCCTACACTGACCAAACAACACTGCACTGCCCTAAAGCCTCATACACCACCCCCAGCAAGACCCCCTACACTTTCCAAACACCACTGCCCTAAACCCTGAAACACCAACCCCAGCAAGACCCCTTACACTGCCCTAAAACCACTGCACTGCCATAAACCCTGAAACACCAGACCCAGCATGACCGCCTACACTGCCCGATCACCACTGCACTGCCCTAAACCCTGAATCACCAGCCCCAGCAAGACCCCCTACACTGCCCGAATACCACTGCACTGCCCTAAACCCTGAAACACCAGCCCCGGTACGGCTCCCTACACTGCCCAAACTGCACTGCCATAAATCCTGAAACACCAGCCCAGCACGAAACCCTACACTGCCCGAACACCACTGCACTGCCCTAAACCCTGAAACACCAGCCTCAGCACGACTTCCTACACTGCCTGAACACAACTGCACTGCCATAAACCCTGAAACAGCAGCCCCAGCACGACCCCCTACAATGCCCGAACACCACTGCACTGCCCTAATCCCTGAAACACCACCCCCAGCAACACCCCCTACACTGCCCAAACACCACTGCACATGACCTAAACCCTCATACACCACCCCCAGCAAGACCCCCTACACTGCCCGAACACCACTGCCCTAAACCCTGAAACACCAACCCCAGCAAGAACCCCCTACACTGCCCGAACACCACTGCTCTGCCCTAAACCCTGAAAAACCACACCCAGCATGACCCCCTACGCTGCCCGAACTCCACTGCCCTAAATCCTGAAACACTACCCATAGCAAGCCCCCTACACTGCCAAACACCACTGCACTTCCCATAACCCTAAAACACCACCCCCAGCAAATTTCTAATTTCTAATTTAAAATATTTCTAAAGCGCAGCGTACACCTTGCGGTTTCTTGGCGCTGGGGAGATTGGCAACTGAGGGAGAGAGACCAGAAGAGAGGAAGTGGGGGTGTTTTAGGGGAGTTTTTAAGAAGGGAAGGCCTGGTCGAAGAGAAACGTCTTCAGGTCTCTACGGAAGGAGAGGTACTGAGTGGCAGAACGGAGGTGGTCGGGAAGTGAGTTCCAAAAGGTAGGAGCCAAGGTGGAAAAGCTGGCCCCGCCCCACTTTTTACGTGTGAAGCGAGGGGTCTGAAGAAAGGACTTGGAAGAAGACCGAAGATCTCTTGCAGGTACATACGGGTGAATTAATGAGGAAATAAAAGCGGGGGCGGTGCCCTGGCGGGCCTGGAAGGCCATACAGCCGATCTTAAAAAGAGAGCGCTCTTTTACAGGGAGCCAGTGAAGCTCCCTGAGGAGGGGGGTGGAAAGGTGATAACGAGGAAGGCCATATACCAGTCGGGCTGCCTGGTTTTGAATAATCTGGAGTCTACGCAAGCTGTATGCGGGGATACCATGGTAGAGAGCGTTTGCGTAGTCCAATCGCGATATCACTAATGCGGCCATGATGATCTTAAGTGCCTGGGGGGAAAAGAAACGGGAAATAGTGCGGATAGTGCGGAGAGTGAGGAAACAAGAGGATACCACGGAGCTAATTTGTGAATGAAGAGTGAGCTGGCTGTTAATTTTCACACCGAGTGTTTTGACCGAAGTGGAGGGGGTAGGAGAGGGACCAAGAGAGGGGGGCCAAAAGAGAGAGTTCCAGGGGCTGGATGAACCACCCGTGAGAACCAGCTCGGTCTTATCCGGGTTCAGTTTAAGATGGTTGTGGTTCATCCAGTCCCTGATGAATGTCATAGTAGACTGGAAGTTGGAAACAGAAAGAGAAGAGGGGGATAGATCAAAGATGAGCTGGAGGTCGTCCGCGTAATTATAAACGGTGACCTCCAGCTGCTGGAGTGCGAAAATGAGAGGAAAGATATAGAGATTGAAAAGCAAAGGGGAAAGAGAGGAACCCTGGGGAACCCCGCAGGTGACAGGAAGAGGAGTGGCCGTGAAGTCGCCTAGCCGAACCGCCTGGGTGCGGTCCCTCAGAAAGGAGGAGAGCCAGATCAGTGCTGATCCCCCGATACCAGCCGCCCTGACACGGGTAAGTAGGATGGTATGGTCCACCGTGTCAAAGGCGGCGGAAAGATCAAAGAGGACCAGTGCCTGGCGTTTGTTATCGTCCATACCCTTTCTGAGATTGTCTAGGACCGCAACCACGACTGATTCGGTTGAATGCCTGGGGCGGAACCCGGCTTGGCGGGATGCCAGTCCTCCGTTTGCTTCAACATGAGCGCTGAGTGCCGCGGTGACATGGCGTTCCATCACCTTGCCCAGGAAGGGTAGCAGGGAGATGGGGCGGTAGTTGGCCGAGATGGAGGGGTCCGCGCCAGCAAGACCCCCTACACTTTCCGAACACCACTGCACTGCCTTAAACCCTGAAACACCAACCCCAGCATGACCCCCTACACTGCCTGAACACCACTGCACTGCCCTAAACCCTAAAACACCAGCCCCAGCTCGACCCCCTACAATGGCCAAACATGACTGCACTGCCCTAAACCCCGAAACACCACCCCCAGCACGACCCCCTACACTGCCCGAACACCACTGCACTGCCATAAACCCTGAAACACCAGTCCCAGCACGACCCCTACACTGCCCGAACACCACTGCACTGCCCTAAACCCTGAAACACCAGCCCCAGCTTGACTCCCTACACTGCCCGAACACCACTGTACTGCCATAAACCCTGAAACACCAGCCCCCGGCAAGAACCCCTACAGTGCCCGAACACAACTGCACTGACCAAACCCTGAAACACCAGCCACAGCAAGACCCCCTGCAGTGCCCGAACACTACTGCACTGCCCAAAAACCTGAAACACCAGCCCCAGCACAACCCCCTACACTGCCCGTACACCACTGCACTACCCTAAACACTGAAACACCACCCCAAGCACGACCCCCTACACTGCCCGAACACCACTGCACTGCCATAAACCCTGAAACACCAGACCCAGCACGACCCCCTACACTGCCCGAACACAAATGCACTGCCCTAAATCCTGAAACACCAGGCCCAGCACGACCCCCTACACTGCCCGTACACCACTGCACTGCCCTAAACCCTGAAACACCAGCCTCAGCACGACTCCCTACACTGCCTGAACACCACTGCACTGCCATAAACCCTGAAACAGCAGCCCCAGCATGACCCCCTACAATGCCCGAACACCACTGCATTGCCCTAATCCCTGAAACACCACCCCCAGCAACACCCCCTACACTGCCCAAACACCACTGCACTGACCTAAACCCTCATACACCACCCCCAGCAAGACCCCCTACACTGCCCGAACACCACTGCCCTAAACCCTGAAACACCAACCCCAGCAAGACCCCCCTACACTGCCCGAACACCACTGCTCTGCCCTAAACCCTGAAAAATCACACCCAGCATGACCCCCTACGCTGCCCGAACTCCACTGCCCTAAATCTTGAAACACTACCCATAGCAAGCACCCTACACTGCCAAACACCACTGCACTTCCCAAAACCCTAAAACACCACCCCCAGCAAGACCCCCTACACTTTCCGAACACCACTGCACTGCCTTAAACCCTGAAACACCAACCCCAGCATGACCCCCTACACTGCCTGAACACCACTGCACTGCCCTAAACCCTAAAACACCAGCCCCAGCTCGACCCCCTACAATGGCCAAACACAACTGCACTGCCCTAAACCCCGAAACACCACCCCCAGCACGACCCCCTACACTGCCCGAACACCACTGCACTGCCATAAACCCTGAAACACCAGTCCCAGCACGACCCCTACACTGCCCGAACACCACTGCACTGCCCTAAACCCTGAAACACCAGCCCCAGCTTGACTCCCTACACTGCCCAAACACCACTGTACTGCCATAATCCCTGAAACACCAGCCCCCAGCAAGAATCCCTACAGTGCCCGAACACAACTGCACTGACCAAACCCTGAAACACCAGCCACAGCAAGACCCCCTGCAGTGCCCGAACACTACTGCACTGCCCAAAAACCTGAAACACCAGCCCCAGCACAACCCCCTACACTGCCCGTACACCACTGCACTGCCCTAAACACTGAAACACCACCGCAAGCACGACCCCCTACACTGCCCGAACACCACTGCACTGCCATAAACCCTGAAACACCAGACACAGCACCACCCCCTACACTGCCCGAAAACAAATGCACTGCCCTAAATCCTGAAACACCAGGCCCAGCATGACCCCCTACACTGCCCGTACACCACTGCACTGCCCTAAACCCTGAAACACCAGCCCCAGAACGACCCCCTACACTGCCCGAACACTACTGCACTGCCCTAAACCCTCATACACCACCCCTAGCAAGACCCTCTACACTGCCCGAACACCACTGCACTGCCAAAAACCCTGAAACGCTAGACCCAGCACGACCCCCTACACTGCCCGAATAACACTGTACTGCCCTAAACCCTGAAACACCAGCCCCAGCACGTCCCCCTACACTGCCCGAACACCACTGCACTGCCCTAAACCCTGAAACACCAGCCCCAGCACGACTCCCTACACTGCCCAAACACCACTGCACTGCCATAATCCCTGAAACACCAGCCCCAGCATGACCCCAACACTGCCCGAACACCACTGCACTTCCCTAAACCCTGAAACACCAGACCTAACACAACCCCCTACACTTCCCGAACAGCACTTCACTGCCCTAAACCCTGAAACACCACCCCCTCATGACCCCCTATACTGCCCGAACACCACTGCACTGCCCTAAACCCTGAAACACCAGCCCCAGCACAACCCCCTACACTGCCCGTACACCACTGCACTGCCCTAAACACTGAAACACCATCCCCAGCACGACCCCCTACACTGCCCGAACACCACTGCACTGCCATTAACCCTGGAACACCAGACCCAGCACGACCCCCTACACTGCCTAAACACAACTGCACTGCCCTAAATCCTGAAACATCAGCCCCAGCACGACTCCCTACACTGCCCGAACACCACTGCACTGCCATAAACCCTGAAACACCAGCCCCAGCACGACCCCCTACAATGCCCGAACACCACTGCATTGCCCTAATCCCTGAAACACCACGCCCAGCAAGACCCCCTACACTGCCAAAACACTACTGCACTGCCCTAAACCCTAATAAACCCTTCCCAGCAAGACCCCCTACACTGCCCAAACACCACTGCCCTAAACCCTGAAACAGCAACCCCAGCAAGACCCCTTACACTGCCCGAACTCCAATGCCTTAAATTGTGAAACAGCACCCCCGCACGACCCCCTACACTGCCTGAACACCACTGCACTGCCTTAAACCCTGAAACACCACCCAGCATGACCCCCAACACTGCTCGAACACCACTTCACTGCCTTAACCCTGAAACAACACCCCCGCACGACCCCCTACTCTGCCCGAACACCACTGCACTGCCCTAAACCTTGAAACATCAGCCCCCGCATGACCCCCTACACTGCCTGAACACCACTGCACTGTCCTTAACCCTGAAACACCACCCCCAGCAAGACCGCCTATACTGCCTGAACACCACTGCACTGCCCTAAACCCTGAAACACCAACCCCAGCACGACCCCCTACACTGCCCGAACACCACTGCACTGCCAAAAGCCCTGAAACACCAGACCCAGCACAACCCCATACACTGCCCGAACACCACTGCACTGCCCTAAACCCTGAAACACCAGCCCCAGCACGACCCCCTACACTGCCCGAACACCACTGCACTGCCCTAAACCCTGAAACACCAGCCCCAGCACCACCCCCTACACTGCCCGAACACCACTGCACTGCCCTAAACCCTGAAACACCAGCCCCAGCACGACTCCCTACACTGACCAAACAACACTGCACTGCCCTAAAGCCTCATACACCACCCCCAGCAAGACCCCCTACACTTTCCAAACACCACTGCCCTAAACCCTGAAACACCAACCCCAGCAAGACCCCTTACACTGCCCTAAAACCACTGCACTGCCATAAACCCTGAAACACCAGACCCAGCATGACCGCCTACACTGCCTGAACACCACTGCACTGCCCTAAACCCTGAAACACCAGCCCCAGCAAGACCCCCTACACTGCCCGAATACCACTGCACTGCCCTAAACCCTGAAACACCAGCCCCGGTACGACTCCCCACACTGCCCAAACACCACTGCACTGCCATAAATCCTGAAACACCAGCCCAGCACGAAACCCTACACTGCCCGAACACCACTGCACTGCCCTAAACCCTGAAACACCAACCCCAGCATGACCCCGTACACTGCACGAACACCACTGCACTGCCCTAAACCCTGAAACACCAGCCTCGGCACGACTCCCTACACTGCCTGAACACCACTACACTGCCATAAACCCTGAAACAGCAGCCCCAGCACGAACCCCTACAATGCCCGAACACCACTGCACTGCACTAATCCCTGAAACACCACCCCCAGCAAGACCCCCTACACTGCCCAAACACCACTGCCCTAAATCTTGAAACACAACCCATAGCAAGCCCCCTACACTGCCAAACACCACTGCACTTCCCAAAACCCTAAAACACCACCCCCAGCAAGACCCCCTACACATTCCCAACACCCCTGCACTGCCTTAAACCCTAAAACACCAACCCCAGCATGACCCCCTACACTGCCTGAACACGACTGCACTGCCCTAAACCCTAAAACACCAGCCCCAGCAAGACCCCCTACAGTGTCCGAACACCACTGCACTACCCTAAACCCTGAAACACCACCCCCACCATGACTCCCTACACTGCCCGTACACCACTGCACTGCCCTAAACCCTGAAACACCAGCCTCAGCACGACTCCCTACACTGCCTGAACACCACTGCACTGCCATAAACCCTGAAACAGCAGCCCCAGCACGACCCCCTACAATGCCCAAACACCACTGCACTGCCCTAATCCCTGAAACACCACCCCCAGCAACACCCCCTACACTGCCCAAACACCACTGCACTGACCTAAACCCTCATACACCACCCCCAGCAAGACCCCCTACACTGCCCGAACACCACTGCCCTAAACCCTGAAACACCAACCCCAGCAAGACCCCCCTACACTGCCCGAACACCACTGCTCTGCCTAAACCCTGAAAAACTACACCCAGCATGACCCCCTACGCTGCCCGAACTCCACTGCCCTAAATCTTGAAACACTACCCATAGCAAGCCCCCTACACTGCCAAACACCACTGCACTTCCCAAAACCCTAAAACACCACCCCCAGCAAGACCCCCTACACTTTCCGAACACCACTGCACTGCCTTAAACCCTGAAACACCCACCCCAGCATGACCCCCTACACTGCCTGAACACCACTGCACTGCCCTAAACCCTAAAACACCAGCCCCAGCTCGA
Source organism: Triturus cristatus (assembly GCF_964204655.1). Lineage (NCBI taxonomy): Eukaryota > Metazoa > Chordata > Amphibia > Caudata > Salamandridae > Triturus > Triturus cristatus. Next base: position 1,138,202,173 of record NC_140579.1, read on the forward strand.
CCCCCTACAATGGCCAAACACGACTGCACTGCCCTAAACCCCGAAACACCACCCCCAGCACGACCCCCTACACTGCCCGAACACCACTGCACTGCCATAAACCCTGAAACACCAGTCCCAGCACGACCCCTACACTGCCCGAACACCACTGCACTGCCCTAAACCCTGAAACACCAGCCCCAGCTTGACTCCCTACACTGCCCGAACACCACTGTACTGCCATAAACCCTGAAACACCAGCCCCCAGCAAGAACCCCTACAGTGCCCGAACACAACTGCACTGACCAAACCCTGAAACACCAGCAACAGCAAGACCCCCTGCAGTGCCCGAACACTACTGCACTGCCCAAAAACCTGAAACACCAGCCCCAGCACAACCCCCTACACTGCCCGTACACCACTGCACTGCCCTAAACACTGAAACACCACCCCAAGCACGACCCCCTACACTGCCCGAACACCACTGCACTGCCATAAACCCTGAAACACCAGACCCAGCACCACCCCCTACACTGCCCGAACACAAATGCACTGCCCTAAATCCTGAAACACCAGGCCCAGCATGACCCCCTACACTGCCCGTACACCACTGCACTGCCCTCAACCCTGAAACACCAGCCCCAGCACGACCCCCTACACTGCCCGAACACTACTGCACTGCCCTAAACCCTCATACACCACCCCTAGCAAGACCCTCTACACTGCCCGAACACCACTGCACTGCCAAAAACCCTGAAACGCTAGACCCAGCACGACCCCCTACACTGCCCGAATAACACTGTACTGCCCTAAACCCTGAAACACCAGCCCCAGCAAGTCCCCCTACACTGCCCGAACACCACTGCACTGCCCTAAACCCTGAAACACCAGCCCCAGCACGACCCCCTACACTGCCCAAACACCACTGCACTGCCATAATCCCTGAAACACCAGCCCCAGCATGACCCCAACACTGCCCGAACACCACTGCACTTCCCTAAACCCTGAAACACCAGACCTAACACAACCCCCTACACTTCCCGAACAGCACTTCACTGCCCTAAACACTGAAACACCACCCCCTCATGACCCCCTATACTGCCCGAACACCACTGCCCTAAACCCTGAAACACCAGCCCCAGCACAACCCCCTACACTGCCCGTACACCACTGCACTGCCCTAAACACTGAAACACCACCCCCAGCACGACCCCCTACACTGCCCGAACACCACTGCACTGCCATTAACCCTGAAACACCAGACCTAGCACGACCCCCTACACTGCCTAAACACAACTGCACTGCCCTAAATCCTGAAACATCAGCCCCAGCACGACTCCCTACACTGCCCGAACACCACTGCACTGCCATAAACCCTGAAACACCAGCCCCAGCACGACCCCCTACAATGCCCGAACACCACTGCATTGCCCTAATCCCTGAAACACCACGCCCAGCAAGACCCCCTACACTGCCAAAACACTACTGCACTGCCCTAAACCCTAATAAACCATTCTCAGCAAGACCCCCTACACTGCCCAAACACCACTGCCCTAAACCCTGAAACAGCAACCCCAGCAAGACCCCTTACACTGCCCGAACTCCAATGCCTTAAATTGTGAAACAGCACCCCCGCACGACCCCCTACACTGCCTGAACACCACTGCACTGCCTTAAACCCTGAAACACCACCCAGCATGACCCCCAACACTGCTCGAACACCACTTCACTGCCTTAACCCTGAAACAACACCCCCGCACGACCCCCTACTCTGCCCGAACACCACTGCACTGCCCTAAACCTTGAAACATCAGCCCCCGCATGACCCCCTACACTGCCTGAACACCACTGCACTGTCCTTAACCCTGAAACACCACCCCCAGCAAGACCGCCTATACTGCCTGAACACAACTGCACTGCCCTAAACCCTGAAACACCAACCCCCGCACGACCCCCTACACTGCCCGAACACCACTGCACTGCCAAAAACCCTGAAACACCAGACCCAGCACAACCCCATACACTGCCCGAACACCACTGCACTGCCCTAAACCCTGAAACACCAGCCCCAGCACGACCCCCTACACTGCCCGAACACCACTGCACTGCCCTAAACCCTGAAACACCAGCCCCAGCACCACCCCCTACACTGCCCGAACACCACTGCACTGCCCTAAACCCTGAAACACCAGCCCCAGCACGACTCCCTACACTGACCAAACAACACTGCACTGCCCTAAAGCCTCATACACCACCCCCAGCAAGACCCCCTACACTTTCCAAACACCACTGCCCTAAACCCTGAAACACCAACCCCAGCAAGACCCCTTACACTGCCCTAAAACCACTGCACTGACATAAACCCTGAAACACCAGACCCAGCATGACCGCCTACACTGCCTGAACACCACTGCACTGCCCTAAACCCTGAAACACCAGCCCCAGCAAGACCCCCTACACTGCCCGAATACCACTGCACTGCCCTAAACCCCGAAACACCAGCCCCGGTACGACTCCCTACACTGCCCAAACACCACTGCACTGCCATAAATCCTGAAACACCAGCCCAGCACGAAACCCTACACTGCCCGAACACCACTGCACTGCCCTAAACCCTGAAACACCAACCCCAGCATGACCCCATACACTGCACGAACACCACTGCACTGCCCTAAACCCTGAAACACCAGCCTCAGCACGACTCCCTACACTGCCTGAACACCACTGCACTGCCATAAACCCTGAAACAGCAGCCCCAGCACGAACCCCTACAATGCCCGAACACCACTGCACTGCACTAATCCCTGAAACACCACCCCCAGCAAGAACCCCTACACTGCCCAAACACCACTGCCCTAAATCTTGAAACACAACCCATAGCAAGCCCCCTACACTGCCAAACACCACTGCACTTCCCAAAACCCTAAAACACCACCCCCAGCAAGACCCCCTACACTTTCCGAACACCCCTGCACTGCCTAAAACCCTAAAACACCAACCCCAGCATGACCCCCTACACTGCCTGAACACGACTGCACTGCCCTAAACCCTAAAACACCAGCCCCAGCAAGACCCCCTACAGTGTCCGAACACCACTGCACTACCCTAAACCCTGAAACACCACCCCCACCATGACTCCCTACACTGCCCGAATACCACTGTACTGCCCTAAACCCTGAAACACCAGTCCCAGCACGGCCCCTACACTGCCCGAACACCACTGCACTGCCCTAAACCCTGAAACACCAGCCCCAGCTTGACTCCCTACACTGCCCGAACACCACTGTACTGCCATAAACCCTGAAACACCAGCCCCCAGCAAGAACCCCTACAGTGCCCGAACACAACTGCACTGACCAAACCCTGAAACACCAGCCACAGCAAGACCCCCTGCAGTGCCCGAACACTACTGCACTGCCCAAAAACCTGAAACACCAGCCCCAGCACAACCCCCTACACTGCCCGTACACCACTGCACTGCCCTAAACACTGAAACACCACCCCAAGCACGACCCCCTACACTGCCCGAACACCACTGCACTGCCATAAACCCTGAAACACCAGACCCAGCACCACCCCCTACACTGCCCGAACACAAATGCACTGCCCTAAATCCTGAAACACCAGGCCCAGCATGACCCCCTACACTGCCCGTACACCACTGCACTGCCCTCAACCCTGAAACACCAGCCCCAGCACGACCCCCTACACTGCCCGAACACTACTGCACTGCCCTAAACCCTCATACACCACCCCTAGCAAGACCCTCTACACTGCCCGAACACCACTGCACTGCCAAAAACCCTGAAACGCTAGACCCAGCACGACCCCCTACACTGCCCGAATAACACTGTACTGCCCTAAACCCTGAAACACCAGCCCCAGCAAGTCCCCCTACACTGCCCGAACACCACTGCACTGCCCTAAACCCTGAAACACCAGCCCCAGCACGACCCCCTACACTGCCCAAACACCACTGCACTGCCATAATCCCTGAAACACCAGCCCCAGCATGACCCCAACACTGCCCGAACACCACTGCACTTCCCTAAACCCTGAAACACCAGACCTAACACAACCCCCTACACTTCCCGAACAGCACTTCACTGCCCTAAACACTGAAACACCACCCCCTCATGACCCCCTATACTGCCTGAACACCACTGCACTGCCCTAAACCCTGAAACACCAGCCCCAGCACAACCCCCTACACTGCCCGTACACCACTGCACTGCCCTAAACACTGAAACACCACCCCCAGCATGACCCCCTACACTGCCCGAACACCACTGCACTGCCATTAACCCTGAAACACCAGACCTAGCACGACCCCCTACACTGCCTAAACACAACTGCACTGCCCTAAATCCTGAAACATCAGCCCCAGCACGACTCCCTACACTGCCCGAACACCACTGCACTGCCATAAACCCTGAAACACCAGCCCCAGCACGACCCCCTACAATGCCCGAACACCACTGCATTGCCCTAATCCCTGAAACACCACGCCCAGCAAGACCCCCTACACTGCCAAAACACTACTGCACTGCCCTAAACCCTAATAAACCATTCTCAGCAAGACCCCCTACACTGCCCAAACACCACTGCCCTAAACCCTGAAACAGCAACCCCAGCAAGACCCCTTACACTGCCCGAACTCCAATGCCTTAAATTGTGAAACAGCACCCCCGCACGACCCCCTACACTGCCTGAACACCACTGCACTGCCTTAAACCCTGAAACACCACCCAGCATGACCCCCAACACTGCTCGAACACCACTTCACTGCCTTAACCCTGAAACAACACCCCCGCACGACCCCCTACTCTGCCCGAACACCACTGCACTGCCCTAAACCTTGAAACATCAGCCCCCGCATGACCCCCTACACTGCCTGAACACCACTGCACTGTCCTTAACCCTGAAACACCACCCCCAGCAAGACCGCCTATACTGCCTGAACACAACTGCACTGCCCTAAACCCTGAAACACCAACCCCAGCACGACCCCCTACACTGCCCGAACACCACTGCACTGCCAAAAACCCTGAAACACCAGACCCAGCACAACCCCATACACTGCCCGAACACCACTGCACTGCCCTAAACCCTGAAACACCAGCCCCAGCACGACCCCCTACACTGCCCGAACACCACTGCACTGCCCTAAACCCTGAAACACCAGCCCCAGCACCACCCCCTACACTGCCCGAACACCACTGCACTGCCCTAAACCCTGAAACACCAGCCCCAGCACGACTCCCTACACTGACCAAACAACACTGCACTGCCCTAAAGCCTCATACACCACCCCCAGCAAGACCCCCTACACTTTCCAAACACCACTGCCCTAAACCCTGAAACACCAACCCCAGCAAGACCCCTTACACTGCCCTAAAACCACTGCACTGACATAAACCCTGAAACACCAGACCCAGCATGACCGCCTACACTGCCTGAACACCACTGCACTGCCCTAAACCCTGAAACACCAGCCCCAGCAAGACCCCCTACACTGCCCGAATACCACTGCACTGCCCTAAACCCTGAAACACCAGCCCCGGTACGACTCCCTACACTGCCCAAACACCACTGCACTGCCATAAATCCTGAAACACCAGCCCAGCACGAAACCCTACACTGCCCGAACACCACTGCACTGCCCTAAACCCTGAAACACCAACCCCAGCATGACCCCATACACTGCACGAACACCACTGCACTGCCCTAAACCCTGAAACACCAGCCTCAGCACGACTCCCTACACTGCCTGAACACCACTGCACTGCCATAAACCCTGAAACAGCAGCCCCAGCACGAACCCCTACAATGCCCGAACACCACTGCACTGCACTAATCCCTGAAACACCACCCCCAGCAAGACCCCCTACACTGCCCAAACACCACTGCCCTAAATCTTGAAACACAACCCATAGCAAGCCCCCTACACTGCCAAACACCACTGCACTTCCCAAAACCCTAAAACACCACCCCCAGCAAGACCCCCTACACTTTCCGAACACCCCTGCACTGCCTAAAACCCTAAAACACCAACCCCAGCATGACCCCCTACACTGCCTGAACACGACTGCACTGCCCTAAACCCTAAAACACCAGCCCCAGCAAGACCCCCTACAGTGTCCGAACACCACTGCACTACCCTAAACCCTGAAACACCACCCCCACCATGACTCCCTACACTGCCCGAATACCACTGTACTGCCCTAAACCCTGAAACACCACACCCAGCGCGACCCCCTATACTGCCCGAACACCACTGCACTGGCCTAAACCCTGAAACACCACCCCCAGCAAGACCCACTACACTTCCCGAACACGACTGCACTGCCATAGACCCTGAAACACCAGCCCCAGCACGACCCCCTACACTGCCCGAACACCAATGCATTGCCCTAAACCCCGAAACACCAGCCCCAGCACGACCCCTACACTGCTCAAATACCACTGCACTGCCCTAACCCTGAAACAGCAGATCCAGCAAAACCCCCTACACTGACCGAACACCACTGCACTGCCCTAAACCCTGAAACACCAGAGCCAGCACGACCCCCTACACTGCCCAAACACCACTGCACTGCCCTAAACTCTAAAACACCAGCCCCAGCACAACCCTCTACACTGCCCGAACACCACTGCACTGCCCTAAACCTTGAAACACCAAAACAAGCACGACCCCCTACACTACTCGAACACGACTGCACTGCCCTAAACCCTGAAACACCACCCCCAGCATGACCCCCTACACTGCCCGAACACCACTGCACTGCCATAAACCCTGAAACACCAGTCCCAGCACGACCCCTACACTGCCCGAAGACCACTGCACTGCCCTAAACCCTGAAACACCAGCCCCAGCTTGACTCCCTACACTGCCCGAACACCACTGCACTGCCATAAACCCTGAAACACCAGCCCCCAGCAAGAACCCCTACAGTGCCCGAACAGAACTGCACTGACCAAACCCTGAAACACCAGCCACAGCAAGACCCCCTGCAGTGCCCGAACACTACTGCACTGCCCAAAAACCTGAAACACCAGCCCCAGCACAACCCCCTACACTGCCCGTACACCACTGCACTGCCCTAAACACTGAAACACCACCCCAAGCACGACCCCCTACACTGCCCGAACACCACTGCACTGCCATAAACCCTGAAACACGAGACCCAGCACGACCCCCTACACTGCCCGAACACAAATGCACTGCCCTAAATCCTGAAACACCAGGCCCAGCACGACCCCCTACACTGCCCGTACACCACTGTACTGCCCTAAACCCTGAAACACCAGCCCCAGCACGACCCCCTACACTGCCCGAACACTACTGCACTGCCCTAAACCCTCATACACCACCCCTAGCAAGACCCTCTACACTGCCCGAACACCACTGCACTGCCATAAACCCTGAAACACCAGACCCAGCACGACCCCCTACACTGCCCGAATACCACTGTACTGCCCTAAACCCTGAAACATCAGCCCCAGTACGTCCACCTACACTGCCCGAACACCACTGCACTGCCCTAAACCCTGAAACACCAGCCCCAGCACGACTCCCTACACTGCCCAAACACCACTTCACTGCCATAAACCCTGAAACACCAGCCCCAGCATGACCTCAACACTGCCCGAACACCACTGCACTTCCCTAAACCCTGAAACACCAGACCTAACACAACCCCCTACAGTTCCCGAACAGCACTTTACTGCCCTAAACCCTGAAACACCACCCCCTCACGACACCCTATACTGCCCGAACACCACTGCATTGCCCTAAACCCTGAAACACCAGCCCCAGCACAACCCCCTACACTGCCCGTACATGACTGCACTGCCCTAAACACTGAAACACCACCCCCAGCACGACCCCCTACACTGCCCGAACACCACTGCACTGCCATAAACCCTGAAACACCAGACCCAGCACGACCCCCTACACTGCCCAAACACAACTGCACTGCCCTAAATCCTGAAACACCAGGCCCAGCACGACCCCTACACTGCCCGTACACCACTGCACAGCCCTAAACCCTGAAACACCACCCCCAGCAAGACCCCCTACACTGCCAAAACACTACTGCACTGCCCTAAACCCTCATAAACCATCCCCAGCAAGACCCCCTACACTGCCCGAACACCACTGCCCTAAACACTGAAACAGCAACCCCAGCAAGACCCCTTACACTGCCCGAACACCAATGCCTTAAATTGTGAAACAGCACCCCCGCACGACCCCCTACACTGCCTGAACACCACTGCACTGCCTTAAACCCTGAAAAACCACCCAGCATGACCCCCAACACTGCTAGAACACCACTTCACTGCCTTAACCCTGAAACAACACCCCCGCACGACCCCCTACTCTGCCCGAACATCACTGCACTGCCCTAAACCTTGAAACATCAGCCCCCGCATGACCCCCTACACTGCCTGAACACCACTGCACTGTCCTAAACCCTGAAACACCACCCCCAGCAAGACCGCCTACACTGCCTGAACACCACTGCACTGCCCTAAACCCTGAAACACCAACCCCAGCACGACCCCCTACACTGCCCGAACACCACTGCACTGCCATAAACCCTGAAAAACCAGACCCAGCACAACCCCATACACTGCCCGAACACCACTGCGCTGCCCTAAACCCTGAAACACCAGCCCCAGCACGACCCCCTACACTGCCCGAACACCACTGCACTGCCCTAAACCCTGAAACACCAGCCCCAGCACGACTCCCTACACTGACCAAACAACACTGCACTGCCCTAAAGCCTCATACACCACCCCCAGCAAGACCCCCTACACTTTCCAAACACTACTGCCCTAAACCCTGAAACACCAACCCCAGCAAGACTCCTTACACTGCCCTAAAACCACTGCACTGCCATAAACCCTGAAACACCAGACCAGCATGACCGCCTACACTGCCTGAACACCACTGCACTGCCCTAAACCCTGAAACACCAGCCCCAGCAAGACCCCCTACACTGCCCGAATACCTCTGCACTGCCCTAAACCCTGAAATACCAGCCCCGGTACGACTCCCTACACTGCCCAAACACCACTGCACTGCCATAAATCCTGAAACACCAGCCCAGCACGAAACCCTACACTGCCCGAACACCACTGCACTGCCCTAAACCCTGAAACACCAACCCCAGCATGACCCCGTACACTGCACGAACACCACTGCACTGCCCTAAACCCTGAAACACCAGCCTCAGCACGACTCCCTACACTGCCTGAACACCACTGCACTGCCATAAACCCTGAAACAGCAGCCCAGCACGACCCCCTACAATGCCCGAACACCACTGCACTTCCCTAATCCCTGAAACACCATCCCCAGCAAGACCCCCTACACTGCCCAAACACCACTGCCCTAAATCTTGAAACACTACCCATAGCAAGCCCCCTACACTGCCAAACACCACTGCACTTCCCAAAACCCTAAAACACCACCCCCTTCAAGACCCCCTACACTTTCCGAACACCACTGCACTGCCTTAAACCCTGAAACACCAACCCCAGCATGACCCCCTACACTGCCTGAACACCACTGCACTGCCCTAAACCCTAAAACACCAGCCCCAGCTCGACCCCCTACAATGCCCAAACACGAGTGCACTGCCCTAAACCCTGAAACACCACCCCCAGCACGACCCCCTACACTGCCCGAACACCACTGCACTGCCATAAACACTGAAACACTAGTCCCAGCACGACCCCTACACTGTCCGAACATCACTGCACTGCCCTAAACCCTGAAATACCAGCCCCAGCTTGACTCCCTACACTGCCCGAACACCACTGCACTGCCATAAACCCTGAAACACCAGCCCCCAGCAAGAACCCCGACAGTGCTCGAACACAACTGCACTGACCAAACCCTGAAACACCAGCCACAGCAAGACCCCCTGCAGTGCCCGAACACTACTGCACTGCCCAAAAACCTGAAACACCAGCCCCAGCACAACCCCCTATACTGCCCGTACAGCACTGCACTGCCCTAAACACTGAAACACCACCCCAAGCACGACCCCCTACACTGCCCGAACACCACTGCACTGCCATAAACCCTGAAACACCAGACCCAGCACGACCCCCTACAATGCCCGAATACAAATGCACTGCCCTAAATACTGAAACACCAGGCCCAGCACGACCCCCTACACTGCCCGTACACCACTGCACTGCCCTAAACCCTGAAACACCAGCCCCAGCACGACCCCCTACACTGCCCGAACACTACTGCACTGCCCTAAACCCTCATACACCACCCCTAGCAAGACCCTCTACACTGCCCGAACACCACTGCACTGCCATAGACCCTGAAACACCAGACCCAGCACGACCCCCTACACTGCCCGAATACCACTGTACTGCCCTAAACGCTAAAACACCAGCCCCAGCACGTCCCCCTACACTGCCCCAACACCACTGCACTGCCCTAAACCCTGAAACACCAGCCCCAGCACGACTCCCTACACTGCCCAAACACCACTGCACTGCCATAAACCCTGAAACACCAGCCCCAACATGACCCCAACACTGCTCGAACACCACTGCACTTCCCTAAACCCTGAAACACCAGACCGAACACAACCCCCTACAGTTCCCGAACAGCACTTAACTGCCCTAAACCCTGAAACACCACCCCCTCTTGACACCCTATACTGCCCGAACACCACTGCATTGCCATAAACCCTGAAACACCAGCCCCAGCACAACCCCCTACACTGCCCGTACACCACTGCACTGCCCTAAACACTGAAACACCACCCCCAGCACGACCCGCTACACTGCCCGAACACCACTGCACTGCCATGAACCCTGAAACACCAGTCCCAGCACAACCCCCTACACTGCCCAAACACAACTGCACTGCCCTAAATCCTGAAACACCAGGCCCAGCACGACCCCTACACTGCCCGAACACCACTGCACTGCCCTAAATCCTGAAACACCAGGCCCAGCACGACCCCTACACTGCCCGTACACCACTGCACTGCCCTAAACCCTGAAACACCAGCCCCAGCACGACTCCCTACACTGCCCGAACACCACTGCACTGCCATAAACGGTGAAACACCAGCCCCAGCACAACCCCCTACAATGCCCGAACACCACTGCATTGCCCTAATCCCTGAAACACCACCCCCAGCAAGACCCCCTACACTGCCAAAACACTACTGCACTGCCCTAAACCCTCATAAACCATCCCCAGCAAGACCTCCTACACTGCCCGAACACCACTGCCCTAAACCCTGAAACAGCATCCCCAGCAAGACCCCTTACACTGCCCAAACACCAATGCCTTAAATTGTGAAACAGCACCCCCGCACGACCCCCTACACTGCCTGAACACCACTGCACTGCCTTAAACCCTGAAACACCACCCAGCATGACCCCCAACACTGCTCGAACACCACTTCACTGCCTTAACCCTGAAACAACACCCCCGCACGACCCCCCTACTCTGCCCGAACACCACTGCACTGCCCTAAACCTTGAAACATCAGCCCCCGCATGACCCCCTACACTGCCTGAACACCACTGCACTGTCCTAAACCCTGAAACACCACCCCCAGCAAGACCGCCTACACTGCCTGAACACCACTGCACTGCCCTAAACCCTGTAACACCAACCCCAGCACGACCCCCTACACTGCCCGAACACCACTGCACTGCCATAAACCCTGAAACACCAGACCCAGCACAACCCCATGCACTGCCCGAACACCACTGCACTGCCCTAAACCCTGAAACACCAGCCCCAACATGACCCCCTACACTGCCCGAACACCACTGCACTGCCCTAAACCCTGAAACACCAGCCCCAGCACGACTCCCTACACTGACCAAACAATACTGCACTGCCCTAAAGCCTCATACACCACCCCCAGCAAGACCCCCTACACTGCCTGAACACCACTGCACTGCCCTAAACCCTAAAACACCAGCCCCAGCTCGACCCCCTACAATGCCCAAACACGACTGCACTGCCCTAAACCCTGAAACACCACCCCCAGCACGACCCCCTACACTGCCCAAACACCACTGCACTGCCATAAACCCTGAAACACCAGTCCCAGCACGACCACTACACTGCCCGAACATCACTGCACTGCCTTAAACCCTGAAATACCAGCCCCAGCTTGACTCCCTACACTGTCCGAACTCCACTGCACTGCCATAAACCCTGAAACACCAGCCTCCAGCAAGAACCCCTACAGTGCCGGAACACAACTGCACTGACCAAACCCTGATACACCAGCCAAAGCAAGACCCCCTGCAGTGCCCGAACACTACTGCACTGCCCAAAAACCTGAAACACCAGCCCCAGCACAACCCCCTATACTGCCCGTACACCACTGCACTGCCCTAAACACTGAAACACCACCCCAAGCACGACCCTCTACACTGCCCGAACACCACTGCACTGCCATAAACCCTGAAACACCAGACCCAGCACGACCCCCTACAATGCCCGAACACAAATGCACTGCCCTAAATCCTGAAACACCAGGCCCAGCACGACCCCCTACACTGCCCGTACACCACTGCACTGCAATAAACCCTGAAACACCAGCCCCAGCACGACCCCCTACACTGCCCGAACACTACTGCACTGCCCTAAACCCTCATACACCACCCCTAGCAAGACCCTCTACACTGCCCGAACACCATTCCACTGCCATAGACCCTGAAACACCAGACCCAGCACGACCCCCTACACTGCCCGAATACCACTGTACTGCCCTAAACCCTAAAACACCAGCCCCAGCACGTCCCCCTACACTGCCCAAACACCACTGCACTGCCCTAAACCCTGAAACACCAGCCCCAGCACGACTCCCTACACTGCCCAAATACCACTGCACTGCCATAAACCCTGAAACACCAGCCCCAGCATGACCCAAACACTGCTCGAATACCACTGCACTTCCCTAAACCCTGAAACACCAGACCTAACACAACCCCCTACACTTCCCGAACAGCACTTAACTGCCCTAAACCCTGAAACACCACCCCCTCTTGACACCCTATACTGCCCGAACACCAGTGCACTACCATAAACCCTGAAACACCAGCCCCAGCACAACCCCCTACACTGCCCATACACCACTGCACTGCCCTAAACACTGAAACACCACCCCCAGCACGACCCCCTACACTGCCCAAACACAACTGCACTGCCCTAAATCCTGAAACACCAGGCCCAGCACGACCCCTACACTGCCCGTACACCACTGCACTGCCCTAAACCCTGAAACACCAGCCCCAGCACGACTCCCTACAATGCCCAAACACGACTGCACTGCCCTAAACCCTGAAACACCACCCCCAGCACGACCCCCTACACTGCCTGAACACCACTGCACTGCCTTAAACCCTGAAACAACAACCCCAGCATGACCCCCTACACTGCCTGAACACCACTGCACTGCCCTAAACCCTAAAACACCAGCCCCAGCTCGACCCCCTACAATGCCCAAACACGACTGCACTGCCCTAAACCCTGAAACACCACCCCCAGCAGGACCCCCTACACTGCCCGAACACCACTGCACTGCCATAAACCCTGAAACACCAGTCCCAGCACGACCCCTACACTGCCCGAACATCACTGCACTGCCTTAAACCCTGAAATACCAGCCCCAGCTTGACTCCCTACACTGTCCGAACTCCATTGCACTGCCATAAACCCTGAAACACCAGCCCCCAGCAAGAACCCCTACAGTGCCCGAACACAACTGCACTGACCAAACCCTGAAACACCAGCCAAAGCAAGACCCCCTGCAGTGCCCGAACACTACTGCACTGCCCAAAAACCTGAAACACCAGCCCCAGCACAACCCCCTATACTGCCCGTACACCACTGCACTGCCCTAAACACTGAAACACCACCCCAAGCACGACCCCCTACACTGCCCGAACACCACTGCACTGCCATAAACCCTGAAACACCAGACCCAGCACGACCCCCTACAATGCCCGAACACAAATGCACTGCCCTAAATCCTGAAACACCAGGCCCAGCACGACCCCCTACACTGCCCGTACACCACTGCACTGCCATAAACCCTGAAACACCAGCCCCAGCACGACCCCCTACACTGCCCGAACACTACTGCACTGCCCTAAACCCTCATACACCACCCCTAGCAAGACCCTCTACACTGCCCGAACACCACTCCACTGCCATAGACCCTGAAACACCAGACCCAGCACGACCCCCTACACTGCCCGAATACCACTGTACTGCCCTAAACCCTAAAACACCAGCCCCAGCACGTCCCCCTACACTGCCCAAACACCACTGCACTGCCCTAAACCCTGAAACACCAGCCCCAGCACGACTCCCTACACTGCCCAAACACCACTGCACTGCCATAAACCCTGAAACACCAGCCCCAGCATGACCCCAACACTGCTCGAACACCACTGCACTTCCCTAAACCCTGAAACACCAGACCTAACACAACCCCCTACACTTCCCGAACAGCACTTAACTGCCCTAAACCCTGAAACACCACCCCCTCTTGACACCCTATACTGCCCGAACACCACTGCACTACCATAAACCCTGAAACACCAGCCCCAGCACAACCCCCTACACTGCCCATACACCACTGCACTGCCCTAAACACTGAAACACCACCCCCAGCACGACCCCCTACACTGCCCAAACACAACTGCACTGCCCTAAATCCTGAAACACCAGGCCCAGCACGACCCCTACACTGCCCGTACACCACTGCACTGCCCTAAACTCTGAAACACCAGCCCCAGCACGACTCCCTACACTGCCCGAACACCACTGCACTGCCATAAACGCTGAAACAACAGCCCCAGCACAACCCCCTACAATGCCCGAACACCACTGCATTGCCCTAATCCCTGAAACACCACCCCCAGCAAGACCCCCTACACTGCCAAAACACTACTGCACTGCCCTAAACCCTCATAAACCATCCCCAGCAAGACCCCTACACTGCCCGAACACCACTGCCCTAAACCCTGAAACAGCAACCCCAGCAAGACCCCTTACACTGCCCAAACACCAATGCCTTAAATTGTGAAACAGCAACCCCGCACGACCCCCTACACTGCCCGAACTCCAATGCCTTAAATTGTGAAACAGCACCCCCGCACGACCCCCTACACTGCCTGAACACCACTGCACTGCCTTAAACCCTGAAACACCACCCAGCATGACCCCCAACACTGCTCGAACACCACTTCACTGCCTTAACCCTGAAACAACACCCCCGCACGACCCCCTACTCTCCCCGAACACCACTGCACTGCCCTAAACCTTGAAACATCAGCCCCCGCATGACCCCCTACACTGCCTGAACACCACTGCACTGTCCTTAACCCTGAAACACCACCCCCAGCAAGACCGCCTATACTGCCTGAACACCACTGCACTGCCCTAAACCCTGAAACACCAACCCCAGCACGACCCCCTACACTGCCCGAACACCACTGCACTGCCAAAAACCCTGAAACACCAGACCCAGCACAACCCCATACACTGCCCGAACACCACTGCACTGCCCTAAACCCTGAAACACCAGCCCCAGCACGACCCCCTACACTGCCCGAACACCACTGCACTGCCCTAAACCCTGAAACACCAGCCCCAGCACCACCCCCTACACTGCCCGAACACCACTGCACTGCCCTAAACCCTGAAACACCAGCCCCAGCACGACTCCCTACACTGACCAAACAACACTGCACTGCCCTAAAGCATCATACACCACCCCCAGCAAGACCCCCTACACTTTCCAAACACCACTGCCCTAAACCCTGAAACACCAACCCCAGCAAGACCCCTTACACTGCCCTAAAATCACTGCACTGCCATAAACCCTGAAACACCAGCCCAGGTACGACTCCCTACACTGCCCAAACACCACTGCACTGCCATAAATCCTGAAACACCAGCCCAGCACGAAACCCTACACTGCCCGAACACCACTGCACTGCCCTAAACCCTGAAACACCAACCCCAGCATGACCCCCTACACTGCCTGAACACCACTGCACTGCCCTAAACCCTGAAACACCAGCCCCAGCAAGACCCCCTACACTGCCCGAATACCACTGCACTGCCCTAAACCCTGAAACACCAGCCCAGGTACGACTCCCTACACTGCCCAAACACCACTGCACTGCCATAAATCCTGAAACACCAGCCCAGCACGAAACCCTACACTGCCCGAACACCACTGCACTGCCCTAAACCCTGAAACACCAACCCCAGCATGACCCCGTTGTAGGAAGGTGGATATCTGACTATGGTTACCCCCAAATTTTTGCCTAGTGTCTAGCTGGTTTTTCGACTTAGTTGGCCTGAGATCCTGCCATTCAGGCTCTCAGGCTATCTGCTCTCTCTGTAAAATGGACTCCATGTACCCTAGGTACATACCCAATTGGTTGGATCACCCTGTCAGCCCCTGTACCAGTGTACACTAGGTACCCAGGGCATTGGTGTACCCAAGGCCTGCCAAGGGCTGCAGCATGTATTATGCCACCCCAGGCTTGGCCTAACAATTTGACACAACTGGCTGATCACTCAGCTGGGGTAAGTTGGTGTAATCACCTCTTACTTAGGTGTAGTATACCTATACCTAACCTTAAATGGGACACCTGGTAACCTATAAGTCACTCCTATGGCAGGCCTTAACAATCCTGAAGGCAGAGTGCTTGGTTCCC
This sequence comes from Triturus cristatus, assembly GCF_964204655.1. Taxonomy (NCBI): domain Eukaryota; kingdom Metazoa; phylum Chordata; class Amphibia; order Caudata; family Salamandridae; genus Triturus; species Triturus cristatus. The sequence continues at coordinate 1,138,218,904 of NC_140579.1, forward strand.
TGTGAGATGGTGCTCTGGCATGAGCTGAGCCTGTCTGCAGTGGTCGGAACAACTTCCTTCTACTGTTTCCAGATATCGTCATACCATATACTCTTAAGTGCATTATGAACCTCGCGGTTAAATGCTAACTTTGGTTTGGCTTTATCAAAACATGTCGAGTAAGGTGTCATACGAATTGGAATACTAACCCCTCGCCAATTCTGGCGACGGGGTTAGCATTCCACCCTTCTAGAGGGACACGACATGTACAGTGCCTGAAACCCGGGTAAAATCAGACATAGCCTCAGCTCCACAAAATGGATGCTGCCACCACAGACACAAGTCTGCCCTCCTGCTGCTGGGAGTCCTTCCAGCTTGGGAGGTGTGGACAAAGGGTTTCCTGCCAGGGGAGGTGCATGCACCACCCCAGACAGGATTTTGTGTATTGGTCAGGTAGGGCTTGAAAGAAACCAGACATGCCTGTGGCTCACAAGGAGCCTCGGGGCATATGCCAGTTCAAACCGGTCCTGGGGCACACCAGTCCCGGGCCTGGGGCGAGCTGGACAAAGGATTGGGGGTGTAACCACCCCCCTTCCTGGTCCCACCCATAGGGAGGGACCTAGCAGGTAGTCCGGCCCCTAGAATCCGAATAAAGGTAGGAGCTGTGTCCTAAGACTTGAGACATCCTGGAATCAACTTGAAACTAAGAAGAAGACGGGAACTTCGACATTCTGCTGCACAGAAGACTGAAGAAAATCTCCCCTGTGGTCAGGGAGTGACCACCTTGCTAACGCAAGCACCATCCAGCGAATCACCGTCTGCTTTGCCGCCGCCTCCCGCCGGAGCCCGAGCCCAGAGACTGACAAGACCTGGACCTCCAGACCTCTCACCGCCCGATCCACAGTCCCTGAAAAGAGGAGACCCGTGGAGGCACCGAGACACGTGGAGCCAGCCATCTTGGAACGACTACGACAAGCTGACCAGTGCAACAACCGAGGCTCCCTCCAAGTTGTGCTTTGGGTCCTGAGAAGCCCAACCCTCGAGCAGCATCTGCACCAAAGGTGAGCCCTCCAGCATCTCCACGATCTGCGTGGGGCCCTTCTGCATTTTGCCACTCGACGCGCCTAACCGGTTGCTGGCCCGCTGGCTAGTGGCCATCTTGGCGACGAAATCTACGACAAACACCGCTGGTCTGGTTGCTCCAGACTGGCCCTTGCTCCCCTCCAAAGGAGCAATCCCTCTGACCTTGCTGGTCAGAACCAACAGCTGATTTCCGAATCCTCCTGCAATTGCTTTTGCCAAGGCTTGTTTGCTTCGATCAAGTCGCCGACACCGCCGACAGCGAGAGCCTGCGTGGGACAGCTCGTGAGCCGACTCCTGGACGTCGTCGACCTTCAGGGACCACGTGGCTGCGGAGACAAGCTACCCCTCATCACCTGTTTGCACCCGACATCGCCTGGTACCCACCTGGTGCCACGCTGGTCACTGGCTAGTGACTGTGAACACTGTCCCCTCTGCTTACAGGTCTTCAACATCTCCGATCCACTCTTGGATCCACTGCATCTCTCCCGGACCGACCGCCTGCAGCATCTTTGTCTTCAAGCTCCACGGAACAGATAGAAGAAACCCGACGCACTTCGAGGCCTATGCACCCGCTTCCTGTGGGTGAGGTAAAGCTGGCACACCTGTGCCCAAGTGTAGTAATACATCTCTAGTGCCTGTGTTCCAAATCTTAAGTTCCTAGGTCATCCGGAAGATTCCTTTTGCAGTAACTTTGTACTTTTTACGCACCCATTGAAACCTATGGGAGCACGCGTGTGACTATTTGCTCTGCACACGCCACCCGTGGACCTCCTGGTCACTAACTGACGTTAGCTCCTTGTAGGCCCAGCGATTCTAGAGGCCCTAGGCCTTTTCCCTTTTCTGTTCGTGGTACTTATACCACTATTTTAGTATATGGTTTGAGTGGCCACCAGGGCCTATCCATATAAAGTGCAACTTCTGTGTATTCTGTGATAATCTTGTTTGACGATTTGTGCTCCTGTGCTCATAAAGAGACTAGGGGTTACTTTGAGAAATAAATACATATATATTTTGAATATATATCTGTGTGGTGTCCTTTCATTGGTATAAAAGGGGGTTGCATTTGGTAAAACAGCTGGCTTAACACGCTTCACGAGTTTAGCCTCAAAGACTGCTTAGCCTACGCTACCACTAGGGCAGCTAGTCCGAAAAGGTTGACTTACAACCACACCATAAGGGTTGCTTGGCATGGTACAAGGTGATCACTTTAACTAGTGAGCATCATATACCAGGCCAACTTCTCACATTGGTGAGCAGCGGTTGGATTTGAGCTTGCTGTGTTTTACCATTGTAATCTCTTGGTTACCAATTGAAAGATCACATAGGTACCTGTAGGTACATATAAAACAAGATTAGATATACTTAAGTTCTACTGAACTTAGTTGTTGTAGAGCAAAGGGAGTAGCACACCCTGACTACAACTACTAGATAGGTTTAGTAGGTAAACCCAAGTGTAGGTAGATTGCAACACATCCACCCACACTTAAGAGCAATGGCCGGGGCAGAGGGGTCCACTGTACCCATCTCTGTTGAGAGTGACCCCCAGAGGGCACCATCCAGCTTTGCTACCCTTAATCAGAATGAGCTCAGGCATTTGGCAACTCTTAGAGGCCTTAAACAGCCCAAGAACCCAAACTCTGCTGAGCTCAGAGAGCTCTTACAGAATGATGAGAATCAGAGAGCACTCAAGAAAGCTTCCCAGTTAGCCCCCTTAGGGACAGGAACAGGAGGCCCCCCTTCTGAAGATGCCACTGAAGTACCCCTTCCCAATAGTCACCCCTTAGATGGGATGCCTACCACAGAGGAAGAAAGTGATGGGGATACAGATGTGAGTGGGGATGAAGGGAGAACTAGCCCAGTGCCAAGTGTTATACTTGGCCCAGCTAAACTAAGGCTATTGGGGACTGACAGTGGGTTCACCCCATTGGATCTCCCCAGTGGACTTAACACAGGGCTTGGAAGGCAAAGGAATCGCTCAGGTGACTCCAATGCTTCCCATGGCTCTAGAGGCTCTCAAGGTCACTCCAGAAGGAGACTGACCACCCCTCAGAGGAGGGAACATGAGGCCAGAATGCAGGAAGCCCAGCTGAGGATCAGGAAGCAGGAGCTAGAAGTAGCCCTGATGGAAGAAAAACTGAGCAAGGCTAGGCAGCATAGAGAGAGTGGGTCTATACCCACTGGTGGCAGCAATGTCCCTAGGGACAAAGATAGGGTCTTTGACAATAGGAACCTGTCCAAGATTGTGCCCCCCTACAAAAGTGGGGATGACATCCACAAATGGATGACTGCTCTTGAGAGAGCCTGCAAAGTGCAGCAGGTTCCTGAAGACCAGTGGGCAGCAATCTTATGGCTCTCCTTTGAGGGGCGAGGCAGAGATAGACTCCTCACTGTTAGAGAAGGGGATGTCAGAAATTACAGAGTCCTGAAGAGTGTCCTAGTTGATGGGTTAGGCTTAACCACTGAACAGTACAGGTTAATGTTCAGAGACACCCAGAAGACACAGACTCAGGACTGGTCTGAATATGTGGAATGTGCCACTAAGGCTTTGGAGGGTTGGTTGCTGGGAAGTAAGGTGTCTGATTATACAGGATTGTACAATTTGATGATGAGAGAGCAGATTTTAAGTAATTGTCAAAACCAGCTTCTCCATCAACACCTGGTAGACTCAGATTTGACCTCTCCCCAAGAATTGGGAAAGAGGGCAGATAAATGGGTCAGGACCAGGATCAGGCCTAAAAACCAGGGTGGTGACCAAAAGAAAGATACCACCAAGCCTCAAGAGAAGGGTGGGGATAAAGAAAAAGAGAAACCTTCCTCAGGGCCCCAAAACTCCACACAGGGTGGTGGGTCCCAAGCTCCCTCCTCTACCACAGCTAAAAAGCCCTACTGCCATGAGTGTAAAACTCCTGGGCATTGGAAAACTGACAGCGGTTGCCCAAGGGCTAAAAACAAAACTGTTCCTCCAATTACTCCTGTCACACCACCTATTACTGTCAGCAGTAATCCCCCAGGTGGTGGGAGTGCCCCCAGAAATCTGGGTGGGTTTACTTGGGGAACACAGGGGGACCCTGGCTTAGCCAATTCCCCTACAGCAACCACTCTTGTCTGTGATGGTGGCATGGGGTTTGCCAACTTCACTGCCTGTCCCAACACTTTGGGTAGGTACAGACAGGAGCCCTACATCAATGGTACAAAAGCTGAGGCCTACAGAGACACTGGGGCTAGCATCACAATGGTGGCCCATTGGCTAGTTCCCTCTGAGCAGCTTTTGCCCGGTTTCTCCTACCAGGTGACTAACATTGATGGCAAACAGAACAGTCATCCCATGGCAGAGGTATGTCTCAGCTGGGGAGGGGTCACTGGCCCTAAAAGGGTAGCAGTGTCCCCAACCTTGCCTGTAGACTGCTTACTGGGGAATGACTTAGAACTCTCAGCTTGGGCTGGAGTTGAACAAGACACCCATTCTAAAATGGTAGGCCTTTCACAAAAGGGTAGGGGGGTTGTGCCATTCACAACCCCTGTCCAAATAGATTTCCTCCCTGAAAAGGTTGGAAGGGCAGTGGTAGCCACAGCCCAGGCACAGACAGACTTCCCTGTAGGGACTGGCAGAGCTGTGACAGTCACAGCTCAAACACAAACTGAGTGCCCCCCTGAAAAGGTTGGCAAGGCTGTAATGGTCTCAGCCTATACTCAGACTGACATAGGTGTAGTGAAGCCTGAAACAATGGATCACTCCACACAAACTGAGAGTAGTGGGGAGGAAGAAAAGTCTCCCTCTCCCCAGACATTAGGAAAAGGTCAGCCTCCTCAGGGATCTGACCTCACCCCTTGTGAAGGAACTGCCCCAGAGGTAGCCAGGCCTGGCCTGGCAGAGCCTCTGATGTCAGTGGCCCCTTCCAAGGTGGGATCCAGTCTGGTGCAGGTAGCCTGCCTCTCTCTACCCTGCCTCAGTCAGCCCAGGGCTGCAGAGGTCAGGGAGGCCAGTGGACCCCCAGAGGGCCCCTGTCCACAAGAACCCCCCCATCAAAAGAATGAGGATTGCCTGGCTAGTAGCCCTAGTCAGGTGATGGGTAAAAACATTCCTGAGGGATCTCCTTTACAGGTAGTTAGGGACCTCCCCCAGGGGGATTCTGTTGGGCACAGGCAAACATGGGACCTTAGGGCCCCAAACCTGACCTGTCCCTCCAGTAAGCCCACAAAAGGGACCCAGCCTCCAGCTTTAGGTAGCCAGAGGCTGACCCTGAGAGCACAGTGCAACTCAGTTAAAGAAAGAAAGGCATCCATGGTGGAGGATGATTGGAGGAAGCTGAGGCCTCACTTTGAGGACACTCACTTCAGTACTCCATCTCAACACCAGCCTTTTACTTTGCCAAGACACACCACAGGTAGAGATTCCCTATGGTGGAGACCCTCTGATACCCTTAGGGTGAGGGATTGCTTAGTGGACCATGAGACAGGGGGTAACCATGCCAGTGCTGGTTCCTCCTTATATGGCCACTTGGGCAATATAGGCTTACCTGGTCAAGGTCAGCCTTATCTCCCTTCGTTTGGGGGGGGGTTGTGTAGGAAGGTGGATATCTGACTATGGTTACCCCCAAATTTTTGCCTAGTGTCTAGCTGGTTTTTCGACTTAGTTGGCCTGAGATCCTGCCATTCAGGCTCTCAGGCTATCTGCTCTCTCTGTAAAATGGACTCCATGTACCCTAGGTACATACCCAATTGGTTGGATCACCCTGTCAGCCCCTGTACCAGTGTACACTAGGTACCCAGGGCATTGGTGTACCCAAGGCCTGCCAAGGGCTGCAGCATGTATTATGCCACCCCAGGCTTGGCCTAACAATTTGACACAACTGGCTGATCACTCAGCTGGGGTAAGTTGGTGTAATCACCTCTTACTTAGGTGTAGTATACCTATACCTAACCTTAAATGGGACACCTGGTAACCTATAAGTCACTCCTATGGCAGGCCTTAACAATCCTGAAGGCAGAGTGCTTGGTTCCCTGTGAGATGGTGCTCTGGCATGAGCTGAGCCTGTCTGCAGTGGTCGGAACAACTTCCTTCTACTGTTTCCAGATATCGTCATACCATATACTCTTAAGTGCATTATGAACCTCGCGGTTAAATGCTAACTTTGGTTTGGCTTTATCAAAACATGTCGAGTAAGGTGTCATACGAATTGGAATACTAACCCCTCGCCAATTCTGGCGACGGGGTTAGCATTCCACCCTTCTAGAGGGACACGACATGTACAGTGCCTGAAACCCGGGTAAAATCAGACATAGCCTCAGCTCCACAAAATGGATGCTGCCACCACAGACACAAGTCTGCCCTCCTGCTGCTGGGAGTCCTTCCAGCTTGGGAGGTGTGGACAAAGGGTTTCCTGCCAGGGGAGGTGCATGCACCACCCCAGACAGGATTTTGTGTATTGGTCAGGTAGGGCTTGAAAGAACCAGACATGCCTGTGGCTCACAAGGAGCCTCGGGGCATATGCCAGTTCAAACCCGGTCCTGGGGCACACCAGTCCCGGGCCTGGGGCGAGCTGGACAAAGGATTGGGGGTGTAACCACCCCCCTTCCTGGTCCCACCCATAGGGAGGGACCTAGCAGGTAGTCCGGCCCCTAGAATCCGAATAAAGGTAGGAGCTGTGTCCTAAGACTTGAGACATCCTGGAATCAACTTGAAACTAAGAAGAAGACGGGAACTTCGACATTCTGCTGCACAGAAGACTGAAGAAAATCTCCACTGTGGTCAGGGAGTGACCACCTTGCTAACGCAAGCACCATCCAGTGAATCACCGTCTGCTTTGCCGCCGCCTCCCGCCGGAGCCCGAGCCCAGAGACTGACAAGACCTGGACCTCCAGACCTCTCACCGCCCGATCCACAGTCCCTGAAAAGAGGAGACCCGTGGAGGCACCGAGACACGTGGAGCCAGCCATCTTGGAACGACTACGACAAGCTGACCAGTGCAACAACCGAGGCTCCTCCAAGTTGTGCTTTGGGTCCTGAGAAGCCCAACCCTCGAGCAGCATCTGCACCAAAGGTGAGCCCTCCAGCATCTCCACGATCTGCGTGGGGCCCTTCTGCATTTTGCCACTCGACGCACCTAACCGGTTGCTGGCCCGCTGGCTAGTGGCCATCTTGGCGACGAAATCTACGACAAACACCGCTGGTCTGGTTGCTCCAGACTGGCCCTTGCTCCCCTCCAAAGGAGCAATCCCTCTGACCTTGCTGGTCAGAACCAACAGCTGATTTCCGAATCCTCCTGCAATTGCTTTTGCCAAGGCTTGTTTGCTTCGATCAAGTCGCCGACACCGCCGACAGCGAGAGCCTGCGTGGGACAGCTCGTGAGCCGACTCCTGGACGTCGTCGACCTTCAGGGACCACGTGGCTGCGGAGACAAGCTACCCCTCATCACCTGTTTGCACCCGACATCGCCTGGTACCCACCTGGTGCCACGCTGGTCACGGCTAGTGACTGTGAACACTGTCCCCTCTGCTTACAGTCTTCAACATCTCCGATCCACTCTTGGATCCACTGCATCTCTCCCGGACCGACCGCCTGCAGCATCTTTGTCTTCAAGCTCCACGGAACAGATAGAAGAAACCCGACGCACTTCGAGGCCTATGCACCCGCTTCCTGTGGGTGAGGTAAAGCTGGCACACCTGTGCCCAAGTGTAGTAATACATCTCTAGTGCCTGTGTTCCAAATCTTAAGTTCCTAGGTCATCCGGAAGATTCCTTTTGCAGTAACTTTGTACTTTTTACGCACCCATTGAAACCTATGGGAGCACGCGTGTGACTATTGCTCTGCACACGCCACCCGTGGACCTCCTGGTCACTAACTGACGTAGCTCCTTGTAGGCCCAGCGATTCTAGAGGCCTAGGCCTTTTCCCTTTTCTGTTCGTGGTACTTATACCACTATTTTAGTATATGGTTTGAGTGGCCACCAGGGCCTATCCATATAAAGTGCAACTTCTGTGTATTCTGTGATAATCTTGTTTGACGATTTGTGCTCCTGTGCTCATAAAGAGACTAGGGGTTACTTTGAGAAATAAATACATATATATTTGAATATATATCTGTGTGGTGTCCTTTCATTGGTATA
>NC_140579.1:1141871947-1142091947 GCF_964204655.1 Triturus cristatus
ACACATGCTACTGCAGAAGAATTAAAGAAATGGACTGAACTAGGAGGGATCCAGACAGATCAAGGATGGATGACGAAGGAGAAATCTGTATGGTTTCTTCCTGACTCTATGGTCCAAGCCATTATAGCTACAATTCACAGTCCGGCGCATTTAGGGGAGAAAGCTATGCTAGATAGCATTCAACACATTTGGTTCAATAAACATTTACGAGCAGCAGCTAAACAAAAAGTCCGTACCTGTATGATATGTTGTCAGTTCAACCCAGGAAAAAGTGTTCCCGTAGAACAGGGTGGATTTCAGACTCCTGATCATCCTTTTGAAGTACTCCAAATGGATTATATCCAGATGGAACGATGTCGAGGATTTAAATATGTTCTTGTAGTTGTCTGCGCTCTCTCCCGATGGACTGAGGCGTACCCAGTATCAGATTACACGGCCCCGACTACTGCCAAACAGTTAGTTCGAGAATTCTTCCCACGGTACGGTTTACCACGTGTTATATATTCAGATAACGGCCAGCCTTTCTCATCCGAATTAATGAAACATGTCTCACTTTTGTTGGGATATCAGTGGAAATTCCACTGTGTCCGACACCCCGAGGCAGCAGGTCTCGTGGAACGACATAATCAAATTTTGAAAATCAGATTGTCTAAAATATGTAAGGAGAAAGGTGTTGACTGGATAGTAGCCTTACCAGTTGCACTGTTTTACATAAGAATGGTAGCACACTCTCGAACAGGGCTATCCCCGTATGAGGTGATCTTCGGAAGACCACCAAATATGTGGGGGACGCCTATACCACGTAAAATAACTGATGTTAATTGTGATATGCTAACAGATTACTTGGCTTCCTTGATGTCTGCACTACAATCTTGTCGTTCACAGGTGGCTGCAGCCTTTCCTGACAACACTGAGGTGAAACCCCATGACGTTGTTCCGGGTGATCTGGTGTTTGTGAGGAATTTCGACCGCAAGACCCAGTTGGAGCCCAGGTGGAAGGCACCCAAGCTAGTCCTGTTGACCACAAGAACAGCCGTGAAAGTTGAGGGCCGCAAGGGCTGGATACATTCCAGCCACATCAAGAAATTTCATGGACTATCCTCGGATATAGACACTGTGCCCTGCACTCCCTCACAGACTGATTCAAAACTTCCCTTTGTTGAACAGAATGACTCTCAGAACTATAAATTAAAGCTTAGGCCCAAACAGTCGAGCAATTTGATTGTTTAAGTCCTCTCCAAGGTGAAGCGGTTGAATTGTCTCTGACATGTATCCCTTGGACCTGAGTAGAGAAAATACCCGAGAAATGCTGAAACGACAGGCGTATTGTAAATCACTGCGTAGCTACTGTATGAGGACATTATTAATTCTGTTTTTATTGAGTCTTTTAATAATAATTACGAGTGTGATTTTGCACATATATCATCCTATTTCTAGACATGTTTATAATGTTGCTGCTGAACATTCTTTTAGTGACCTACCACCACATGAATTATCTTATAGACTTGCGCTGCGCAATAACACTTTCATTAGTATGTTGCATCATTCCCATCAGACTAGTAATGCCACCAATTGTTGGGTGTGTGGCCGACTCCCTCCCTATCAGAATAACAAAGGAGTTCTGCCTTTCTTTCCACATCCGTTCACACATAATGGCTCCTGTGGAGCATGGTTTAGCTTACTAAATTCCATAGACCCAGACACAGCAGTTTATCAACAACATTGGATATGGGGAAATCTGAATCTAGTTTTATTCAACGTCTGTCACCCTAATAAGGAGGGTCACCCCAGTAGAACAGGAATTGATCTAGAAAATGAAGTGTATAAATTAGGTAATTTTACACCTAATCTTATGATTCTGAATGTCAAATCCGAAGTTGAAATAATTCTGCCCACTATGTCAGTATTTCCAGTTAAGGGTGAATTATGTGTAAGAAAAGTTGGTTCCATATATATGGGCCATAGCCAATGCGTTACTACAGTAGAATATAGTGATCGAGGTAAATCTTCATTTAGAGCTTCTCGCCATTCTTACTTTATATGTGGTCAGACGGCATATATGCGTCTGCCTCTAGATTGGGATGGTACCTGTTACATAGCATTCCTTTTGCCACCTGTTTTCCTAGCTCCTCCTGATTATTATCGAAATGTTCATTTAGTACACAATAGAAAGCGAAGAGATCTCCCAGTTGTCGATTATACTGAGACGGCATGGGACAAGTATGTAGATTTCAATAAAGGTATCTTTCCCTATATAGGTACAATATCAAATAGTAAGCTGATACGTAGACTAACCAAGACTCTTGAAGCTGTAGTAAACGAGACTATAGCCGCCCTAGGCAATCTGACAGAGGAACAATCAGCGATGAGAATTGTTGTTCTTCAGAATCGTCTTGTTCTTGACGTCATCCTGGCCGATAGGGGCGGAGCTTGCAGGGTCATCGGATCCAGCTGCTGCATATTCATACCAGAAAATTCGCCATCTGTATATAAAGCTATAACACGCCTTCATAAGATTGTGAGCCAGATACACGAGAATCCAGGCACTTGGACGTGGTCCGGGTGGTTTTGGAGTGTGATATCAGCCTGGGGATGGAGAGTTCTATCCTTCCTAGGAATTGGCCTTCTTATGCTCTTCAGTTGCTGTTTATGCCTGCAATGTGGACCAGCGATTTGTGGTCTGTGTGCCACATCGTGCATTCCATATCAAGGTTCTCGTTCAAAATGCCGGAAGAAGAAGGAAGAAGAAATGATGCTCCATGAGCAAATCGATGGAATAATGAAGATTGATATCTCTTGAAGGGCAAGTAGGGGACAAGGAGGGAATGTGGAAATGTGGATTTTCCTGGTCAGTTATGTCCCCTATCTTGGACCCCAACGATTCTATATGCATGTTACAAGTACATGTATGTTCCCTCCAGTTCCAGTTTCCAAGACGCAAACATATGTGCGTCCACCATCAACATGTTCTCTGTCAGATCCGCCATCAATGGGCTGGATATTCGAGTATGAAGTATGAAAGGCCACCGACTTTATATGGCTAAGTTACTCTATTTTTACAGTTCAGGCAGAATAGGCCCGATTCTGTCCTCAAAGCCTTTCCCTGCTCTCTGTCTCTGACAGCTTCAGCTTGAGCTCGCATCTGTATCCATGAACTTTGTCCTACTCCCTGTGCGGCTAACGGTGCCTGCCTCGGCCAGTTTTGCCTGCCTGCCAAGAAACCGTATTTCACCTTCGAATTATCTACTTTGCTCCTCAGCCGATGCATTCCTGTCTAGTAGTTTAAGTAAACATTCTTCCAGCTACCGAGCAAAAGGGCCCGGCCTCGCTGTCTTCATGCAAGTAATTCATAGCCCTGTTACCATGGAAAGTTTCTGCCCCTTGCATCTCATATAGACACTTAGACGCTTGTACATGCACGCACAGTCAGTATAGAATAGATTCTGTCCGAGAGTCCTTCCTTGTGGATAACATAGTTCTCTAAACATAGGATGTTAGATATGATTTGGGATTAGGTTGACTTGACCCCCCAGACTTTTCGTCTCCACATGTAGAGCTAAATGTCAAGTCCCCTTCACCCCCTAGTTGCACGTCAATTACACGTCATGCTGCTGCGCGCGCATCTATGTTGAGTATTATCTTATAGATCCACCTATGTGTGATAATCAGAGCCAATCATGTTTCTTCTTGCTCATTATTACGCCTAGTTTCGATTACGTATTTACTATGTCATTTCTCTTATCAATTGTTACACCCTCTACATTCGTTTCATTGTAATGTATGACCTATAAAAGTTACTTCTTGTCAATAAAGTATTGTACTTCACTTCCTGAACCCTCGTGGTGACGGAACCTGAAGGCCGCCACTCGAGTCGGCCATTTTGGAATAAAGCTCATTCAGAAAACCTCTTATACCACGGATTCTGCCTCTTATTATTCTGAGCTATTTTACTTTATTTTAGATTCCGTATGAAATTCAGTCTAGGTAAAAGAATATTTACCACATATATATAAACAAAAACTCCAGAAAAAAGGGAGAGCGAGAGAGACCGGGAAAGAAAGAAAAAGGGAGAGAGAGGGAGGAAGAGATAGAGCTATAGGGGCAGTAAGTGAGATTCCAGGAGAGAGCGAGAAAAAAAGAGAGTGAGACAGAGGCGGAAAGAGTGATGATGATAGGGGAGGGCTGAAGAGAATGGGAATGGATAAGAACAAGAGCTCCCCCTCCCCTCAAAAAACTTATCCTGCCCATTCTCGCCTTACCTCTGAAGTGTGAAGAGGAGAGGGTGTCACCCTCCATAACCACGAAGCAAGATAAGATGTAAGCATGTAAGGGCTGCTGTAACCCGTAGACGACATCCTCCTCCGAGCACTAACAGCATCTCTGAAGCCACAACAGTTGAAAAAGATGGAAAACACGATGACCAGCTATGGACATGGTTCAGAAACAACTGCAAGGAAACTAAAGCATCGATCTGACCTACACCACAAGGGCCCTGTAAATCACGAGTACTATGTGTAGTAATCAGCTTGTGACGAAAGGAGAGTTGAACTGAAGTTTATTGCAGTAAAGCTACACAGCAGACCAGAGAGCAGGGGCTAGACACCTCCAACTCCAACAGCTCTCAAAACTCCTTTTGAATCACAGGATTCCATAACAAGGTAGCTAGGCAACATATAAACATTCTATGGGAGAATACAGTGACAAGTAATAATAAACTACTGTAATATAGAAATACATAAGTACATAGAGTATAACATATCCTCCTTTCTCATTAATAATAAAAAGTATAAAAATTATCTAAAGAGGAAGCACAACAGAAGAAAAACATATCATAAATAAAGGGAAAAGAAACTAGAATAAAGATTGCAGAACAAAAGGAAAGAAACCTAATGATAAAACAAGACATTTCAAATGCGGTATCTCATTGGAATAACTTTAGATCTTGTACTCTTCCTAAGAGACGTTCCAGAAGGAACAACACTCTCACTATTGGGAGGTACCTGGGAACCTGTTGTAGGGACACTAGGAACACTCTTAACTTTCACAATTTTACTGACATTCCACCACTTACCCCCTTCAACCTGCACAGAATTCCTCCCCAACCTAGTGACAGCAATGGGAGAACCAAACTTACTTGTACCTTTCTTCACGTGCAAAGGCGACTTTATACGGACCAGATCTCCAACAGCTAAAGGTACAGTCTTCACACACCTCTTTTTGTCAAACCAAGACTTTTGTTTAACCTGAGAATTAGAAACATTTTCTTTGACAAGAAGCATGAGACTGTCAATATCTGGGACTGCCTTGATCCACTTGTTCATCCACGCAGGCTTAAAGCTAGTGTTGGGCTTCCTGCCCCTTAAAGCATCGAAAGGAGTGATTTTGGTTGTGGAATGTGGAGTGGTCCTGTAGAACCACAACATACTATTAAGAGAGTTAATGATATCACAGTTACAAGACTTGGCCCACTTAATACAATCCCCCACAAATCTGCTCATACGCTCGACAAGTCCATTTGACTGGGGATGATAAAGAGAACGTTTAGTGTGTTGAATATTACATGATCAAAGGAAGGAATCGAACTCGCCACTAGTAAATTGAGAACCGTTATCAGTAACCATGGTTCCAGGAAACCCCTCCCTTAAAAATACATCTTTCAAAAACATAATGATGTTGTTAGTAGAGGCTTCTTTAACAAGTTTCATTTCAGGCCATTTTGAGGCATAATCAATTAGAACTAGGATAAAAGACATCCTCCAGGTAGAATCTCTAAAGGTCCCATGACATCTAAACCTACTTTGGACCATGGTTCAGAGGGGCACTCAATGGGCAGAAGAAGAGGAGTGGAAGTTTTCAAACCCTTGTCAGCAGATTTACAGATGAAACACGAGTCAACTACCTCATTGATATCACTGTCCATTGCGTGCCATCAAAAGAATTCAAGGACACGTCGCTTTGTGAGAGTGGATCCTAAATGGCCCTTGTGGGCTTTGACAATAATGTTCTTCCTAAGGCTTTGAGGAGCGATGAGTTTGTCCCCTCTTAATAACACACCATCTTCCAATGAAATTTCTGCTTCAACCTTCCAGAAAGGCTGTGTAGGAAGGTGGATATCTGACTATGGTCACCCCCAATTTTTTGCCTAGTGTCTAGCTGGTTTACGACTTAGTTGGCCTGAGATCCTGCCATTCAGGATCTCAGCCCATCTGCTCTCTCTTTAAAATGGACTCCATGTACCCTAGGTGCATAACCAATTGGAATTGGATCACCCTGTGAGCCCCTGTACCAGTGTACACTAGGTACCCAGGGCATTGGTGTATCTAAGGCCTACCAGGGGCTGAAGCATGTATTGTGCCACCCCTTGCCTGGCCTAACAATTTGACACAACTGGCTGATCACTCAGCTGGGGTAAGTTGGTGTAACCACCTCTTACTTAGGTGTAGTATACCTATACCTAACCTTAAATGGGACACATGTTAACCTATAAGTCACTCCTATGGCAGGCCTTAACAATCCTGAAGGCAGAGTGCTTGGTTCCATGTGAGATGGTGCTCTGGCATGAGCTGAGCCTGTCTGCAGTGGTCGGAACAACTTCCTTCTACCGTTTCCAGATATCGCCATACCATATACTTTTAAGTGCATTATGAACCTCGCGGTTAAATGCTATCTTTGGTTTGGCTTTATCAAAACATGTCGAGTAAGGTGTCATACGAATTGGAATACTAACCCCTCGCCAATTCTGGCGACGGGGTTAGCATTCCACCCTTCTAGAGGGACACGACATGTACAGTACCAGAAACCCGGGTAAAATCAGACATAGCCTCAGCTCCACAAAATGGACGCTGCCACCACCGACACAAGTCTGCCCTCCTGCTGCTGGGAGTCCTTCCAGCTTGGGAGACGTGGACAAAGGGTTTCCTGCCAGGGGAGGTGCGTGCACCACCCCAGACAGGATTTTGTGTTTTGGTCAGGTAGGGCTTGAATAGAATCAGACATGCCTGAGGCTCACAAGGAGCCTCGGTGCATATGCCAGTTCAAACCGGTCCTGGGGCACACCAGCCCCGGACCTGGGGCGAGCTGGACAAAGGATTGGGGGTGTAACCACCCCCCTTCCTGGTCCCACCCTTAGGGAGGGGCCTAGCAGGTAGTCCGGCCCCTAGAATCCGCTTAAAGGTAGGAGCTGTGTCCTAAGACTTCAGACATCCTGGAATCAACTTAACACTAAGAAGAAGACGGGAACTTCGACGCTCTGCTGCACAGAGGACAGAAGGAATTCTCCCCTATGGTCAGGGAGTGACCATCTTGCTAACGCAAGCACCAACCAGCGAATCGACGTCTGCTTTGCCGCCACCTCCTGCCGGAGCCCGAGCCCAGAGACCGACAAGAACTGGACCTCCAGACCTCTCACCGCCCGATCCACAGTCCCTGCAAAGAAGGAACCCATGGAGGCACCGAGACACGTGGAGCCAGCCATCGACAAGCTGCAAGCGCGACGACAGAGGCTCCCTCTAAGTTGTGCTTTGGGTCCTGAGAAGCCCAACACCCGAGCAGCATCTGCACCAAAGGTGAGCCCTCCAGCATCTCCACGATCTGCGTGGGGCCCCTCTGCACTTTGCAACTCGACGCGCCTGCCCGGTCCCTGGCCCGTTGGCTAGTGGCCATTTTTGGCAAACTATCTTGAAAACTACGATGCTGGTCTGGTTGCCCCAGACTGGCCCCTGCTTCCCTCCAAAGGAGCAGCCCCTCTGACCTTGCTGGTCAGAGTAAACAGCTTTCTTCATTTCCTATGACTCCTGCTTTTGCCAAGGCTTGTTTGCTTCCTGAGTCGCCGACACCACCGACAGCGAGAGCCTGCTCGTGAACCGACTCCTGGACGTCGTCGACCTTCAGGGACCACATGGCTGCAGAGACAAGCTACACCTCTTCACCTGTTTGCACCCGACATCGCCTGGTACCTACCTGGTGCCACGCCGGTCACTGGCTAGTGACTGTGAACACTGTCCCCTCTGCTTACAGGTCTTCTACACTTCCGATCCATCCTTGGATCCACCGCATCTCTTCTGGACCGACCGCCTGCAGCATCTTTGTCATCAGGCTCCATTGAACAGATAAACGAAACCCGACGCACTTCGAGCCCTATGCACCCGCTTCCTGTGGGTGAGGTAAAGCTGGCACTCCGGTGCACAAGTGTAGAGTAACATCTCTAATGTCTAGGTTTGAAGTCTTGAATTCGTAGTCCAACCAGAAGACCCTTCTAGCAGTAACTTTTGAACATTTATGCACCCATTGAAAACCTATGGGCGCCCGCGTGTAACTTTCCTCACTGCACACGCGACCCGTGGACCTCCTGGTCACTAACTAAAGTTAGCTCCGTGTAGGCCCAGCGATTCTAGAGGCCCTAGGCCTTTTCCCTTTCCTAGTCGTGGTACTTATACCACTATTTTAGTATATGGTTCGAGCGGCCACCAGGGCCTATCCATATAAAGTGCAACTTCTGTATATTGTGATACTTTCTTGTTTAACGATTTGTGCTCCTGTGCTCATAAAGAGTCTAGGGGATACTTTGAGAAATAAATACATATATATTTTGAATATATATCTGTGTGGTGTCCTTTCATTAGTATAAAGGGGGGTTACATATGGTAAAACAGCCTGCTTAACACGCTTTAACGAGTTTAGCTTCAAAGACTGCTTAGCCTACGCTACCACTAGGGCAGCTAGTCCGAAAAGGTTGACTTACAACCACACCATAAGGGTTGCTTGGCATGGTACAAGGTGGTCACTTTAACTAGTGAACATCATATACCAGGCCAACTTCTCACATTGGTGAGCAGCGGTTGGATTTGAGCTTGCTGTGTTTTACCGTTGTAATCTCTTTGTTACCAATTGAAAGATCACATAGGTACCTGTAGGTACATATAAAACAAGATTAGTTATATACTTAAGTTCTACTGAACTTAGTTGTTGTAGAGCAAAGGGAGTAGCACACCCTGACTACAACTACTAGATAGGTTTAGTAGGAAAACCCAAGTGTAGGTAGTTGCAACACATCCACCCACACTTAAGAGCAATGGCTGGGGCAGAGGGGTCCAATGTACCCATCTCTGTCGAGAGTGACCCCCAGAGGGCACCAACCATCTTTGCTACCCGAAACCAGAATGAGCTCAAGCAGTTGGCAAATATCAGGGGCCTTAAACAGCCCAGGAACCCTACCTCTGCTGAACTCAGAGAACTCTTACAAGCTGATGAAGATCAGAGAGCTCTCAAGAAAGCCTCCCAGTTAGACCCCTCAGGGACTGGAACAGGAGGCCCTCCTGAAGATGCTACTGAAGTACCCCTTTCTAACAGTCGCCCCTTAGTTGAGAATCAGACTACAGATGATGAGGATCAGCATAGGGACAGGGATGACAAAGGGGGTGAGTCTGATAGTAGTAGTAGTTCTGATGGGAGAAATAGCCCAGTGCCAGGTGCTATACCTGGCTCAGCTAACTTAAGACTACTTGGGACTGACAATGGGTTCCCCCCATTGAATCTCCCTAGTGGACTTAACCAGGGGTTTGGGAGACAGAGGAATCACTCAGGTGACTCTAATGGCTCTCATGCCTCTAGAGGCTCTCAGGGTCACTCCAGAAGAAGGATGACCAGCCCTCAGAGGAGGGAGCATGAGGCCAGAATGATGGAAGAAAAACTGAACAAGGCTAGGCAACCTAGAGAGGGTGGGTCTATACCCACTGGTGGCAGCATTGTCCCTAGGGACAAAGATAGGGTCTTTGATAATAGGAACCTGTCCAAGGTTGTGCCCCCCTACAAAAGTGGGGATGATATCCACAAGTGGATGACTGCTCTTGAGAGAACCTGCAAAGTGCAGCAGGTTCCTGAGGACCAGTGGGCAGCAATCTTATGGCTCTCCTTTGAAGGTAGAGGCAAAGATAGACTCCTCACTGTTAGAGAGGAGGATGTCAGAAACTACAGAGCCCTGAAGAGTGTCCTTGTTGATGGGTTAGGCTTAACCACTGAGCAGTACAGGTTAATGTTCAGAGATACCCAGAAGGCACAGACTCAGGACTGGTCTGAATATGTTGAATGTGCCACTAAGGCTTTGGAGGGTTGGTTGCTGGGAAGTAAGGTATCTGATTATACAGGATTGTACAATTTGATGATGAGAACAGATTTTAAGTAACTGTCAAAACCAGCTCCTCCATCAACACCTGGTAGACTCAGATTTGACCTCTCCCCAAGAATTGGGAAAGAGGGCAGATAAATGGGTCAGGACCAGGATCAGGCCTAAAAATCAGGGTGGTGACCAAAAGAAAGATACCACCAAACCTTGGCATGGTACAAGGTGGTCACTTTAACTAGTGAACATCGTATACCAGGCCAACTTCTCACAGGCTGTATAGCAAGAGGAAGAGCACGTTCCCTGGGCCACCCTGAACTAACGAACCCACAAACTCGTTGTAGAGTATCATCATAAGAAAGAGCTTTAACCTAACTTTCAACAGTGTCGATGCCATGCTCGGGTAAATCAAGTGAGGCAACTAAGCAATTGTCAGAATCTTCTTCCGCAACATCCTCCACAAAATCCTTACCCTTGTCATTCTCTAATTTTCTAACGGAAAGCGTGAAAGATAATCTGCTCTGAGATTTCTCCGACCAGAAATGTGAACAACATCAAACTGGTACTGCATGAGGCGAGAACCCATACGAAGAATCCTAGGTAAGCAGCATTTGCTAGTCCCACCCCCAAGAATGGAAATCAGTGGTTTATGGTCAGTCTTCAACAAGAACCTCCTTCCCCAAATATAGGGTCGGAACTTTTCAAATGCCCACACGCAGGACAATAACTCTTTTTCTATAACTGAATACTGAAGCTCCCCATTTCTCAAAACTCTGGAGGCGAATGCAATTGTGTTCTCTCCTTTAGAACTATCTTGGGTGAGAACAGCCCCTAATCCTACTTGACTGGCGTCAACCGTGATGCAAGAGGACAAATCTGGGTCATAAGGTTTTAATGCGTTGCTGTTGGCGAGAGAACTTTTTACAAACTGCAAAGCAGATTCGCACTGGGGCGACCACACAAATGTTAAGCCTTTGCTAAGCAAGGAACTGATGGGCCTTACAATAGTAGCGTAATTAGGGATAAACTTCAAATAAAACTCCAATAACCCAAGTAGAGACTTTACACCACTTTTGTCACAAGGAGTTGGAGCTTGAGAAATGGCATCGAGCAACCCTTGTCTTGGTTTGATCCCCTCACCCGAAATCAAGTGACCTAAGTACTCAATTTCCTCAGTGAAAAACATGCATTTTTCGGGCTTGACAACAACACCATGATCCCTGAATATCGTCAGGACCTTCTCAAGCAGAGAATTATGAGTTGAGCTATCTTTTGAATGTATCAACACATCGTCTTGAAAGACAAGCACACCCGTAATCCCGCCCAACATATTTTGCATGACGCGCTGAAAGACCGAAGCCGCCGAGGTAAGGCCAAAGGGCATGCGTTTATACTGAAAAGTCGCTAAAGGTGACACAAATGCCGTGAGAGGACGAGATTCGGGTTCAAGTTCGATCTGATGGTAAGCGCTCGCTAGATCTAGCTTTGAAAAGACTCTAGATCCTCTGACACTTGCAAAGAGGTCACAGATTTTAGGTAACGGGTGAGAGTCGATCCAGATCTCCTTATTGAGAGATCTCAAGTCCACACAAACGCAAAGTTTTCCACATTTCTTGCGTGCGACGACCAAGGGTGAAAGCCAAAGAGAGGATTCAGTGGGCTCAATGATCCCTTGTTCGCATAACGACTTGAGTTCTCTCTCCAGATCATCTCTCACACTGAAATGTACACCTCTCATCTTATGCTTGATAGGGAGAGCCCCGTCTTTCACTAAAATTTTGTGTATGAAACCTTTGATGGTCCCTAACCCACTTCCAAAAACAGATGGGAAACGTTTACTCCATTGACACAACTGTTTGTCATCAGACACAACGAGAATTTGTTCAGACGCCCTAGGTCTAAGGATCATCTTGAAAAGACCCTGATGGTACCATCCCAAAATATTACGCCCTTTTACTGCAACATACACTTTCCCAGTAATTTTCCTATTTTTGAAAACCAAGTCATCTTCAAAGAAACCCAGGAGATCAATCTTCCGTCCCTCATATGAGACCGGTGAACGATCCGGAGGTTCAAGTGGTCTATTCCCCCAAGTTTTGTTAAAAAAATCATGAGTTATCATCGTGATCTTTGCACCTGAATCGACAAGAAGGTTTAGTGGTTTCCCCCCAACAATAATTTCAGCAATGGGATCAACACACTCACTCAACTCATCAACACTGGACACCAATTCATTTGTTCAAGACACAACAGATACAATTTCAGGATCAGATTCTTGATCTGATTCTATAACACATGCAACAGGTCTTCTGGGATGTTTGCGTTTCATGCAGACTTTTGCAAAGTGTCCAATCTTCTTACAGTAATTACAAGTTACATTGGCACCTGGACACTTTGCACCTTTAATGTGGGGTGGATTCCCACAACGATAACACATTTGCTTAAAATTTAGAGTATCTGAATTACTTTTCCCAGGGTTGAGATACTTATGTGTAATGCTTCTTGACGAAGATGATTTGTTGTTGTTTGTTTTTCCTTTAACATTCGAAAGGACAACATTTACTGGATCTGTAGATTTTTCTTCTAGTTCCTTTAAAGATACTTGCGACGGTTCAATGCTCTTGGCAATTTTAACAGTTTCATCTAGAGAAGGATTAGCAAGAGAAAGAAGCTTTTGACAAATCTGTTTGTCCCTGCAATGACAAACGAACTGGTCACGTATCAATTGGTCAGTGAAGACCTCAAATTGGCAAACAGCAGCCAGTCTACGTAATACAGAAATATAGGAGTCAACATCCTCGTTTTCAGACTGATGCCTTTTGAAAAATTTGTGACGTAGAACCATTAAGCTGGGTTGCTTGTCAAATCTGGTTTTTAATTTTAGAATTGTATCCTGATAGTCATCAACGACGTCGTCTGGTAAATGAACAATTTCTGGAAGATGTTTATAGATCGAGCGACCTTCAAAACCTAGCGAATGAAGTAATAACCATTTTTTGCGTTCATTGCTGAACCTTGACGCACCAATTGCTCCCAAATACGTTTGGAAAGCATCAAACCAGATTTCCCATCTTACAGGTGGTTCTCCTGGAGATTCGAGGAAGGAAGGAGGAGGAGTTACCGATTGCATAATGGTGAAAATATATGGTCAAAGATGACAGCTTAGGAGAAACATACAATTTTACATCCAGCAAATAACATGACACTTATAATATAAATGTGTGAATGACCGTGGTTCTTTGTATCAAACGTAAATTAGTGCAGATTTAGTGAACTTGAGTTTGTGAGTTAATGTGATTCACAATAACTTGCTCTTATTGTCAAGCTTTTAAAACAAAATGGTGTGTGAATCACCGTAGGTTGAATCACACTGATTAATAAATGAGCACTCGTTCATGCCAGAGATGTTACAATGCGATTGTGAACATTTCTTAATAATGCCAAGCTTGAAGGTGTGTGAGTCACCGTAGAGTGGATCACACTGTGAACACAAAAAAAAGGACGTGCCAATTGTCGAAATTGGCTTTTTATATTTAGAAATGACAAGCCAAGTATCTGCCCAAAATAGTTAAATGTTACAATCAGCTGACAGATGGCCAATGAGCAACGTGATGCGCGTTAAATCCAATGTGATCCTAATCGTGCGCACCGCTGTTGTACTGCGATGCTAAGGTATAGTTGCTAGGAAACGCTTGTTTACATAACTGAACATCCGCGTACGGTCAGGCAAGTCAGGCGGACTTGGGCCTACCGTTCCGTAGCAGTAGAACAAAACGTCGTTGCTAGGAGACCAACATTGATTGAAATGCGCATGCTCAGAAATAATTAAACGCCTCCTTGTACGTGAAATTGGTAACTTTCCCAAATGCGAAACGAGGAAACGTCCCAAAGTCGTTCTGTAGATATGTACGGGGTGATTATAATCGAGCGACTTCAATTAAAACAGTTATTTATGCGCTCGCTCCGTACAGATTGACTTTTGATTTCTCGCATGGAAGGCAGAGCTACGGATCACAATCCCTTGTGACTCAATTGCATCGGCGTGAGCGACGCTTACAACAACAGGAACAGTCTTACCGCAGAGATGAAACAGGATTTAGCCGAGACTCCGCAACAGGTGAGGCTGATTGCACGCAGGGTTCAATGTGTTGCTGTGTAGCCAGACAGAATCGTCGCCATAAATTGTAGTAATCAGCTTGAGACGAAAGGAGAATTGAACTGAAGTTTATTGCAGTAAAGCTACACAGCAGACCAGAGAGCAGGGGCTAGACACCTCCAACTCCAACAGCTCTCAAAACTCCTTTTGAATCACAGGATTCCATAACAAGGTAGCTAGGCAACATATAAACATTCTATGGGAGAATACAGTGACAAGTAATAATAAACTACTGTAATATAGAAATACATAAGTACATAGAGTATAACACTATGTTCAACATACTTGGGGAAAATAAATCAAACTAAAGGAACAAGAAAAACACGGCACATAACAAACTGTCCAAATCATCGTGGGAACTGTAGGACAACTGAAAACAAGCAGCAACGGGGATCTAACTATCCAGGAAGGTTGGCTACATGGCAGACCGTTCGGAGATCCTACACAAACACACAAACACATTCCTCGTGAAACTGACTCTCCTGGGGGGAATTAACAAAGCCCAGGCGACTCCACACAGACAAACACCCAACAAATGGAGCCGTTATAACAAGTCATTAAGAATGAACTTGCACCAAATTCAATAAGCACAAGTGAAACTATGTAATATGCAGATTACATATGCAACACTTCTCATCTAATGGTTCCTTGGGAAAATCGGAGCTACTAACTATATAAGCAATCTTTTTTGCAGACTTATCAATAATAGAATAATTACGTTTTTAACTTGCGGTAACGTTTTACATGTGAGACGGACAATGTTCCTCCCAAACATCAAGGAACACATCACATACTCACCTAGCAATCTCTGAGGATGGTTGCCTTTTTTGACTTGCAAAAAATCATTTGAATCGGTTCGGCCCAAGGTCTAAAGATGAAATTACTTTAGACCCCAAGTTGAAGTAACGTATTGGAATGTTAGTATACCTCAGTCAGGTCTAAGAGGGGGGGGCGGTCTTCTAAGAGAACAGGAGGGAGACCTCAGCCCCCCACTTTTAGAGTGACCTGAGAAAAGGGGCCACCGCACTAGTACTGTGAGCGTTTAGGTGAACCTCGTCGGCATCTGCAACTAACTCTGCACGGCACCAGCCTAGAAACAAACTAACCAAACATCATCCATGTCTGGTTCAGAGAGATGCAGAAGAGCAGCAAAGACTGAGGCATAGAGGTAGGGAGGGTAGACTAACTTCTCAAGGATTGACAGTTCATAGTCCTGCCTTGTGCCGAATCAATCGGAGACACCAAGGAGGCGTTCTTAATTTGCATCGCAGTGGCACAAAACAACAACTATGTCTGAGGGTAATTCAAACTAGGTATGCATGCAACCATGGAAAGATGGCAGCAATAGCCAATGTGGATAATATCCTCCAAAGGTGAGACTGCAAGGATGAAGATTAGTACCATCAGCATATTTGTGAAATTTCACACTTCTAACACCCGTTTTAATTAAACATGTAAAAAAAAATCAACCTTTAAATTTTAAATACTTTTTTGACAATGATAATGTATTGAGCCAATTGCTATCGGGTTTCCTCCCCAATAGGCCAGATGGTATTAACATGACCAATTAGAAGACAAAGCAGCCAACCTACTCATGATCAAAACAATACAAAAACTGATAAATTGCACAATCGCAAGTCCTCTACACTGCTGTGCACAGGTAGCTTCAACTGAGAAGTTATGTAAAGACATTTAGGTTTTCTTTCTGGACAAAACGAACAAAATAAGTTGGGTCAGATGTAGTTGCTAAACATTATTTTCCCTGCCATGCTATTCCACCCCAACTAATCAAAGTTTTTACCTAATCCAATCTCATTGACAGGCATGTAACCCATACTATGATCTTTAAAAGCCACAGAGTCCATGGAAGGCCCAGCCCAGAATGGCTTCTCAAGGAGCTCGCACCTGATTATGTGCCGTTCCTAACCCATTTCACGGTCACCCAGAACCAGGAATATTTAGTGACCAATTGCCTCTGCATCATGCAATCATGTTTTCATCCCCACCATCACCTAATTACAGAGCTGTAGTGGTGGGCCTCGATTAATTCCAGGTTAGATTATTACAAGAGTCTATGCACTGACCTATCATAGGGCAGCAGAGAAGAGGCAATGTGCCACATGTCAGGAGATAGCTGCACTCGGTTTTCAGTGCAGGATTGTAGCCATTTAAACAAGCATTTGCAATGCAATAGGTCTCGCATTTGCAAGTGTTTAATCTATAGGGATTGTAAATGACAATGCCTTTTATTTATCTGTTTTGCTAATTAACACATAAATAAAAGGCATTGTCATTTACAATGCCAATAGCTCAAACTCTTGTAAATGTGAGACCTATTCAAAAAAGCGGTCGCCATTGTCCCGTGCTGGTCGAAAAGTGAAAGCGCGCATGGCGCGCCGAATGTTGCAGGAAAGCATGTTGTGCCTGCAGTAGGAGAAACTCATTAAAAAAGAGATACCCTTTAATCAGTGGAGTGAAGGTAGCAGGCCAAAATGTGGGTACCGACTGCCCTGAGTGACAGTAACCAATTTTTTTATAGTGCTCTAATTTGTGCAAGTGCTTGTCACAGATACAACAATTACAAAACAAAGGATTGCTGCTGTGAGGGCAATAACACACAGGGTTATCATCTCAGGTAGAAAATTCAGAGAAGGGGTTCCGTCGACCACAACACATTAATACAATTACAGATGAGAGTGCTTAAGACAATCATCCCGCCATCTTCAGTGACCTATGACTACGTAGGCACTTTCCTCAACCAGCGGTCACGACAGCTCCGATACAGTAAATTAGAAACACGCCTTGCAAGCACTTCGCCATAAGGTGAAAGAACTCTCTGCATAGACAAGACTGTAAATGCCTTTGAGGAAGATATAATCTGAATTAAATGGGAAGGCCATTACTGCTTTACACTCAACCTTATGAGGTTTTGTATTGAAGCGCTGAAACGTTTTTACTGAGATCAGCCAGGAAATTAGCGCATGCGCTGCAATTCCTGCTCAGGCAATCCGTTGATTAAAACATTGCGCACAGAGTGGCATACGTCAATGACAGGTAGCGTTGCAGAAAGGAAATAATATCCTTTCTAACCTTGTGCAAGATGGCAACCATTGCTTTAGGGTTGACAGCATTGTTTATTTCAAAGCAAAATGAGCAAGATTATTATACCACCGGATTGATGGCATTAAGTAACGTGGCTCCGTATAAGTTACTTACTAAAAGAAAAAAGAACAGGCCCAACGTTTTAATAAAAAATAGGACACACAAAAAGACACAGCAGTCACTGCCGCCCCTGTCAAACACCACGCTGATAATTAAAATAATGACATCATGACAGCTTCAACGGCCACTCCCCAAATCTGAATCTGATGGCCATTACCCATTGTTTATGTCTTGACACCAAAATGCTACACCAGCAAACAGCAGAGAAGACCTTACTGCTTTAGACAGCACATTACAACAAGCTGTCTCCGTGTGCACATCTCCTGTCTGCGCAGGCACAGCGAGCAGGAAACAGGGTGGGACAGGAGGTGTGTACGCGTACACATGACCCGTACGGGACAGGAGATGTGCACGCATACACATGACCCGTATGCGTGCACATCTCCTGTCCATACGCGTGCACATCTCTTGTCCCCCTTCGGCCACGAAACCGACAACAATAGATCTCGCCAAGGCGGGCAGCGCATGCGTTGCATCGCTAGGCGAGACCTAAAAATGGGGCATTTTTGTTCAAATGCATTCACAGGCTTGCATCTCCAATGCTGGCAAACGAAATGTAGATGAACTCCTGCTCAAAATTCTTAGGAGCTAAGATAAGATGCTACTTTCAATCCCCACTCTAAGCTTTATTCTAAGGGTGGGAGTGCATTCTATGTCCTAGGTCCGATGATGTGTAATTCTCTGCAAAATTCAGCCGTTTATCCATGTTGTCCACCTTTAGATAAGTGTTAAAATTCCACTTATGCCAGGTGGCATCTCTAGGTCCACGCCAATAGAACAATTGCTTGTAGCGTACACATGTTAAGTGTACTAATCTATTCTGATGAATTCAATAGGGGTACAGAGATTATCCTTCTTGTCGTTCAATACGAAATCTATGAATTGCCGAATAAAGGAAACATGGCAGTTTTAATGTGTTTAGATTTCTCCACTGCCTCGGACACTGATATAATATGGTGAAATGATTAAAAGGATAAAACAAGCAATGGAAAGCCAATAGGTCTCGCCTTTGGGTCCTTATACGTGTTTAGCCATGCAGCACATTATCCTGGCTGCTGTGCCGCAAGGGATTGAAGAGCTATACAGTTACTACACACTCGGTCATGCAGCATGATGCATGCTTGCCTAGGGAAAGATTTACGCAGTTGTTATTGCTGTGGAAGTATATGATACCAAAAGTGCAGAGCTGGGTCTGGTTGCATTAACTTTATTATACAAATAATACAATATTTATAGTCCATGTGTCAGGATGCATTGATGGCATGGGGCAGATAGTGCAGTATTTTGAGTCTGCCTGCATTTCTTACATGACACAACTTTTGGAATTGTTCCCCAATGTGCGGGTTCGTCTACACCAACCATAATGCCCATAGTGTAGTGTTTACATTATTCTGGTATGTATGTCCGTAAACAAGATCACCATGTTTTAAGTATAGTCAGTGTGGTGGCAGGCAGCACAAAGCCGGCACTTCCTGCCTCGGATCAGAGTGGAGCTGCTCTCTGCATGATTACAGCTTGGAATGTGGCGCCCGTTTACAAATCCTGGAGCCAGGCTGAGCCTGCCCGGAGTCACGCTGTTTGTCGCGGCCGCACTCAGGCTTTGTTGGGGCTGTGTGTGTCGGAGAAACAACAGTCACTCTCGCAGCACTGCGATTACCAGCATAGCCACAATGCAGCTTGTAAACACGCATCCGCGAATGATGGAATGTAATGAAAATATAGGCTCCCTTCTGGGGTGAACGTCACTGTTACGGAAAGCAGCTGAAATCCACGTAAGCAAAACATGCAAACTTGCTTACACCCCTCGTCCACTCCCCTCCGTAAATCTTAAGATTCTGAAGAGGGGTAGCACATCATGTGATTCCACCAGGTTAGCACCTCCTTTGAGGCTGTCTGGGATCAAAGAGCAGTGACGTCGCTTCCGGTAATCCTGGCACTTTTTGAAGAACCAGCTTAAGATGAGGTCAGCTTGAAGCGTAGGTACAATCTTGCTGTCAGCGAAAGTCAAGCTGCCTGTGAGCAAAAAAACGAATAATCCAACACCAATCGCGGATTAGATGCAAGATTGCAACTGCACCAATGGTTGAACATTATCTAACAAAGGGACATATGCCCTCTGACATGAAATGGTTTGTACTGGAGATTGTGAAAATGAATAAACGTAGGCAGAATATAGATCGTTTACTTGCACTAAAGGAAAACAGGTGGATTTGGTCAGCCAAAACAGTAGAAAAGGGATTAAATTCCTTTGTTGAATGGCAAACTTTGTCAACTTTATAATTGTGGGTCCCGCTTCAGATAATTTGTAACCATTTGATTGTTCCCTGTGTAAGTGCACAACTGGTCTATTGTTCAAAAGGAGGATGGAGGTTACTTGAACTAGAGCCATCTAATACTTTTAGGGTTCCCTTGAGGGGCCCACTAAGGAATCTTGGCCGGTAATATTGGTCTTCTGAAAAGAATCAGTGAGACATTTAAACAAGAGGTAATATGAGGAGTCTGTACACCATATTCAAGTCACGATGTACATTGTGCCTGTAATGTGAAAAGAATAGATCTGACTAAGTAAAAGATTTGACTGACTAAGCATTGACAGTAGAATTAGACTGTCGTGGATGACATACACACGATAGATATGACATATTTGGATGGTTTTTGTCTAATTGGAACCACATTTGTCCTTCGTTATTTTCCAGGCTACACATGGTATTGAAAATGTTGAAAATGTTGAGACTACAATCTGCAGCATATATGCCCAACAGAGACTGTAGAGGTGGTATATTTTTCCCCCTACTATTTAACTGCGATATATGTTGATACAGTCTTAAGATGACCGACACATTTTATAGTCCCGTAATTTGTTTCGTTATTTAGGGCTGAGACTTAGTGTGTTTAAAACAATATTTGTGTCCCACACAGGTTACTTCATTCCGTATTTTCATCTGAATTACGAACAGGATGTTGCTGGTTGTATAGTCTAAATATAGTGTTAAGATGGCCAACACGTTTCCCACTGGGAGATCGGCATGGCGCTGGGTTTATAATCTCGGAGCCAGCGCACGTTTCTTGCTCGATCGACTTGACGAGTGAGACACGGGAAATTGAAGCTGCCAGAATAACACGTAAAGAAGTGAGTTATTGGTGATACGGTTCCTTCCTTTTGACAATACTGTACGGGCGAAGTAGAGCTTGAGGCTGAAGTACTTATATTGTGATTCTTTCACAGATTAAAACGGGAGAGACGAGTATTGCCGTTTTTCTGTAAGTAGCGGCTGGTTTGTTGAGTATGAGTGTTTGAATAACACGTAGATTGAATAGGATTTCATGGAGTTTTTGAATTTATGATTAGTAATTGTGGTCTTTCTTGGATTTTGAATCCAGTGCTTCCCTCATTGAAGAACGCTGTTAAATCATATAACAGGCTGAAATTTTCGACTTCACAATGAAGTGAGTCCCAAGTTAACATATATTTGTTGGATGTGAGGTCTGCTACTCACTGGAGAGTGCTTGTTGGTGTTCTACACTATTGGTTGGTGTTGTGGGGTCTTTGGACTGTCACTTGATTTCGGGTGGCTAAATTAGATCACACCTGTTTTCCTTTAGAGTATAGTCAATACAAATTTGTGAACTCAATTGATTAATTATAATTGTATTAATACTTTATAAATATATGTACATTTTTTTAATAGATTCATGGTGCAACTTTTGTCCTGAGGATGGTCTCTGTGATTAATCTTCAATAGTGAGACCGAAACGTCGACGCTACGACACTTCTTTTACATATCTAATAGGCATTTGATGCTGTTAGAAAATTCATCTGTTTGTATGGATTGAGTTCAACATATGGCCAAATTTGTGGATGGCTTGTATTTGTTTGTAAAAAGTGTCATTGACTACTGCTGATGTGATTCTAAATAAGACAGTTGTTTTAGGTTGCCTTTCATGAAATGTCAAGTGGATTGTTTCACTACTTTATTGAATGAAAATATCAAAAATATATAAAATTATTTGTGATATAAAAAGTATAAAAGATGAATTTGGGTCTTTTTTGACAGTTCACTTTCTGAGTTTTTTCTTCAGTTCTTGGAAATTAAGATCACTATTGTGACTGTTTAATTAATTAATTTAAATTGAATACATCCTCAAGGGTTCTATTGTTATTTGCCTGTGAGCAAAGCCACCAAGTGCGAAAAGCACAATCCAGAGTTGCAATCACAAAAAAGTTGAAAAGGGATAGCAAGTGCAAGATGAGCACAATATGAAAATGAAGGGATAGCGAGGGCAACCAGGCAAAAGCAAACAGCTGACAATTTTTTTTAAACAATAATCGCGCTGCCTAGGCGAGACCTAAAAATGTGGCGGTGTTGAAAGAGGGGAAGGATTGATTTTTATCTTAAACAATCACTTATAGCAATTGTAGGCATAGGTATAAATTTTCATAATGACGCCACTAATCCTCATGTGATTTCCACTCATTAACAAACCTGAGGCTAACACAAGACAAAATCAGACAGCTATAGGTGTACAAACCCTGGCTATTCCTTAACAGAGAGAATACTGAGTTATGGAGTATGGGTACAGAAAACAGTCTTGGGAAAATATTGTGCTTTTGAAGTACGAAAATACTATCAAACTAAAAGAAAAGATATAGACATTAGGAGTAATTTCTGGCTCATCTCTTTTGGGGGCATATTATCAAGCCAGGCGTTAAAATTATCGCCGTTTTAGCGGCAGAAAACTGCTGCTATAGCGGCGATAATGGGCTTGATAATATGCTTTATGGAATTCCAATTGAAGCCCAGGTTACATGTCCTTCACATCTAACATGGGCTTCAATTGGAATTGCATAGAGCATATTATCAAGCCCATTATCGCCGTTTTAGCGGCAGTTTTCTGCCGTTAAAGCGGCGATAATTTTAACGCCTGGCTTGATAATATGCCCTTTGGTGAGTAGCAAGGTTAATACTGTAGATTCGACTGCCAATTACCACCTACAGTTACTCTGTAAAGGTAGACTTCCTATGGTTGAGACTGATCATGCAACCATCACCAGAGAAGTTGTGGGCTTGAAACTAGACTACTAAACTCTATTGGTAGGATCAACCAAACACAAATGGTATATTATTCTGCTAAGGTGGTGTCAAATTTTCCTAATTGAGAGCATAGTTTCCCAACTCAGAAAACATCATTGGCTCCAGATCCTAATAGTCATAGGAGGGAAATGTAAGCCTCTGGTTCATACAAATACATTTATTATGGAATTTCCTAGGCTATCTGTAAAACGGATCCAACTTTATCAACCAGAGAGGTTTCTTAGATTTTGCTTCAAAAGCCTGATAGCAGGGCTGAAAGTAAGAAGGATGTGCACAGAAAGGCAATCCTTTGCTTCCCATGCCCTCGTCATTGGAATTACCTTCCAAGGGATGGTGAAGTCTCCCCTCCAGTTAGAAAGAGTCTTAAATCCCATCCATTTGATGATTTGTCAGTGTATCCAAGTCATGTTTTTCAGCAGTGCTCTAGTATCTACCGGGCTTGAATGAGTGGTTGACTGGCAGCTGTAGGAACCCACAGAGTGGTTTGATGGAAATGTTTAATAACAGCTGAGGCTCGCCTTTGAGATTGCTGAAGGGGCAGGCTCAAACCAAAACACGCTCTGCCCAGGAAACGTGGCTGCTTCTTTCACCTCAAGCCATTTCTGAGGCTGGATGGAATAATGGAGTGGTCAAGGGTATATAACTTGATGAACAGGTGTAGGCCAATCAGTCATGGTGACACGCCCCAAACCAGTAACCCTGCAGGTTGATTTGGGTGTCAACCTTGTGGCTTTAATGAACACTGTCATTCAGTCCTTTGTCTGAGTTATTTACTCATTTCTAGGTCTCGCCTGCACAGCGCATGCGCTTTCAGCAAGACACTTTGTTTACCATTCAGTGGGCTTACAACCCACCCACCCACAGCATACAATTAGATTATTTTGTTGTCACTCTTATTTGTAATTTTTTGATTACTTAGCTCCCATAGAATTCCCTTCATTTGTTCTGATAGCTCCCCCCGGAGCATGGACAAAGTACATGTGTTCTTCTTTGTTTTTCCTTGTCTTTTGCACTATTTATTTTATTTTATAAGCATTCCATTATTATTCGTGGACATGCATTGTGCTTTCTAACTTTTAACACAGCTTCTTATTTATGTTGCTTTCACCCCATCTGCCATCTCTATTGGAACTCTAGTTACTTACACCCACAACTGTAATTTCCTACGCCACTCTACTCTATGCTACTCCAGTCTATGCCATTCCACTCTACGCAACTCTACACAACTCCCCTCTAAACCACTCAACTCTACAACACTCCACTCTACTCTACGCTACTCCACTTCAATCTACTCTACACCACTCCACTCTGCACCACTCAATGCCACTCCACACCACTCTACTTCACTCTTCACCACTCAATTACACTCTAGCCCACTCCTCTCACTTTATTCTACTCTGCTGTACGTGCTCCATTTCATTGCACACACTGCGACTCTTCACCACTCTACTCTATGTCACTCTTCTTTAACGCCACCCTATGCCACTCCACTCCATTATACTCCACACCACTCCAATTTATGCCACTCCACTCTACTTAAGCCCACTCTGCCGTATGCTACTCTACGCCACTCCACTCTACTCCACACCACTCTACTCCACTCCACCCCATTCTATCCCACTCTATTCTACACCACTCTGTGGAACTCTAATGTAGGTCACTCAATTCTACACCACTGTATGCCTCTCCACTCCACTCCAGCCAACGCCATTCTAAGCCAATCCACTGTATGCCACTCCACTCAACTCTACGCCACTCCACTCCACACAAAACCACTCTACTGCTCTCTATGCCACTCCACTGTATGCAACTCTACTACATGCCACTACACCACCGTATGTCACTCTACTCTATGCTACTTCACTCTACTCTATGCCAATTCACTCCACTCCAATATATGCCACCCACTCTCCACCACTCTATTATACTCCACTCCACTCTACTCTATGCCACTCTACTCTATGCACTCTACTCCATTCCACACAATGCCGTTCTATGCCACTCTACTCTAAGCCACTGTACTCTACGCCACTCTACTCTATACCACTCTTCTCTACACCACTCTACTCCACACTACTCAACTTTATGCCACTCCACTTTACTCAACCCCACTCTACTGTATTCCACTCTATGCCACTCTACTCTACGCCACTCTTCACCATTCTACTCTGCTCTGCTTTATGTCACTCCACTCCACTGCAGTCTATGCCACTGTACTCTATACCATGCCACTTTATTCTACGCCACTCCACTCCATACAATGCAACTCTATGCTACTCTATGCTACTCCACCTTATGCCACTCTACTCTACGTACTCCACTCCACACAATGCCATGCTGTGCCACTCTTCTCTACGTCATTATATACCACTGCACTCTATGCCACTCCACACTGCTCTACTCCACTCTTCACCACTCTAAAACACTCCATGCCACTACACTCTACTCTACACCACTCTACTCTACCCACTCCAATCCATTTCACACATTGCCACTCTACATCACTCCACTCTATGCCATTCCACTCCACTCTACGCCACCCCACTCCACACCACTCCACTTTCTGCCACTTCACTCTTCTCAACCCCACTGTACTCTACGCCACTCTAATCTACTCCACACCACTCTACTCTATTCCACACCACTCTATTCCACTCTACTGTATGCCACTCTAAACCATTCCACTCGAAGCTCCTCTACCCCACTCTATGCCACTCCACTCCACACCCCTCCAACTCCTCTCCAGCCTACGCCACTCTATGCCACCCCACTCTATGCCACTCTACTCCACCCCAGTACACTCCACACAATGCAACTCTTCGGCACTCTATGCCACTCTACGTTACGCCACTGTACTCTATGCCACTCTACTCTATGTTACTGTAGTGTACACCACTCTACAGTATGCCACTCCCCTCTGTGCCAGTCAGCTCTGTGTCACTCTACACCACTCCACTCTACTCTATGCTACTCTTCCCTACATCACTACGCTCTACTTCACTCCACTCTATGCTACTCTTTGCCATGCCACTCTACATTCTACGCCACTCTACTCTACACCATTCCACTCTACTCTATGCCACTCTTCTCTACGCACTCCACTCCATTCCACACAATGCCTTTCTATTCCACTCTACTCTATTCCACTGTACTCTACGCCACTCTTTATCACTCTACTCCACACTACTCAACTTTATGCCACACCACTTTACTCAACCCCCACACTACTCTACTCCACTCTATGCCACTCTACTCTTCGCCACTCTTCGAAATTTTACTGTGCTCCACTCTATACCACTCCACTCCAGTCAACGCCACTCTACTCTATACCACTCCACTTTATGCAACGCTACTCCACTCAATGCCACTCTACTCTACACCACTCTGCTCTATGACACTCTACTCTACGCCTCTCTACTCTACATCACTCTACACTATGTCTCTATGCCACTCTACTCTACGCTGCTCCAGTCTATGTCACTCTACTGTACGTCCTGCTTTTCTACTCTACTCCACACCACTCTACTGTGCGCCACTCTGCTCTTTATCACTGTAATGTATGCCACATTACTGGATGCCACTCCATTGTACACCAGTCCACTCTACACCACTCCGCTCTACTCTGTGCCACTCTACCCTATGCCACTCCACTCTACACCACTTTGCTCCACTCTATGCTACTGTAGACCAGGCCACTCAACATCACTCCACTGTACACCACTCTACTCCACTCTCCTCTAAGCCACTCTCCTCTACATTACTCTACTGTATGTCAACCCACTATCTTTAAGCCATGCTGATCAGCAGCCTCGCTTCTGTACAACATAGCTAAAGTACATTGGCAAAGCCAAAAGTTCTCACATAGACGAGAACTATTGGCTTTGGCAATGCTTGTTTCTTTTCTTTCAATTCCAGTAAATGAGATTCAAAACAAAGTTTCTGGATTGAGGGTTTCATTGCTAATCCGTTTCAACATTGCGTTGCTTCATTTTGCTTTAGATGTCTTATAATACTTACTTGATTTTTTACTTTCCCTTTCTCTCTTACTATGCTTAATCTAGCACCTCTCTAATTCCACACTCATACCCTTCTCTTGACATCTTGTTGTCTTTCCTTCTTCCAATGTTGTGTGCAATTTGTAGTCGCCTTTGGTAAAAGCACATTTTTTTATCACCTTTTGGATCTTGCTTTAATTTATTTTTTTGTTTTTATGTTTAAGGCTTAATATTTTTCTGAATCCTGCATGATCTTTTTCTAATTTATTACTGATTTTATTATTCTTTAATATGTATAATCAACTGCTACAGTATTTGTGTTGTTTGGCAAAAATAAACTTTTGAACAAAAGATATAATAAAAAAACGCCCCACAAATGATCTGAGAGAGTTAGCTAAGACCCAAGGGTCAGTTGACATGGGAGAGTTGACACAGCCTAGGAGAGGAGCAGACACTACATTTGGCCATCGTGGGTCTTCATTTACCGTTCCTTAAAATCTTGTATGGAATTAAATTAGGAAGAATCAATGTTGATTGCATACAAAAGCTCACGTAGTTGGTTTGGCTCACTTGATGGGATTTGCCTCTATATAATTTAAGAAGACATAGGGCATCATTGCAAGTGGTCACTTAATTCCGATGAGGTTGAAAAGGCAGTCAGTGGCCCCAACGAAACTATGAGATCTGGAGGAACACTGCAAATCTATAACTTTCACTCAGGGATTATGGCTGACAAAAGCAGCTGGAGTTTCCCCGGTGAAAAGTCTGGCCAAAATGGGGAATTACCAAAAGAATCAAACCCTGAATTACACATTCCCCCAGTAATTCCTCATTTCTTAGGGGACCCTCAGAGTCCAACTCATAAAGTTCAGGTTTTCTCACTCACAAGTACCAATATCCCCGGTATCAGTATTTCAGAGGTGGGTAAACAATGGCCCATTTCCTCTGTCACTTCCATTGAGGTTCACAGCGGGAAGTGCTATCACAGGTATGGCCTCGGATGTATCTACTGCTGCTGATGTGCAGATGGAAGCCTAGACTAAATGATGGTCCATCAGAAGCGAGCGGTGACTGGATCATGGGGATGCCTATTTCAGAGACCAATATTGACAATAACAAGTAATTTTAGGGTTGCTTGACCACTTTCATTAATGCAACTCGGAACATTTTTGAATGAGACTATCTACATGTTGAGCATCTGCCCTGCTCTTACAATGAAATATTTAGTGGGAGTGGGGGCATTCTGAGATTTCTAGATGTCGTTTAGCATTACACGGTGCATAAGCATCAGGATTCAGTCCCTCTCGGTCCCATGTTGAACGTCTGCCTCTGTTGTGAGGTATGGTCCCAGCACTGCTGCTGCTTACGAGACACCAATGGAGACAGGTGTTTCATTGCCGTATGTCCAGGCTTGCAAACTCCTGCTAGTGTTTTACATTGCAACTTGATTCATCAAAAAAATTACTGTGCTGCTGTTGAGCAAAGGTGTTTTCCAGGTTTTGGGAGGGAAACCCCATGAACGGGGGAGCTCCTCCATGTGAGTAGAGAAGTGTTGCCCCACTAAAATGCCCCCCAAAAGCCATATAGAGGAAAAATAAAATAGTAATTAATTACCATTTTATTATTTGTCATCCCGTCCTGAACCGAGTGTTAGGACGGGGCGGGGCTTGCTGAGTGGCAACAGGGAGGAGTGGTGGGCAGTGGGCTGCCTGTGCACTGTTTAAAGTGTGCATGTCTTTTTGGCCGGCCGTCTTGAGACGGCCAGCCAGACATGCCCACTTTACACTTCTCAACCCAGCTGACTTAAGAAAGCTGGGTTGAGAGCAAGTGCAGGCCTCCAGTGCGCTGAGGAGTCCTGAGAGAAGCCGCTCCGTCCAATCAGGGCACTGCTGTCATGCTGGTTAACAGCATGTGAGCAGCGCCAGGACTGGGCAAGGGAGTTTTCTGGTGCCCGCAGTGCAGTCGAAAAAGAGGTCCAGAGCAGAGGACGTGTGCAGTGAGTTTAAAATGTTGTTTGCGCACATTGCCCCCCCCCCTCCCCCTCCCCCTGCTTCCCGTGGATGTCAGCCTTCACTGCCACTAAAGAATGCATGAACGGGTTGATAGTTTAGTTCAAGGACCCGAGGTCGGTGTGTGTGTATTTGAGATCACCTAGAATAAATATCACCAAAGGTATACTTACTCGTACGTTTAAGATCTTGGTGCTCAGTAACGTTCAGTAACTTTAAAACTCTTAAAATTATGTTCTGCTTGTGTCTGCTCTGAGAGAAGTCTGTATGTTGTGGTCAGCTAGTTGTAGGTTCATGGATGCCCAATTTGAAATCACATTTGCTGTTCTTTAAAGGTAGGTGAAAGGGCGGAGTGCCTTGGTGTTCTGTAGGTCTTCTGTTTAGTTTTGGGAGATAGAGAGGTAAAATGGAAAAACACAGAACAGAAGTATGGACCGCCCTCTTACCACACACTCCGCTGTATTTTAGATTTAGCTTGGAAGCAAGCAGCATACAGTATGGGGGAGGGGGTCAGTCCACTGCAACCATTGGCTCTCTTCACTGTGAGTGCTGGCATTTTGCATGTGCACATGAGTACATCCACCTAGAAAGTAGTCCACTTTAATATAAAGTCAAGTGTGGCAATCTCTGATTTCGTATTTGCTTTAATTGAATGTTTAATGTATTTTTATAATGGCCTTTTTTACTGCTACATCTTATGGCAAAAATATGCATGCCACCCTTATAAAGCAGCATTTTTACTTTTCATTACTTTTAAACATTTTGAGGCACATGTATCAAGGCCACATTTTGTGATTTCTAAATAGCGAATGTTACTGATTCACTATTTAGAAATCAAAAAATGCAATGCATGTAGGATTCGCAATAAAATTGTGATTCCTAAAAATTCCTTAATTGCAACTCTCAATTTGCGAGTCGAATTAAGGAATTGATTCCCATTCATTGCCATGGGCCTAGAGGCCCATGGGAATCAATGGGAATTGCATGCGCATTTTGCGAGTAAAGCGCAATTTTGCGAGTACCCCATAGGTACTCGCAAATTGCGCATGCAATTTCAGGGGTGCAAGGGTACCAAAAGGATACCCTGTTGCACCCCTGAAATTGCCTTTTTCCCACGTGTTGCACACACAAAGAAATCACAAATTACCATCAACTTTAAGTTGATGGTAATTTGCGGTTTCTTAAAATCGAAATCGCAATTTTCATTTTTTGCATTGCATTTAGGGAATCGCAAATTGCGATTCCCTAAATGCCATTGCAATTTAAGTAATCGCAAATTTTGCGATTACTTAAATAGCGATTTTTGCATTTGGGATGACGCATCCCAAATGCAAAAATTGAATCTGCCCCTTTGCGACCGCCAAAAACAATGATGCATGTGCCCCTTAATGCCTAATCCATGTTTGCAAAAAAATCTGCTTGCTAAGAACAGACCTATTGGCTTTATTATTATTATTAGCTACTTATAACGTGCACAGCTACCCCGAAGGGTTTCCCAGCGCAGGGCAAACACAGATCAAATGTCCCAGAACAATGACTTAGAATAGCCATGTCTTCAGATTTGTGCAACAGGTGAGAAATGACTTACAATTTCTAAGAGTGTCTGGCAAAGAATTCCACAATTTTGGACCTTGGTAGTCAAAGGAACAGCCTTTCAAATGAGCGAAAAGAAACCTTGGTACAATTAACAAAGCCTGATTCATGAATCTCAAGGACCGAGTGGGCTGATAAGGAACTGCCAGTTCCTGGATGTAACGTGGTGCCATACCATATTTGGCCTTGAACATATAACACAGTGCTTTGAACTCAATATGTTTTGAAACCTTATGCCAGTGCAGTTCCTGGTGCAAGTGAGGTTCTGAAGCATATTTGGGAAAGCGAAATGAGCAACCTAACAGTAGCATTTTGAACAATTTGCAAACGATGGAAAGTGGTCTTCTCCGCACCCAGGTACAACACATTGCCATAATCCAATCTGGATATAACTAGAGCATGAATTACAGTCCTTGGAACCACTAAGGGAATTAAGCAAAGAATCTTTTTCAGTCATTTGAGGACTGCAAAACAGGTGGCAGTTATCTTGGCCACCTGCTGCTTTATGGTGAGCTTTTCATCAATAAGAAAGCCCAAATTTTTCACCTTGGGAGACAGAGTAAGTGGAGTTCCTAAGGATTCTGGCCAATGTCTCGGCCCCAAAGGAAGGTGTTATTACCCAGAACCATGACCTCAGTCTTGTCACCATTAAGTTTGAGGGAATATTTGTTCATCCATGATTACATTTTCATCATGCCCAGGTGCAACAAGGATGGGTCATGGCTCTGTGCCAAAGATAGTGAAAAGATGATCTGTGTATCAATGGCATATGAAAAAAGGGTAAGTCCTCAGCTCTCTATTAAGTTCGCCAAAGGGCGGACATAGATGTTAAATAGTAAAGGGCTCAGAATAGAACCTTGCAGAACTCCAGAAGTCAAAGCATGTGGTTTAGATCTTACATTGGCTGAAGAGACCTGAAAATACGGGCCTTGGAGTCGTAGGAGAGGAACATGGCGGCCGTCAGATAACGGTCGCGGCCGCACTCACCTCGGGTCCTTCCGTAGAATGAGGGGAGAGTGAAGGGAGGGATTGCGAGGCCCCTTTGAGCCGATTTTCATTGTTTTTTTTGCCGGCAGAACACCCGCAGCCTCTGGCGGGCTCTCCTCCGCCTCTCTCGCCCAGACTTGATGGGCTTCGGCGGTGAGCTTCTCGGCTGGAGGTGGGAGGAGGCAGCGAGGCATCGCAGGCGCCGGGTCTCTGCCTGTTTCTGGTTCCGGGCCTCGGGGGCAGTGTCAGCACTTGCAGCGGTGGCTGCGGCTGAGCAAGTTCTCCCAGAGTTGCTAGGGGGTCCTCATCGGGAGCAGGCAGCTGTGACACCAGAAGTACGGGCTGCACGCCATCCCCTAGATGAAGGTGCAGGCGAAGGCAGAGGTGACAATGAAGCCTCGGGGGGGGGTCAAATCTCCGGTAAGGAGCAATAATATTTCTAGTTTGGCTGGTTTGGTCCCGACGTCTTGGGGAGGCTGCATTGATACCCTCAGTAACTGTATGGAGGTGAATGAAGGCGGTTATCCAAAAGGAATTGTTTCGCCCCCTAGAGTGGGCCGGTATACCCTAAGAGCTAGAGCTGCCTACTCACTGCAGAATTCAGAAGCCACCCATGCCTCTGCGACCCAAAAAAAAAAGACATCCATTGTCAATCTAACTAAGGCGAAGCTAAGGAGGTCCGGAGCTAGATTTGGGGAGAGCGAAGAGGAAGAGGAGGAATTGAAACAGAGAGGGGTTTCTAAAACCAAAATTAGAGCAAAAAAGAAACCTCTATTTATTTCAAAAATCACCCCCTCGTTAAAAACTTATTATAGAGTCATGGCCGCCACAGCGGAGCCTAGCCGAACTACGGAAGTGACCTCTGATGATCCGGAGGGATTTTTTTCCAAAGTAAAATCAAAGCCTAAACAGAAACCTGTCGTAAGTGATGGGAGCGCTTCCTCCCCTATGACCCCTTTCTCTCAATGCAAACAAAGGGTGGCTAAGCAAATTACCAAGCGACCCATCGGGCCTCCCACTGACTCTCCAGTGCCTAAGGCCACGCCACAAGGTGTAACCCTTTCAAACAGGTTTAATGCCTTGGGGTCACAGGATGAGGAAGTGCCTGCATCGGCCAAAGATCCCTCTAGAGACTTATCAATAGGAGTTCCTCCTGGGCGCATGGAAGCAGGAAGCATGGAAGCAGCAGATGGTTCTGAAGTGCGATCTTTGTCCGACATATTGATCGCCATGAAGAAGGAGATGTTAAGTGGGTTTAAGGTATCAGAACTAAACCAAGCAGAGCTTGCTGGAAGGTTTTCTGTCTTCGAAGCCAACCAGGCAGCGATCAAAGCATGCTGTGAAGTTTTGTCTCAGAGGCTCAATGAGGTGGTGGTAAGGACGGGCCTTCTCGAAGCAAAAATACCTGGCATCAAAGAAGCCATAAGTGAGGCCACAAGGGAAGTAGGGAAGTTAACCTTGCAACAAAAGGCTCTGAAGGACAACATCGAAAGGATGGAAAACCACTCAAGAGAGAACAATTTAAGACTCCTTAATATCCCCGAGAATCTAGAAGGATCAGACTTAAAGGGGTTCGTTATTTCCATCTTAAAGGGGTCTGTTTTGAAGGATCAGTCTGACATCGATCTGATGTCGGAAATTCAAAGAATTCATCGAGACCCCTATAGAAAAAATCCGAAAAAACAGAAACCCCGGAAGATTCTGGTCAACTTTCTCTCCTATTCAGTAAAAGATCTAGTTCTATCACTTGGTCTTAAGGAGGGCTCTTTGACTTTCTCCCTCAATGGCTCGGATCCATTTACCTTTCAGATTAGGTCTGACATCTCCCACATAACGGCTACAAGGCAGTGGGAAATGGGTAGCAGATTGGAGGAAATGAGGTCTCTGGGTGTAAAGGCACAATTAAAATTCCCGGCTCAGTTGCGTGCCATGCATAATAATCAGATACACTTATTCCACACAGTTGAAGAAGTAGATCTCTTCATGGTTGGGTTAAGGAGGGCAGAGCAGTCAAAGTGAGAAACGTCAAGTAAATCAGCGAGGGGCCTCTTTACAGGATAAACATATTTTTTGTTACACATCTTTCTTTCTATTCCCTCCCCCATTCTTTTTCCTTAGTATATTTCTTCTTTACCTTTCTGAGGTGAGGGCGACGGAATGGGCTTACCCATCTTTAAGGGAGGGTTCCTCAAGGGGTTAGGGGCACTTATGGGGACGTGGGAGGGCGGGGGAGATTTGGGGGGGGGATCACCAGGGGTGGGCAAGGATCAAATATAAAAATAAAAATAAAAATAATAAAATCAAAACAACCTCATCTTACTTTTGGGATTTAATCATTGAAACGATATCAAGGTGGAAGGGCGATGTAAACGGATGGCAGATGTAATTACAGATCAGGCCGGTTTGGGCCTTCTCTCCTGGAACATAAATGGGTTAAGATGTACTAGGAGGCAAAGGTTGATAATGAAATACCTGGAACTCGCAAAAGCTCGGGTTTGCCTCCTACAGGAAACTCATTTGACCACCGGGGAGTCGGATAAACTATTTTCAGGAGTACCCTGGATAAAAACCTATGGTGTCTCGGAC
Source organism: Triturus cristatus (assembly GCF_964204655.1). Lineage (NCBI taxonomy): Eukaryota > Metazoa > Chordata > Amphibia > Caudata > Salamandridae > Triturus > Triturus cristatus. The sequence goes on from NC_140579.1 coordinate 1,141,905,706, forward strand.
CAAAATATGAATAGTCATGGGGTGGCTGTCCTGGTCAAACGGGGGTTAACCTGTTCGATTAAATCCATCCAGACTGACCAATCAGGGAGGTGGGTGATAGTGCAGTTGGACTTTGGGGGTACTGTCTTAACGTGCGCTTCATTCTATGGTCCGAACATCGACGACCCTTCTTATATTGTTAAGCTGCAATCCAAGCTCATGCTGGCGGCTCCCCCAATAATTGTTGGAGGAGATTTTAATGCCTTATTAGACCCTAACTTGGATAGGTCGAATCAGGCGCGCTCCATTGCGACTCCTCTTGTTAGACGGGCAATGAAGAATCTGATTCATGACCTTGGCCTGGTCGATGTGTGGAGGTTTACGAAAGGGGATAGGGCTGGGTATACTTTTTACAGCAAGAGATTTCATCACTCCTCCAGGATTGATTACCTATTAGCTAGTAAGTCTTTACTCGAAAAGGGTTCTGATATAGCTATTCTCCCTAGCCATCTCTCGGATCATTCTCCTGTTTTCTGTTCCATCAAAAAATTATCAAAAAAACCTCAATCGAGATGGACACTTAGTAGGGGAAGGTTAGATGATCCAGATTTAATTCAGGCAGTTAAAACATCATCCCTGGAGTTTTTTGATACCAACATAGGTTCAGCTGCCATTGAGGTCGTGTGGAACACCTTTAAGGCTGCCCTGAGAGGCCGATTACACAGTCTCATATGCTTTAAAAATCGTACTGAAGGACGTGAATTAAAAATGGGTGAAGAAAGGATCGGATTGCTAGAAGCCGATGTTCTGAGGCTATCAAATTCCCTTGACGGACAAAGAAAGTCGCTGGCAGAACTCGAACTTGAACAGGCAAGACAAAGCTATAGAGGCATCTTAGAAGAGAAGTGCAAGAAGCAATGGGAAAGGAGTAAGATGGAGAACTATGAGTACGGGGAGAGGGCTGGGGCTCTTTTGGCGTGGAAGGCGAGATCTGACCGTTCGAAAAATGATATCGTCGAGCTGGTGATAAATAACCAAGGGGATAGATCTACAGATATAGGTGACATGCAAAATACTATGCTTACCTTATTTGCGGATCTTTATAGGGAGAATCTATCCCCCTCTAAACAACAAATCCGCGGGTGGTTGAGCTCAAAATCCCTCTCCACGTTAACTCAGGCCAATAAAGATTTCCTCGATTCTCCAATCACGCTGCAGGAGATAAGAACTCAAATAAAGTTCTCCAAAAATGGTAAAGCCTCCGGTATTGACGCCCTCCCAAACGAAGTGTATAAATCCCTCTCTGAGGAAGTAATTCCAGTCTTGGGATCCCTGTTTCATTCAATCTACAGTCCAACAGGTCATGTCCCTGACTCGTGGAGGGAGGCAATCATTGTCCTGATCCTTAAGCCAGGGAAGGACCCAGTTAAAGCGGACTCTTACCGCCCAATCTCCCTGCTAAATGCAGATTATAAGATCTTTATGGGTATCTTGGCAGGGAGATTGGGCAAATTAGCTCCCGGACTGGTTAATACAGACCAGAAAGGGTTCATCACTGGGAGACACATTCAGGAACAAACACAGCTACTTATTGGGAATATCGATCTGGCGATCTCTAGACTCGAACCCCTGGCAGTGGTCACGTTAGACGCCGCCAAGGCCTTTGATAGTGTGTGCTGGGCCTACCTTTGGGAGGTGTTGGAGGAGATGGGATTTGGACCCATTTTTATCCATACTCTGAGAGGGTGCTATCAGGACGCTTCAGCTAAGATCCTCATCAATGGCGTACTCACTCCCAGTTTTAATATTCAAAGAGGTACCAGGCAAGGTTGCCCCATCTCTCCTTTACTGTTCGATCTGTACATTGAGCCTCTTGCCCAGGCTATAAGGCTAGATGAGACCATACCCCCGTTTAAGACTCAGTAATTTCGCTCTAAAATTGCATTATATGCGGACAACATAATCATCTATACAGATAACCCCGAGATAACACTGCCAAAGGTCGGGGCTCTGATAGATGATTTTGGGTCAATTTCCGGATATTTGGCTAACTCCACAAAGACGGAGGTTATGTGCTGGAAAATAGATCAGTGGAGAGGGGCCTCCAGCAATAAATTTAAATATCTTGGTATTATCATTGTGAAAGATCTCGAAAAAATCCCATCAATTAATGTTGAAAAAATAATAAAAGAAATTGATCAGTTGTTCGCAAGGTGGAGGAATCTCCCCCTGACCATCTTTGGGAGGGTGAATCTAGTAAAAATGACCATCCTCCCGAAATTAACGTACCTGTTCAACGCGGTTCCTCTAGGTTTTCCTAAACACTCTATCTCAAAGGCGCAAAGTAAAATTGGGAGTTTCATCTGGGGTGAGAAGGGTGTTAGGTTATCTTGGAAAAAATTGAGGCACCGCTTAGCTAAAGGGGGATTGGCCCTCCCAGCTATTCGTTGCTATCTGGTCGCCTTTCAATTTAAGGCTATTAGGATGCTTTTAGGTGAACCAACTGCATGTGCCTGGGGTAAGTTGCTGGGGGAGTCGGTCACCACTGAAGGCAGGGGGGGGGGGTAAGGCAGGGTTTCTCTATGAGTTTGGTTCACCAAAATTCTTTAAACGAGTAAGGTTGAAGGTGATCAAAAATCCCTTGGAGGTCTGGTATTTCATCCAGATGTGGGATAGGCTACTACTCCGATCAGGCACCGATCTGGGACTCCCCTGGGACCCCCCCCCTGCCTCCAGGACAGTATGGCACTTCCAATTAAAAGAGCTGGGGTCGTGACTTGGTCTGAGTTGGGGGATGAAAATGGCATACATCCTTGGGAGGTATTAAAAGCAAGAATAGGCCCGGGGCTTTCGAGATTTAAGTTCATCCAATTAAAATCTTGGTTCGAAACAGAGAAGGAGAATCTAAGGGGTAATGGAGAGGTGGAAGTGGTTCTTAAAAACACTCAACATTTGAAGAAGGAAATCTCCACTTGGTACAGGCTCCTGATTAACGCAGATGATGTTGGTATTCCACATCAGGTGTCAGCCTGGAATGACTCTCCCTTCGAAGCGGATATCGGGAATCTCTTGGAATCTTCCATGATTCTGCATTATAAATACACAAATTCTGCCAGTTTGAAGAAAAATCATTTTTTTGTCACTAATCGAATCTACTATACTCCGGAGAAGATCTCGAAATTTGCCCCAAACCCCGAACCGAGATGTCCCAGGTGTTTGCTCCCTAAAGCCAACGATATACATATCTTTTATGAATGTTTCAAATTAGGAACATATTGGGAAGGGGTGTGCAGATACTTATGTATGACCTTTTGAATTGATATTGTGTTGAATGGTTCTCTGATTTTTTTCGCTAACGATCAAGTGTCTACTGCCTATATGGATCAACCACATAGAGGGCTGTTATTATGTCTGATTTTGCTGGCCCGAAGGGAAATCTGTCTTAAATGGAAAGATCCCCTCCCCCCGAAAGTCGAAGATTGGTTAAAGTCTGCACTGGCTATGGCTCGGCTAGAAATCATGAGATCCAGCCCTAGCCTCCCTCCATTCTGGGCACCTTTTATACGTTTGGGTCAGGAACTGAGACTTTGTTGACTCCATTACGCAGATGTTAAGGGTCGATAAATATCATGGTCCTATGATTAACACCTAAATCCCGGACGATAAAAGGGGATTGGTTGGATAACCTAAACATGCGCAGGCGGTCGGAGGGCGCCCCATCATCAACGTGGACCGGATATGTCCTGCTAGCAGTTTATAGGTGAGATGAGGACAAAAAAAAAAAAGAAACATACAGGCCTTTAGGAAGGGGAGAAGCCACCCCAAAGCTGAACATTCCAGGCCAAATTACTCCAGTCTGTTAACATGGATAGAGTGGGACACCATGTCCAATGCTGCACTCAAATCCAACAGAATGAGAACGGCTGTACCTCCCTCATCCAGATATTGTCTTAGATTTTCCATCACGCCAAGAACGGCGGACACAGTGCTGTGCCCAGCCCTAAAGCCTGACTCTGAAGGGTGGAGGGGGATAGTGGGCATCCACAAATGCAGTGAGCTGGGTCTTGAAATGTTTTTCCAGAACTTTGGAAAAAACTGGTTGTAAGAAGATAGGTCGAAAATTCAACAAACAAGAAGGGTCCAAATTGGCTTTTTTCAAAAGAGGGGGAACCAAAGCATGTTTCCATCTCTGAGGAATGAACACTTCTCTCAGTGATGAATTGAGGAGCTCCAAAATTGTAGTTAACATTGTTGTGTTCAACAATCTAAGCTTATCTGGTGAATAATTTACCAATGTTTGTTTTATGGAAGGTTTAAGGAGTATGCACCGGGCCCTCCATATAGGGATGCTTAACAAATTCTGCATATATTATAGTTTTCTTCTTATTCCATTTTGCTGAATGTTTGGTGGTACCTAGTTCTAATTTTGCTGAGGAGGCGGTGAAGGGGGAGGGCGGGCAGTAATCCTATTAAATACTCAGCAGCAGTACAAATGCCCTGTTTGGAAACAGATGGCATTGCTATCATGTTCTAAAATACTTTTTGTTGACTAAAAATGGTGACAAACTAATTCTCCCCTGCAGGAATTTAAACATTTTGTTTGCAAGGAGCACACTGATTTCTGCAGCAAGGTCACCCACTTAAATATATAACTGCAGGTTACAAGGATATATTCACAGTAGGCACCATATCACCAACTATGACACAAATCTGTACTAAAAGGATTGGAACTCTCGGAACTTTACTTCAAAGCAGATCTCGCTTAAGACACGGTAACCTAATAATAATATATTTATTTATAAAGTTTTATATCGCGCAAACATCAGGACACTTAACAAATGATCAGAAGACAGGTAGAATAAACAACAACATAATCAAGGATAGAACAAGGTGTAACAGCATCCCCAGAGAGACCACCTCAGTGTACAAAACAACAAAAATGGACAAAAGAACATAATATGCAAGAAATAAACATGAGTGCAGACTATGAGACATATTGTGTCCTGGAGCAGAGTTTGTAAGTTCTAAATCAGAAAATTGTTCGACAGTATCACTTTAACTTCTTTCTTGAATGAAGCAGTTGAGGGGTTCAGTCTGATTTCAGGGGGTAGGGAGTTCCAGATTCTCTGGGCAATACCCGAGTAGGCTCGATTATATGTTTTCTTTCTATAGAATTTCAGTAGTTACAGCAGTAAGGTGCTGGTGCTTCTAGATGCTCTACAGTCACCCGAAAGCTCCAGTTTTTGTGAAATGTATTTGAGGTTTTTGAAGTGTGGGGCTTTATGGGCTATGTAGGCAATTCTTTAATGAATCCTTGCTTCATACGGGAGCCAGTTTAGAGATTTCTGATCAGGAGTAAAGCAGCAGAGTTAAGAGAGGCCCTTAGAGGTGCCAGCTTACATCTGGGTGGGCCGCAGATGGTTGTACTTCCATAGTCCAACCTGGAAATCACTAGGGCTTGAACAGCTGACTTGAAGTCATCAGGGGTAGGAAGGGCCTTATTTTTCATAAGATGTACATGAGGAAGTTTGCTCCTTTGGTGGCAGAGCGATGTGCTCCTGCATGTTCAGATTCTTTTCAACTGTTATTCCCAGTGATTTAATTGAATCTATAAAGTGTGGTAAGCAGTTAAGAGCTGTGAATTATTTAATCCATTCTGAGATGTCCAGAGAGTGTTTGGGTGGGGCGATTAAGAGGAATGCCGTTTTAGGATCCGTTTGAAAGCATTTAGCTTGAAGTAGGTACAGGTCAGCCAGTTTTTTTTTTTTTGTAAGATTATGTTGAGAGACATAATATTTTCGGGGGAAGAGATTTTCAGGTAAAGTTGGGTGTTATTCGCGTACATGTTATAGTGGATGTTAAATAAAGTAAACAATTCAGTTAAAGGCTCCATGAACAGGTTAAAAAGAGTGGACCCCTGTGGGACCCCTAATGTGGCTTGAATAGGGATATATGGGCCTTGATTCTTTGAATTCTTTTGTGGACATATAAAGCCAACAATTTAAGGACGGACTCCGATAGCCCCATCCTACGTTCAAGTACGTCACGTTTGACCATATTGAAGGCTAACAGGAGGTTGAGGTGGATAAAAGGCAGGATTTTTTCTGATCCAGCATTTTTTGCACATCGTCAACTATGTTTGTGAGAGCTGATTCAGTGCAGTGGCCCTTACGGAAGTCCGATTGGAATTGGTCTAAGAGACTGAATTATTCTATGTGGTTACATAGTTGTACATGGGCACATTTCTCAAGGAGCTTAGCCAGGGTCGGAATATCAGAGATTGTGCGGATGTTATTTAGGTCTACGTGATCCGCCATGGGGTTTTTCGAAATCGGGGTAACATGCCCAGCTTTAAGGCAGTCTGGGATCATTCCTTGAAGTAGTGGGGCATTAACTATCTTGAGCCAGACTGAGACTAAAGACATTTTGATCTCACTGAAGACATTCGCTGGCAGAGGGTCGCTAAAGTGGTTTGAGGCCTTTAGTGCTGTTTGATTTGATTTGATTTATATGCTTATATAGCGCATTGAATCACCCTCGGGAGGGTATCTCAGCGCTCTGGATTTGCAGTGAAGCATTGATCAGGGGATTCAGGCTAGATACAGGGCAGTTTTTAGGATTTTCCTGAACTTCCAGTGGTCAGGGCATTGTCTTAAGGCGAGAGGGAGTTGATTCCAGATGAGAGGGGCATGGTAAGAAAAGCATTTTCCTCCCGTTCTTGCTTTTTTTATCCTGGTGATTTTTAGGAGCGATTTGGAGCTGGAGCGCAGAGTCCGGTGTGGAGTGTAATGATGGAGTCTCTCTGCCAGATAGAAGGGTCCATTTCCCCAAATCGCTTTGTGTGTGAGGCAACATATCTTGAATTTCACGCGTTGTCGAATGGGCAGCCAGTGTAATTGGTGAAGGAGAGGGAGAGAGGCTGATCTGTAGGGCGCATTTAGGACTAGGCGGGCGGCGGTGTTCTGTATAACCTACAAGCGATCTAATGAGGACTCGTTGGCTGCGATCAAGAGGGCATTGCAGTAATCTAGCTTACTCAGTACCAGGGTCTGAGTCAGGGTCTTTCTGGTGGAGTCGGGGAGATAGGGAAAAGCTTTCCTTAGAAGGCCCAGGATGTGGAAGCATGAGCCCACTGTGTGTGAGACGTGTTTCTTCATGGAGAGGGTCTGTTCGAGGCGAACTCCGAGGTTCTTGACAGTGGTCGCCGGGGCAGTGGGGGTGCCTAGTTCTGGGGGCCACCATTGAGGAGTCCACAGGAGAGGGGCATCTCCGAAGAGCAGAACTTCCGTCTTTCCGGCATTCAGCTGGAGGAAATTGCTTTCCATCCAGCGAGATATAGCCAGCATGCCAGAGGAGAAGGTGGATTGAGCTGTCTGAGAGGTTTTGTTCAAGGAGAATGTAAGTTGAGTATCGTCCGCGTAGGATATTGGGACAAAACCATAGTGTCTTGGTAAAGTAGCCAAGGGAGCTATGTAGATGTTAAACATAGTCGGGCTTAAGCATGATCCCTGTGGCACCCCCTTGGTGAGGTCTTGAGGTTTTGACCGGAAAGGGCCGAGGTTGATAGTCTGGGAGCGCTTGGAAAGGAAACTGGTCATCCATTTCAGGGCCGTCCCCCCGATTCCTGCCTCCCTTATTCTCGTGAGCAAAGTCTGGTGGTCGACCGTATCGAACGCGGCAGAGAGGTCTAATAGCACAAGAAGGGTAGACTGGTTCTAGTCTAAGGTACACCTGATGTTATCGGTGATGGCCACAAGGGCTGATTCCGTGCTATATTTTGGACGAAAGCCCGATTGGGCCGGGTCCAGGTAGCCAGTTGCTTCGATATGGTCGGAGAGGTGATTATTAACGTGTTTTTCCAAGACTTTTCTCAGGTAAGGGTGGAGGGAGATGGGGCGGAGGTTCAAGAGATTTTCCGTGGGTAGGTTTGTTTTTTTCTGGATGGGGATGATCTGAGCGGCCTTCCAAGGGAGGGGTAAGTGCCCTTCCTCCAGTGATTGGTTCAGTATGAAGCAGATAGGTAGGGAAAGTTGTTTTGCTAGAGATGCCATGATCTTGGCAGGTATAATATCCAGAGGGGAGCCGGATTTTATTTTATTCATTATGGATTCGGTGTCCTCCTGTGTAAAAGGGGGGAAATTCTGTAGGGTGGTATGGTAAGGTGGGCCATTACGAGGAGTGTCTGAGAGTATCTGAAGAGGGGGGATGCTTTGAGGCGATGATTTTGTTGTATATGGTGTCAATTTTCTGTATGAAGTGGTTACTTATTTTATCGCAAAGTGTTTGGGAGGGAACTTCTTCTGTCTCACAGGCTTTGGGATGGGTGAAGGTTTTTAGAATTTGATACATAGCTTTGGGGGTGTTTTTAGCTAAGCTAAGTTGAAGGGCTATATGAGATTTACGAGTAAGTTTAATATTTTTGTGATAGAGGGAGAGGGCAGCTTCGTACTTCTCTTTGTTGGCTGTAAGGTTGGTGCGGCGCCATTTCCTTTCAAGGTTTTTACACCTGTTTTTTTCTTTATGGAGTTCTGGAGAGAGCCACACTGCCTTAGTGGGTCTGGGTTTGGAGGAGCCCTTTTTTATCGGGGCGATCAGGTCGATGGCAGCTAGGGCAGATTGATTGAAATGCGCTAGGTCGTCTTCAGTATTGCTGTGAGGTGAATATATGGGGATTGTAAAGGCAGATGCAAAGGTGTCAGGATTGATTTTATACCATTGTCTATATGGGGATTGTTTTTGCGCGGTGGTCCGTTGTGTTCCTATGTGTCCCTGGAGTTGAAAATCGATGATGGCATGATCAGACCAATTGACTGGTTTCGGGGCGTTGCATGTGAGGAGGGAAGAGTTAGATAAGACAATGTCTAAAGTGTGTCCTGCTGAGTGAGTTGGGCCATTGTTTATTTTATTTAGATTTAGGGCGGTGAGGTCATTGAGGAAAGATGCGGTTTCCGCCTTGTCTAGATTTTCACTGTGAATGTTGAAGTCTCCCATTAGCATGAACTTATTAGAGGAGATCACGTGAGGGGCTATTAATTCCATTAATAAGAGAAAGAAGTTGGCTAGGGGGGCCAGGGGGCGGTATACCAGTGCCCCTTTCCAGTTTACTTGGGCAGAGAGGTCGAGCCTAAATATTATGATCTCAATCAGGTCATTAGAGCGTTGTTCCAGGATGGAAACTTTTGCCCTGTCATTGTATATTATAGCAATCCCTCCTCCGACTTTGGGCTGCCTGTCAAGTCTGAGAATTTTATACCCTTCAGGTAGGGCAATGGCGATTGCAGGAGTGTTAGAAGGATTTAGCAAGGTCTTGGTAATGAGGCCGATATCGGGTGAGTTGGTATTTAGTAGGTCCCAAAACTATTGCGTGCTTCGGGAGGGATCTTACATTTCCCAAGAAGCCTTTCCAGTTTAGCCGAGGTGGAGGGGCTTTTTGTGGAGGTTTGGGGGCCGGTTTCCACCTCATGTCCTCCTTATGGTATGCAGTGGGCAGGGAGATAGGAGGATAGCTATCATAATGTGTTGCGGAGCATTGCATGCTTTAGTATTTGCAGTGTGGGCAAGAGAAGAATCCTTCCAAGACTTGGGGTGAGAGTGGGCCTTTGCTGTGACATTGGAAGGGGAAGTGGTGGGGGCGACTTCCAATGGACATCAGCTCTTTCCTGGAGTAGACGTATTTAATGCGAGCGTCATGGTCTGGTCTTAATTGGGCAGGGCCCCTGCCGGCTGGCGGCGTTCGGGTGCGGAAGGGCGCAGACGGGTGCAGACGGGCACAGATGGGCGCAGACGAGCGCAGACGGGCTTGCCTTTGGCGCACCTTCGGCGCGCCCGCTACACGCGTCCGCTGCGCGCTCCGGTGACCATGAGTTTTTGTAGAGGAATTGGGGTGGAAGCTAGAGCGCTGACCTCCTTCCGCCGGAAGTACCTCCCTCCACACAACCGGGATATCCTGTTGGTGGACCGGGGAGACGGCTCGGGAGAGACAGCGAGGTGTGGGTAAGTGATTTAAAATGCGCAGAGTCTCTCAAGTGCTGTTTAAAAGCCACATGCTATATAAAATTCCACAATAACAGATTCATACAATTAGCGGTTACCGAGTAGCTGCCCTCGGTAATGTTTCCTCTGGGTGCGAGCTGGGGGAGATGAGTCAGAGGAGTTAAGCAGCTAGCGCCTGATGCTGATGCCAATGCTGCAATCAAAGCGTGTCCGCTGCGCGCTCCGGTGACCATGAGTTTTTGTAGAGGAAGTGGGGTGGAAGCCAGAACGCTGACCTCCTTCCGCCAGAAGTACCTCTGTTAGACCTGGCAGCATTGGCGTGGGTCTCCCATCCATTTATCGCTGTTGCCTCATGTGTTTTTGCTGGTTATAGATGCTTTGGGCACTGTGCCACTGCTGTTCAGTGCCACAGTGCAAGTGCTCCCTATAGTAAATTGAGATATGGATTAGTGACTCCATGATTGGCTTGATTGGTTTACAGCACTGATTCTGACACCCACCGGAGCAGCTTGTAAAGTGTGTCTCAGGTCTGCCATTGCAGAGCCTGTGTGCAGTTTGATACTGCCATGCTGACTGGGCAAGTGCACCCACTAGCCAGTCCCCTAAAACCTTCCCTTTTATACATTTTAGTCACCCCTATGGTAGGCCCAAGGGCAGGGTGCATTGTAGGTAAAGGGTAGGACATGCCCTGGTGTGTGTGGCATGTCCTAATAGTGAATTACAGCCATTTTTGTTTTTCACTATTGCAAGGCTACCTGTTCTCCATAGGCCAGAATGGGCAGTTTGGTTATTACATTTTATAATCCTAACTGACTCAGGGAACATGGTAGAAATTCGAGTTTAGTATGCCTGAACTCAGAATGATAAAATACATCTTTTAGTGAAGTTGGTTTTAACATTCTGTGTTTGAAAATGCCACTTTTAGAAAGTAGGCATTTTCTTGTCTAACCATCCAAACCTGCCTCTGCTAGGTTGTGTATTCCTTGTCTGGCGTTTGAGTGACAGGGCTGGGGAATTCCAGGAGACAGGGTGAGGTGGCCCAGTGGTGAATAGAGAGATCTGCATTTAGATGGGAGGGAGTAGCTGCACCTGGGACCTGAATAGGGCTGTGCCTTCCCTCCACAATGCTGGCTCCACCTCCTGTGGTGTGTCTGATGTCCCTGCCCTACACTGTGAAAGGAAAGAAGGAGACATGTCAACAAAATGCTCCAGGACTGACCAGAACTGGTTTGGACTAGGCAAAGGCCTCTCTGCCTTCAGAGAACAAAGGGAAAAGGAGTATAAATATTGGGACCCAGACCCAAGAACTTTAGATCACTTCTGGGAATCAAGACAAACCTTTGCTGAGGAGAAGAACCAGGAAGCTGAAGGAGGAGACTACCCCTGTGCTGTGTGTTTGGGGGTTGGCCTGCAGTGGTTGCTTCATTCCCAAAGAGAGGAGAAATGGACTGAGTGTGCTTTCTATCAACTTGAAGAAGAATCTCCAAGGGCTTGAACTAGAGCTTGCTTCCTGCCTGAAGTCTCAGGGATACAAGACTTCACCAACCAGCTCCCCCCCCCTGAATTCCCTTGCTGGGAACTGAAGTGCCTGCTGTTGTGCTGGGCCTTCTGAGAGACTGTGTGTCGCTGGGAGCTGGAAGCGCGACGCAACAACGAGAAGTGTGTCGCCGCCGCAGCCGCTATCATCGCATCACCGAAGCGCGGCGCATCACCGGAGAAGCGGGACGCTGCCACAGAGGTCATCGGCGCATCACCAGAGAAGCGCGTCGCAGGGCCTGTCGCAGCCACAAAGATCATCGAGTCGCCGCATTGCCGTCGGGCGTGTCGCATCACACCAACATTGTTGCATCGCAACCAAGACGCCATTTTGTCGCATCGCACCGGAGAAGAGTATCGCATCGAGGTGCCAGAGTGTCGCATCGCACCGGAGACCAGTAAGAAACCGATGCATCACCTCCCCACACAGTAAGGAAGCGAGCATCAACTCCCCTGCGCAGCAGTAAGGAACCAACACATCCACTCCCCTGCGTGCAAGGAACCGACGCATCACCTTTCCTGCAACCCTTTTGTTTTCTTTGCGCTATGCATCTAAGGTACATTGAGAGTAAAGTGTCGCATTTACAACTTGAGAGAACTGAGCTATTTTATAACATTTAAAAGACTATTTTTGAGTACAGTATTGTGGATTTTTGTCGTCTGGTCTTGTGTTAAGTCTATATAAACATACTTATTTTTATAATACAACCTGTGTAGTGTCCATTTGTAGTGTTGTCACTTTATTATTGCATGTGTTCACAAATGCTTTACACACTGCCTCTGAGATAAGCCTGCCTGCTCGTGCCAAGCTACCAAGGGGGTGAGCAGGGGTTATTTTACGAGTGTAGCCCCTTACCCTGACTAGACGCAAGGGTCCCTAATTGTCACAGGTACCTACCTATGCCAACTAGAGACCCCCAAATCTAACATTGGTGGTCAGCGGTGAGGATTTGGACTTGCATTTGTGATTCATATACAGTGATTGATGTACACTACTAGTGAGTGCAGACCATAACGCAACCACATACTTTGAGAAAATGTTTCCTTGGAACTTCTTTCCTATTTTTGATTCCTGAGAACTGCCAGTCTTTTTGCTACCATGAGCAAGTCAGCATCCATAGTATGTGTAGACATTGTGTTGGAAGAAGAGAGAATTGATACTTACACTGTGCCTAATCTCAAAGCTTTGTGCAAGAAATTTAAAATCTCTGTGAAAGGCCTCACCAGGAGGGAGGAATTCCTAAAGGCGCTGAGGCCCTGGATGGAATCTAGGAATGCACCTGAGCATCCTGAAGAGCCAACAGTGGAGACAGAAGATTTGAATGGGCAGCTTGAGAGGCCAGTGGGCCTAGGTGGAGTGAAAGCACCTTCAGGGGCAGGCAGCAGTGTTTCTTCCAAAGGATTGTCCCCAGGAGAGCTGGAGGACAGAGCAAAGGAGAGGTTGCATAAGTTGGAGCTGGCTAGGCTCAAAATGAATGGGCAGAAAGACATAGAGAGCAAGAAAATAGAGCTTGGGATGGAATTAGAGATGAAGAAGTTAGCCTTAGAGGAAAAGAGGATGCATTTTGAGCATGAGAGAGGATTGAGGGAATTGGAACTCAAGGCCAAAAGTTTAGAGGTTCCTCCCTCTGGTGGCATCATACCGCCAGTGCAGGTAGAAGCAAGAGCTTACATCCCCAAAGATGTAGTGAAAGATTTCCACAAGAATGAGGATATTGGTCAATGGTTTAGGGCTTATGAAGCTGCAATGTTGGCCCACCGGGACTCTGAGAAGGATTGGGGAGTGGGGTTGTGGGGCTGCTAGGTTTGTGATGGGAGGGACACTTTGTTGGATTTGCCTACAGAGGAGCAGATGTCCTATACCCACATGAAGGGAGCCATAATGTCCAGATTTGGTTTGACCCCAGAGTTATACAGGCAAAGGTTTAGAAATTGCAGAAAACTGGAGTCTACCACTTGGGTGGAATATGGGTCTTTCTTTTGCAGAGCATTGGATGGTTGGGTTAAGGATAGCAAAGTGGATACGTTTGAAGCGCTCTATGATTTGATAGCATGGGAGCACTTGTCTAATAACTGTTTTCCGGAGTTACGCCAGCATCTTATTGATAGCAAGCTGACTAACCCTAGGAAGCTTGCTGAGGAGGCGGACCGCTGGGTGAGCACCCGGGTCCAGAAGGGTCATGTGGGAGACTTTGCCAAAGGTGGGCAGGGTCCCCAGCAGAAGAGTGGGGGGAAAAGGGGAAACAGAGGGAGTTCCAGAAAGGGCCCCAAAGTAATCCTCAAAGGAACCAAGTGAAAGGTCCCCAGCCTCCCCCTGAGAAGAAAGCAGTGGCCCGACAGATACACCTGTTCACAAGGGGCCCAAGACCTGTTTTAAATGTGTGGTCACGTAGGCCACTGTTCTTATGATGCTAGATGTCCCTTGTATGGGAAGACAGCACCAATTGGTGCACCACCCCAGCAGTTGGCTAGTGTAGCCCTGGGGGAAGAGATGGGTGCCCAAGGTGGGTGAGGTCCCGCAGAGATGTCCCTTGTCTCTTTAGGAGACTGTGAAGTGGTCCCCAGGACCCAGTTGCCTGAAAACACTAAGAAATACAGGCAGTGGGTGACCATAAGTGGCAAGAGGGTGGAAGCTCTTAGAGACACCGGAGCCAGTGTGACAGCTGTCAGTTGTCGGCAGGTGTCTGAAGGGCAAGTAGTCCCAAATGCATTCTACCCAGTTGTTGCCGCTGACAACACAGAGAGCCACTGCAAGGTGGCACAGGTTCCCTTTGAGTGGGGGGTGGGGGGTCTCAGGGACTCTTCAAGTAGCTGTGATGCCAGCCATGCCTGTTGAATGTCTGTTAGGTAACGATCTGGAGAGCTCCCCTTGGGCTAAGGTGGAGCGGAGAGCTCATTTAGAGATGTTGGGTTTGCCTGAGTGGGCCTGCGTGACCACTCGGTCGATGGCAGCCGGTAAGGGTGTTCAAGAGGACCTGGAGCCTGAGAAAATGGCCCAGGTTCCTGCCTTTAAGAGAAGAGGTAGGGGGTGCGGGAAACCCGCCCCTGAGATTCCCACGGCCCAGGAGGAGGCAGACCCTGAGGGTGATGCCCTGGAGCCTACCGGGGAAGAGATTGCTGAACTGGGAGACCTGCCTGAGCTGACCCATTGGCAGCAGGAAGGAGGTCCCTCCAGGGAGGAGTTCTGTGAGGAGCAGAACAAGTGTGCTTCTCTTGTGGGTTTGCGGCAGCAGGCTGCAAACCAGGCAGCAGGTGATCAGTCTGGATCATATTGGATCTACTGGGAGAATGGTCTCCTGTATAGTGAGCCTAAGGTTGCTGAGCCTGGGTCAGCCCAGCGCTTCAGAGCCTTCCTACTGGGGCTGGCTCATGATGTGCCTTTAGCAGGACATTTGGGGCAGGACAAGACCTTTGAAAGGCTTGTCACCCATTTTTATTGGTCCCAAATGCACAAGAGTTCAGACACTAATTGCAGGACCTGTCAGACTTGCCAGGCAAATGGAAAGAGCGGGAGGAAGCAAAAGGCTCCTCTCCAGCCATTCCCTGTGGTCAGCACCCCTTTTGAACGGGTGGGTATTGACATTGTGGGGCCACTGGACCCCAAGACAGCCCTGGGCAACAGGTTCATCCTGGTCTTGGTGGACCATTCCACCCGGTACCCGGAAGCCATACCTCTAAGGACAGTGACGGCCCCCGTGGTGGGACGGGCACTGATGGGAATGTTCTCACGAGTAGGATTCCCTAGAGAGGTGGTGTCTGACCGAGGTACCACCTTCATTTCTAAGTATATGAAGTCCCTGTGGCAGGAGTGTGGTGTAACCTACAAGTTCACCACTCCTTACCACCCCCAAGGAAATGGGTTGGTTGAAAGGTTCAACCGAACCCTAAAAGGCATGATAATGGGTCTTGAGGAACCTATGAGGCGTAAATGGGACGTCCTCTTACCATGCCTTCTCTTTGCGTACCGTGAGGTGCCACAGAAATCTCTAGGGTTCAGTCCTTTTGAGCTTCTCTATGGACACCCAGTGAGAGGACCTTTGAGTTTGGTCAAGGAAGGCTAGGAGAATTCTCCCAGGAAACCTCCCCAGGATGTATATGGCTACATGCTGGCCTTCAGGAACCAAACTAGGCGTTTCAGAAAACTCGCTGAGGCGAATCTGGAAGCCAGCCAGGAAGAGATGAAGCGGTGGTAAGACCAGAATGCCACTCTGGTAGAGCTTCAGCCTGGTCACAGAGTGTGGGTCATGGCCCCGTGGAGCCCTGTGCACTCCAGGATAAGTGGACTGAACCATTTGAGATGGTGGAGCGCAAGAGTCCGGTTACCTACTTTGTAGACTTGCGGTCTCCCAGGAACCTGCGGGTCCTGCATGTCAACCGCCTGAAGCTCCACTTAGAAAGGTTCGAAGTGGGCATGCTCCTAGCAACAGATGCTGGAATGGAGGAGGAGACTGAGCCTCTTCCTGACCTCCTGTCTGCAACAGAGCAAGATGGGTCAGTGGATGGAGTAAACCTCTCTGTCACCCTGACCCCTGAGCAACAGAATGACTGTCACCACTGGGTCAGGTAGGCCACTGTTCTTATGATGCTGGGACCGTTTTCTGACCTGTTCTCCCTAGTTCCCAGTGTCACTGATTGGTGCGTCCATGATGTAGACACCGGGGACAGTCCTCCTGTCAAGCACAAAACTTACAGAATGACTGACAGGGTGAGAGCTTGTATCAAGGAGGAGGTCTCCAAGATGCTTGCGTTGGGGGTGATTGAGTCCTCTAACAGTCCTTGGGGCAGCCCAGTGGTCTTGGTCCCAAAGGCTGCCGCACCGGGCGTCACGCCAGAACTGCGGTTCTGTGTGGACTACCGAGGGCTCAATTCAGTCACCAGGACTGATGCGCTCCCCATCCCCAGAGCTGATGAGCTCATTGATCGGTTAGGGGCTGCCCGGTACCTCAGCACGTTTGACTTAACGTCTGGGTACTTGCAGATCGCCTTGACTGATGGGGCAAGAGAGAGGTCAGCATTCTCCACACCAGATGGGCACTACCAATTCCAGGTTATGCCCTTTGGGATGAAGAATGCCCCTGCCACCTTTCAGAGGTTGGTCAACCAGGTGTTGGTTGAGCTGGAAGAGTTGAGTGCCCCCTACCTGGATGACATCACAGTGTTCAGCCCCAGTTGGGAAGAACATCTGCGCCACCTCTGGGAAGTGTTGATGGTGCTGCGGAGAGCAGGCCTCACAATCAAGGCGAGTAAGTGCCAGATCGGGCAGGGTTCCGTGGTGTACTTGGGACACCAGGTTGGGAGCGGCCAGGTGGCGCCCCTACAGCCCAAGATTAAAACCATCCTGGCTTGGGAACCCCCCAAGACCCAGACATAGGTGAGAGCCTTTTTAGGACTCACCGGGTATTACAGGAGGTTTGTCAAGGGATATGGCAGCATTGTTGCACCCTAGACAGAGCTGACTTCCAGGACGCAGCCCAAGAGAGTGATTTAGACTGACACCTGTCAGAGAGCTTTTGATGCCCTGAAGACTGCCATGTGCACGGCGCCCGTGCTCCTGGCACCCAACTTCTCAAAAGAGTTTATTGGGCAAACAGATGCTTCAGAGCATGGTGTGGGGGCTGTTCTATCACAGATTAAAGAAGAGGGCCTAGATCAACCTGTAGCCTTCATCAGTAGGAGGTTACTTCCAAGGGATCAGAGGTGGAGTGCAATTGAGCGTGAGGCATTTGCTGTGGTCTGGGCACTGAAGAAGTTGAGACCATACTTGTTTGAGACCCACTTCCGGGTTCAGACAGACCACAGGCCCCTCAGATGGTTGAAGCAGATGAGGGGTGAGAATCCAAAGCTGTTGAGGTGGTCCATTTCCCTACAGGGGATGGATTTCACGGTGGAACACCGCCCTGGTACAGAACACGCCAATGCTGATGGTCTGTCCAGATTTTTCCGCCTTAGTGATTAGAACTCCCAGGAGGTAGGGTAGTTCTCCCCACATTTCAGCTGGAGGGGACACGTGTTAGACCTGGCACCATTGGCGTGGGTCTCCCGTCCATTTTTCGCTGTTGCCTCATGTGTTTTTGCTGTTTATAGATGATTTGGGCACTGTGCCACTGCTGTTCAGTGCCACAGTGCAAGTGCTCCCTATAGTAAATTGATATATGGATTAGTGACTCCATGATTGGCTTGACTGGTTTACTTGTCAGACCCTAGTACAGTGCACTGCGTGTGCCCAGGGCTTGTAACCAATGCTGCTGGTGGGCTTGCAGCACTGATTGTGCCACCCACCGGAGCAGCTTGTAAAGTGTGTCTCAGGTCTGCCATTGCAGAGCCTGTGTGCAGTCTGGTACTGCCATGCTGACTGGGAGAGTGCACCCACTTGCCAGTCCCCTAAAACCTTCCCTTTTATACATATTAGTCACCCCTATGGTAGGCCCAAGGGCAGGGTGCATTGTAGGTAAAAGGTAGGACATGCCCTGGTGTGTGTGGCATGTCCTAATAGTGAATTACAGCCATTTTCGTGTTTTTACTATTCCAAGGCTACCTGTTCTCCATAGGCCAGAATGGGCAGTTTGGTTATTACATTTTATAATCCTAACTGACTCAGGGAACATGGTAGAAATTCGAGTTTAGTATGCTTGAACTCAGAATGATAAAATACATCTTTTAGTGAAGTTGGTTTTAACATTCTGTGTTTGAAAAAGCCACTTTTAGAAAGTAGGCATTTTCTTGTCTAACCATCCAAACCTGCCTCTGCTAGGTTGTGTATTCCTTGTCTGGAGTTTGAGTGACAGGGCTGGGGAATTCCAGGAGACAGGGTGAGGTGGCCCAGTGGTGAATAGAGAGATCTGCATCTAGATGGGAGGGAGGAGCTGCACCTGGGACCAGAATAGGGCTGTGCCTTCCCTCCACAATGCTGGCTCCACCTCCTGTGGTGTGTCTGATGTCCCTGCCCTACACTGTGAAAGGAAAGGAGACATGTCAACAAAGTGCTCAAGGACTAACCAGAACTGGTTTGGACTAGGCAAAGGCCTCTCTGCCTTCAGAGAACAAAGGGAAAAGGAGTATAAATATTGGGACCCAGACCCAAGAACTTTAGATCACTTCTGGGAATCAAGACGAACCTTTGCTGAGGAGAAGAACAGCACAGGGGTAGTCTCCTCCTTCAGCTTCCTGAAGGGGGAGACTACCCCAGTGCTGTGTGTTTGGGGGTTGGCCTGCAGTGGTTGCTTCATTGCCAAAGAGAGGAGAAAAGGACTGAGTGTGCTTTCTATCAACTTAAAGAAGAATCTCCAAGGGCTTGAACAAGAGCTTGCCTCCTGCCTGAAGTCTCAGGGATACAAGACTTCACCAACCAGCTCCCCCCCTGAATTCCCTTGCTGGGAACTGGAGTGCCTGCTGTTGTACTGGGCC
Source organism: Triturus cristatus (assembly GCF_964204655.1). Lineage (NCBI taxonomy): Eukaryota > Metazoa > Chordata > Amphibia > Caudata > Salamandridae > Triturus > Triturus cristatus. The sequence goes on from NC_140579.1 coordinate 1,141,924,618, forward strand.
TTCTGAGAGACTGCGTGTCGCTGGGAGCTGGAAGCGCGATGCAACAACGAGAAGCATGTCGCCGCCGCAGCTGCTATCATCGCATCGCCGAGGAAGCGAGCCGCCGCCGCCGCTGTCATCATCGCATCGCCGAAGCGCGGCACATCACCGGAGAAACGGGACGCTGCCACAGAGGTCATTGTCGCATCACCGGAGAAGCGCGTCGCAGGGCCTGTCGCGGCCACAGAGATCATCGAGTCGCCGCATTGCCGTCGGGCGTGTCGCATCACACCAACGTTGTCGCATCGCAACCAAGACGCCATTTTGTCGCATCGTACCGGAGAAGAGTATTGCATCGAGGTGCCAGCGTGTCGCATCGCACCGGAGAGCAGTAACAAACTGACGCATCACCTCCCCACACAGTAAGGAAGCGAGCATCAACTCCCCTGCGCAGCAGTAAGGAACCGACGCATCCAGTCTCCTGCATGTAAGGAACCGAAGCATCACCTTCCCTGCAACCATTTTGTTTTCTTTGTGCTACGCATCTAAGGTACATTGAGAGTAAAGTGTCGCATTTACAACTTGAGAGAACTGAGCCATTCTATAACATTTAAGAGACTATTTTTGAGTACAGTATTGTGGATTTTTGTTGTCTGGTCTTGTGTTAAGTCTATATAAACATACTTATTTTTATAATACAACCTGTGTGGTGTCCATTTGTAGTGTTGTCACTGTATTACTGCATGTGTTCACAAATGCTTTACACACTGCCTCTGAAATAAGCCTGCCTGCTCGTGCCAAGCTACCAAGGGGGTGAGCAGGGGTTATTTTAGGAGTGTAGCCCCTTACCCTGACTAGACGCAAGGGTCCCTATTTGTCACAGGTACCTACCTATGCCAACTAGAGACTCCCAAATCTAACAACCTCCGTCAACACAACCGAGATATCCCGTGGTGGACTAGGGAGATGGCTCGGGAGAGACAGCGAGGTATGGGTAAGTGATTTTAAATGCGCAGAGTCTCTCAAGTGCTGTTTGAATTTTGAGAATGTCGCTTTCATCAAAGGTTTTGAATATGTTCCATGAAGCATTATTTTTGGAGGGGTGAGCTGAGAGACATGGTGGCTCAGTGATCTGGGGCACGAGCTGCTAATATGAGGTGTGAATGGGAGGTGCTACCGAGCTGTCCTCAAATCACTTTCAATCTTTCTTGTCTTTTCCATGAAGAAGGAGGCAAAATCCTCACAGATATGCTACCTTCCAGAATTCGAACCTATCACATCTGGGTCAGAGACATATCTGAAGCAGGAGCATTAACAAGCTAAGTCATCTTGGTGGCACAGCATCCGCAGATTTAAAAGTTAAAACCAGACCATAGAATCCAATTCTGACACCCTACTGAGTTAATTATTGTAGTAGTGAAACAAAGGCTCTATGTAAGGTGTTTAATTCCTATGATGTTCTGATTAGTTCACAGTACAAAAGAAAAAGAAAACAGCTACCGTCGATTAATCTTATTTTTATAAATGTTTAATGATCCCTCACATACAGTGCCTTCCACTAGCCCCACAATTCACTTTAGTTGGGAAAACTTCATTTATTGTCTGGAAATGTAAGAATACATGGCATGCCAATGTACAAGGTGATATATGATGCTGAGGTAAGCACCTGCTGCTGAGGGGAGCCCCTACTGCTGACCTTAGCCCCTGATGTTGAGACAAGCCCCTGCTGCTTAGCCTATCCCCTGATTCTGAGGGGAGCCCCTGATGCTAAGGCGAGCCCCTGCTGCTAAGCCCAGCTCCTGATGCTGAGGTGAGCCCCTGATGCTGAAGCAATCCTCTGATGATGAGGTGAGCACCTGATGCTGAGGTGAGCCCCTGAAACTGAGGCAAGCCCCTGCTGCTGAGATGAGCACTTGATGCTGAGGCAAGCCCCTGGTGCTGAAATGAGGACCTGCTGTTTAACTGATCCCCTGCTGCTGAGGTGAGAACCTGATGCTGTTGTGAGCCCCTGTTGCTGATGCTAGCCTCTGTTGCTGACCTTAGCCCCTGCTGCTGAGGGGTGCACCTGATGCTGAGGCGAGCCCTTGAAGCTCAGGTGAGCCCTTGCTGCTGAGGTGAGCATTTGATGCTGAGGTGAGCCTCTGATGCTGAGGTGAGCACCTGATTCTGAGGAGAGCCTCTGATGCTGAGGAAGCATCCGATGCTGAGGTGAGCACTTGATGTTGAGGCTAGTCTCTGATGCTGAGGTAAGCCACTGCTGCAGAAGTGAGCTGTTGCTGCTGACAAGCCACTGCTGCTGAGGTGAGCCCTTGCTGCTGAACTCCTGCCGCCAAGGTGATGATTTGATGCTGAGGCAAGCCACTGCTTCTGAGGTGAACACATGATGCTGAGGCGAGCCCCTGATACTGACCTGAGCCTGTGCTGCTGAGGTGAGCATCAGATGCTTCGCCCAGCCACTGCTACTCAACTGAGCTCCTGTTGCTGAGGTGAGTCCCTACTGCTAAGCCCCTCCTGTTGAGATGAGCACGTTATGGTGAGGTGATCCCCTGCTTCTGAGCCCCTGCTGCTGAGGTGAGCCACTGCTGCTGAAGTGAGCTCCTGTTGCTACTAAGAGAAGCCACTGCTGCTGAGGCGAGCACCTGCTGCTGAACTCCTGCCCCTGCTGCTGAGGTGAGGATTTGATGCTGAGGCGAGCTCCTGCTGCTGACCTGAGCCTGTGCTGCTGAGGTGAGCATTGGATGCTTCATCCAGCCACTGCTACTCGACTGAGCTCCTTTTGCTGAGATGAGTCCCTGCTGTTGAGCCCCTGCTGCTAAGGTGAGCACTTGATGGGGAGGTTATCCCCTGCTACTGAGGTGAGCTCCTGCTGCTAAGTATCTTGAGATGGTGCGACTAGCAGGCATGGCGTTGCAGAGAAAGAGACTAGAGTGTCAGGTACGTGGGATGAGCTTACCTGGATAGAGACATACCTGGGGCTTGTATTGAAGGGTACATCTGAGAAATACCATCATATACTGAATCTCACACCTGAGGAATAAGTGATATTCGGCGGCACACTTCTGAAAATGCCTCATATATTGGGAGATACATATATGGAATACATTACATGCTGGGAGAACCATATACTGAACAAATCCTACACTGAGAGACACTGGTGTACACTACAGGAACACATCATATACTGGGAGACACAACTGAGGAATACATTCTATGCTGCGAGACTCAGGAGGGCTGAGACACAATACAGCAACATGTCATATACATGGGACACAACTGAAGAATTCATCATATATTTGGGGGCACGGGTTTTCTGAGAGATACCTGAATCACGTACTGGGAGACAGATTTACTGGGAGATGTGCCTGAGTAGCATATCACATACCGGGGAACACAGGCTGTTGGGGTTCATATTGGAGGAATACGTCATGTATTAAGAGACACGTTCGAGAAATACATACTACAATAATAGACACAGGTGCACTGAGAGACAAGTTTGTAGACTACGTCAGAAACCGTAAAAGACGGGCGTCCTGGCAGACACGCCTGAGAAAAACATAACATACAGGGGCGGCACAGGTGTAGTGGGGTTGGGGTAACATCAGAGAAATGCATCCCATTTTGGGAGACACGGGTTACTGTGATTCATCCCAAATGAATACGTAATCCACTGAGAGACAAGTCTGAAAATACATCATATACTGGTAGACAGGTGTACTGGGAGACAAGTCTGAGAAATGCTTCATACCCCGGGGAATATAGGTGTACTGGGAGACACAGCGGAGAAACACATCACAAATTGGGAGTAAAGGGTGTACTTGGCGATACACCTGAAAAACACATCCTACACCAAAGAGACGGTTGTTCTGGGAGAGAAACCTGAGGAATACAACTTATACTGGAAGACACAGGTATAGAGGGAGACACGTCTGATAAACACATCATATAGTGGAAAAGGCAGGTGTACTTGGGAACACACCTGAGGAACACATCTGAACTGGGAGACACACCTGAGGAATACATTGTATACTGGCAGACACAGGTGTACATGGGGACACACCTGATACACACATCACATAATGAAAGGGACAGGTGTACTGTGTGACACACCTGAGGAATACATTGTGTACTGGGAGACACACCTGATGAATACATTGTGTACTGGGAGACACACCTGAGGAATACATCATGTACTGGGAGACACACCTGAGGAATACATCGTGTACTGGGAGACAAACCTGAGGAATACATTGTGTACTGGGAGATACATCTGAGGAATATATTGTGTGGGAGACATACCTGAGGAATACATCGTTTGGGAGACACACCTGAGGAATACATTGTGTACTGGGAGACACACCTGAGGAATATATTGTGTACTGGGAGACACACCTGAGGAATACATCCCCAACATGATCCCTCCGAGACATAGACAACCTATCCACTCTAACCCATACAGAGAACCTACTCGCAATCCTAGAAGCAGCAATATTGACAACCTTACTCTTGTGACCATCACCCAGTCACCTTCCCCCCCTAATCCAGTACGTCTCAAATGTGCATTACTCAATTGCAGGTCAGCCAGCAAACATGCCTCCGATATCTTCGACTTCATCCAACACAAGGACTTAGGCATTATCATTCTTACCGAAATTTGGCTAAATCCCTCTTCCACTCCCATCCTAGACCTCCTTGTACCTCCCACTCACGACATTATTAGGCTAGACAGAGCTCGGAAACTGGGTGGTGGCCTAGCCTGTATTCACAGAAACACAATCTCGATCTCTCAAAGTGAGTCCATTACGCCCTACTTCTGTGAATACCTGTGTCTCAGCATATCAAGCAAGAACCTTCCGGTTTGTAAACTTCACACCTTCTACCACCCCCCGGGAGACAAGCTCCCATTTATCGAGCAACTAATGGAAATCATCTCTGTAAACGTTGATCCAACCATGGCCCAAATCTTCCTTCGTGATTTCAACCTTCACTGGTCGAACTCCAATGACCTTGCGGTATCCTGCCTCAAATCATTCTTAAATTAGCAAGATCTGACTCAGCACTGTGACCAACCAACTCATAGAAAAGGAGAAACTTTAGACCTCATTATCTCTAATGAACATTTCATTACCTTAGACGCCATTACCTCATGTGACTGGTCCGATCACCACTGCCTCCTCTTTTTTATCAACAGGGAGTTGTCGATGAGGAAGGCCCAACCTACTAAATTAAAGATATGGAAAAGGGACCTCAGATAATAAAACTCCGATGAAATACCTACCCACTGTAAATCGGCCCTCTCCTCCCTAACCAACTTGGTTGAAGTGCAGTCTCTCACCGACTCCTACAACTCGACCATCTCCAACATCATGGATGACTTTGCTCCAATCCAACAAAAAATGCCTCAACAAAATGATCCAAACCCTGGTTTAATGACAATTTAAACACGGAACGATGCAACCTGAGCGCACTCGAACGTTCCTGGCGATCCAATCCCTCTTTGGACCACCTAAAACTCCTTAGAGCGGCCAGGAGCCTTTACAACAAACAAATTAAGAGCGCGAAGGCTGACTATTTCAGACAACAACTTGATCAAGTGGCAAACCGCCCTAAGAAACTCTTCGAACTGGTCAAACAGCAATCAGCGGTTGGTCCAAATCACTCTGATCCTGGGGGCAGCTCACCCTCCGGCGATTAACTTGCTGCTTTCTTCACTGAGAAAGCAAGACTCATCACCATTGACCTCACCTCTAAGAAGGATCTATTGCAATCCTCCAGTGACATTTCACTTCCTTACCTCCTAGAAAAGCGCGGATCTTCTAACCTGAACCTCAAGAACAATGCGGCTTGGAGCACCTTCACTCCTTTTAGTGAAAAAGACATCACCAAGATCCACCAGAATATAAACCCATCCAACCACTTCAATGATCCGTTGCCGCCAGCCATCTTCAAAGAAATCAAGAATGTACTCATCCCCACTTGGACAAAGATTGTAAACGCTTCCCTTTCACAAGGCTTGTTCCCCGACTGCCTAAAAGCGGCTCAGGTATCACCTATACTGAAAAAACCTAACGCAGACAAGGCTGATCTCAATAACTTCCGTCCTATCTCCAACATTCTCACCCTAGCGAAACTCATTGAAAAATGCGTACAATCCCAACTCTGTGCTCACATAGAGAATTACCAACTCCTTGACCAGCATCAATCTGGCTTTCGAAAGGGGCATAGCACTGAATCGGCACTCACCCACGTTATGGATGACATTTTAAAAATGCTGGACCAAAACTAATCCTGCCTCCTGATCCTCTTTGACTATTCCTCTGCATTCTACATGGTTAATCATGACAACCTCCTTGACATTCTGAAAAACAGGATGGGTTTTTCTGGTCAGGTGCTTCAATGGTTTTCGTCCTTCCTCCACCACAGATCTCAAAGGGTCAAGGCAAACCTCTCTCTCTCCCAGCCCTCTCCAGTCCTCATGGGGGTTCCACAAGGGTCCGCCCTATCACCTATCCTCTTCAACCTGTTCTTAGAACCATTAGATAACTTTTTAAACTCCACAGACACTCTCTTCCATATGTATGTGGACGAATCGCAGATCTATGTGAAAATCTCTTCCCCGTAAAATCTAATCTCTCTCAACACAACCCTATTGTCTACTCAAAGCTGGTTAACTGGGAACCATCTCCTTCTCAACACCGCCAAAACGGAAGTCATGGTCATCTCCTGTCCGAACCACACCCCCAAACTTGACCTTTGGTTGAATCTCCTCACGACATTCAACTGCACTCCTCTCATCATAGACTCAGCCAAATTGTCATCTTGGACAAGCACCTGAATATGAAAAATCACATCAGTAAGGTGTGCAAGGGAGCAAATCACCTGCTGAGGACACTCAGGAATATCAAACCTTTTCTTCCACAAAACGATTTCAAACAGGTGGTCCAAGCGCTTGTCCTGCCAAGACTTGACTACGGCAGTGCAGCCCACTGTGGCCCTCCTAAATACACCCTGGCTCCCCTAAGAGTATCACTGAACTCCGCGGCCAGGTTGGTTACAGGCTCCAAGCGAAATGAGCACATATCCCCAGTCCTAAAATCTCTCAAATGGTTGCCGTATGATGCATGTATTCAGTTAAAGATTGCTGTTCTGACAAAGCTCTTCACTTAAATACTCCCAGGTACCTTGCGCAAAAACTTGAGCTATCTTGTGGGGCAAGAGACTCAAGGAGTGCCAATACTTTCATCTTGAAACCACCCATCCTTAGGAAAAAAAGAACCTGTCACAGAGCCTTCTCAGGCGCCGACCCAAAGATATGGAACTCTCTTCCTCCAGAAGTACGCAGAATCTCTTCAACATCGGCGTTCAAAGTGGAAGCCAAAAGATTCTTTATGAACAAATTCTTACCCTAATTGGGCTTGGCCCACCTGCTCGAAGTCATTGCTCTTACCTCCTTTGTATCATCTTGTGCTAATTCTCTTCTTTTCCTATAGAATGACCCCTTCAGGGCCCGCTTTTACATGTTTACTGTATTACCCTCCTTGGACATTGCTCTTACTTCCACTGTACCTTCTTTTGTTACTACTCCTCTTTCCCTTTTACAATGACCCCATCTGGGCTCGCTTTTATTTGCCTAATGAATTACCTTCCATGGTGCAACTGTCCCTGAATCAGTGATCATTCCTGTTTGTTTTTCATAACTACTTGTTAGCGATTTTGCATGTATGTCCTCCTCCAATCCTAATGTAAAGCGCTCCGATATCCCTTGGGATCTTGTTCGCGCTATATAAAACTTTATAAATAAATAAATAAGTACTGGGAGACACACCTGAGGAATACATCATGTACTGGGAGACACACCTGAGAAATACATCATGTACTGGGAGATACATCTGAGGAATACATCGTGTGGGAGACACACCTGAGGAATACATTGTGTGGGAGACACACCTGAGGAATACATCGTGTACTGGGAGACACACCTGAGGATTATATTGTGTGGAAGACACACCTGAGGAATACATTGTGTACTGGGAGACACACCTGAGGAATACATTGTGTGGGAGACACACCTGAGGAATACATTGTGTACTGGGAGACACATCTGAGGAATATATCGTGTGGGAGACACACCTGAGGAATACATTGTGTGGGAGAAACACCTGAGGAATACATTGTGTACTGGGAGACACACCTGAGGAATATATTGTGTGGAAGACACACCTGAGGAATACATTGTGTACTGGGAGACACACCTGCGGAATACATTGTGTGGGAGATACACCTGAGGAATACATCGTGTACTGGGAGACACAGGTATACAGGGGGAACTATCTGATAAACACATCCTATAGTGAAAGAGAAAGGTGTTCTGGGAGACACACCTGAGGAATACATCTGCACTGAGGGACACACCTGAGGAATGCACCTGAACTGAGAGAAGCACACCTTAACTGGGGCACACACCTGAGGTGTAAATCTAAACTAGGAGACACACCTGAGGAATACAACTGGGAGACACACCTGAGGAATACATCCGTACTAAGTGAAACACCTGAGGGATGCATTTGTACTGAGGGACACACCTGAGGACTACAGCTTATATAGTGGGAGACACAGGTATGGTGGAAGACGTCTGAGGAATACATCACAGGAGACGCAGGTGCACTAGGAGATAACCCTGAGGAATAAATATTACAGCAGAGGCACAGCTGTACTGGGTGTCAAGTCTAAATAAAAGTCAAATCAAAACACATCAGATCTGTAAAGCACAGAGCTGCCCAATGGGTGTCCCAGCACTAGACGTAGACTGTTCACCAAAGATAGCTAGAGTAATACAGTTAAAATAGCCATGTCTTCAAAAGGTCTTCTATACTGATCTTCATTGGCAGCGGTCCCAGCAAGAGCAGCAGGGCATCAAGTGAGCACTTGATGCTGAGGTGAGCACTTGATGCCGAGGTGAGCCCCTGAAGCCGAGGTGAGCCCTTGCTGCTGATGTGAGCCCTTGTTGCTGAGGTGAGTACCTGATGCTGAGGCGAGCCCCTGAAGCTGAGGTGAGCCCTTGATGCTGAGGTGAGCCCCTGAAGCTAAGGTGAGCCCCTGCTGCTGAGGTGAGCCCTTGCTGCTGAGGCGAGCACCTGATGCTCAGTCGAGGCTCTGAAGCTGAGGTGAGCCCTTGCTGCTGAAGTGAGCACTTGATGCTGAGGAGAGCACTTGATGCCGAGGTGAGCCCCTGAAGCCGAGGTGAGCCCTTGCTGCTGATGTGAGCCCTTGTTGCTGAGGTGAGTACCTGATGCTGAGGCGAGCCCCTGAAGCTGAGGTGAGCCCTTGATGCTGAGGTGAGCCCCTGAAGCTGAGGTGAGCCCCTGCTGCTGAGGTGAGCCCTTGCTGCTGAGGCGAGCACCTGATGCTCAGTCGAGGCCCTGAAGCTGAGGTGAGCCCTTGCTGCTGAAGTGAGCACTTGATGCTGAGGAGAGCACTTGATGCTGGGGTGAGCACTTGATGCTGAGGTGAGCCTCGGATACTGAGGTGAGGCCAATCCAGGTCTTGGAGGACAGGTAGGTAAATGAGCGACTGCCATTTGTTGTCAACCTAATCCTGGGAGTCTTAAAGAGGAGACCATCAGATGATCTTAAGGTTCTGGGAGAACAATAGCGGTTGGACCTGTTCCTCAGGTATATGAGGGCCAACTTGTAGAAGGCTCTGCGCTAGGTCCAGAGATTTAAGGAGAATTTGTTTTCTAATAGTCAGTCAATGCAGTCTTTTGAGTAGAAGAGCTATAGCTGTTCTGCGAGGAATCTTTATATCTCAACCTGGCTGCTGGATTCTGGGTTTTCAGTAGGCGATCAATACCATAATTTTGGAGGCCCAGGTAGAGAGAATTGGTGTAGTCAATTCTAGATACAATCATCACCTGCACTATAGTTTTACGGATTTCCATGAGAATGAAGCACAAAATCTTTCTCAAGGTGCACAGCAATGAAAAGCAGGTTCCAAACATAGACAAAATCTGAGGGTGAAAAGACAAATCTTTATTGAATTTTACCCCAGATTCTTTGCTATCACTGTCAGCTCAGTCAGACACCAATCATTTGGCCAACTCTCTGTGGCCTATCCAAAAAGCAGAACTTCAGTTTTATTGCGGTTGCACGTCATGCAGCTCTGCTTCTTCCTTTTAACAACGGGCACCACACAATTTTTGAAAGTTTGTTGAATTATATCGTTCTTTTTACCCCAATGAGAAAATCAGCTGCCCATCATCTGCATACGATAAAACCTGGATGCCATTTGACTGAGTGATAGTAGTCAATGGGCCATATACATATATGACTTAAGGCTGAAATGCATCATATACTAGGAGGCACATCTTGCACAAGACATCAGACTTGGAGAGCTCCTGACCTCAGTTTGAAACACACAACTTCAAGCACTCAAACACAGATCAAACCACAAACCTGGAGCAGTGGTGCTCGAACAATATTCAAAGTGGGGGTGCTGCCATTAATGTTATATCTCTAGAGTCATAGAGATGGTAAAAAATCCAAGCATCACCTAAAAAACAAGGGTGGAAAATGTACCACACCACCTCATCAGGAGAGGGGTGGGGTGCACACTGTTGTTTACAGACAGCACATTTTCCATTACAATAGCCACTAAATTTGCATAGAAGTAAAGTGGTTCTGTAGGGAACGGAATTGCTTTCTTATTTACTGAATGCAAACCTATCTATATATGTTTCATTCATTTTGAACAACAAATATTTGCATAAGCCATTCTGTATACATATATACATAGGTTTGTATTCAGTAAATAAGAAAGCAATTCGGTTCCTGACAGACCCACTTTACTTCTATAACTTCACAACAAGGTTCTGAGGGGCACTGGGTTACCCCATTATACCAGATGACTAAATTTGCATAGGCCTGCGTTTTTACTGGTAAAACTACATAGTGCACAAACGAAAATGTAAGGAAATCTGGTTTCAAAGAATATTTAACATTTATGCAAAACCAAGTAAAAGGTGTTTATTTGTTTTGGTCCTATTGAAAACTTTGAGCCCATCAAACTTCAGAATTACAAAAAATGTGCTTCATTTGTGCTTTGTTAATTGTTGATATATTTTGAAGGTATAGGGCATTTACAAGTTCTTATCTGTTGTGTATTAAAAAAACTGACATCCTATAGTCTTCCCTTTCCTTCCTGTGCTCCAGCAAGATTGTCTCAAAGGTCACTTTTACAATCAAAGAAATAAAAGTAAACACCTGTTTCGAATAAGCAGCATTGTGTCAGAAAACATAACCTGACATTTGAACTTTCTCTGTGAACACTCAGCAAATGCAACAAGATAAAGACAAAATGTTAAAGCATATTTATTGCTCATTTTCCCTCTGTCCCTCTGAGCTCCAGCATGGTTATTAGGTCTCGCCTAGACAGTGCACGTACGCTGCACTAGGAGGGCCTTTAGCCATCGGTCTGCTCCTTTTCAAGAACACTTGTTTTTCTTATTGCTTGTTTGAACTCTCTTTCCCTTCTTAATGTCTTGAGCTGTTTGAATTTGTGTGCTCTTTTTTTCACTTTGCTTGTTTTTTTTTCCTAAGGCAATACTTGTTAATTAGCGTTAGCGCGTTCGCTTGGAATCACTCTGGACTCCGCCCAAGGCTTGCAGTCGCGCAGGCACCATTTGCGGGACGCTGCAGCTGCATTCCTTTTACCGAGCGAGCATCACTCGCGGGATGCCCCCCCTTAACCCTGTAACCAGATCCGTGGCTGCCTCTTCTCCAGCTGCCCAAACCAGTGCCCCCCTGCCCCCCGCGCACCTCTCGCTGGATATGTCTGCCTTCATGAGACCCCTGTGTCATACCGGGAGAAAGCCCCCCCCTCCTCCTCAGTCCAAGCTATTCCGAGGAGTCCAAACACTTTGCCCAGGATCATCGGACAACGCTCCACACTGCATCCAAATGCCACTCCCAGTGCCCCAAGTCCACCTCTTCACCCCAAAGGCCCGTCGCCTCCTATTGCCTGCCTCAACAACACTGCGCTCCTGAGCCCCTCCACAATCCGCAGCCCCCCAGCAGCCCAAGAAACATTCTCCCCTTACAAGCGCCACCCCTGCACCAAACCCTCCCGCACCCCCCACCGTACGAACTTCCACACCATCCACCCATGCAAACCTGCACCCAAACCCAACCCCCCCACTGTCCTTGTGCATTAAATTACCCTGTAATACGTCCCGTCCCTCCCAGCTGGGCACATGTCCGTGGGCCGAGCCCGTCAAAAACATCCCTCCTCTTGTGAATAGCGCCGAAACTGCTGCACCACACATACCTGACCTGCATTGATAACGCCCTCCCCACCACACTCCAAAAACCACCCGATCGTGCCTACTCGCGCAACCACATCCTGTCAGGTTCCCATGCAAACCATACTATCTGCAAAGTAGATCGCAGGAACCACCGGCCTCAGAAGGATGAAAAGCTTAGGCATGAAGATCGGGCTTTGAACCGTCATCCAATGACACAAGCTGCTCCCCGAACCCTCTCACCATACGGGTTGGAGCCAAAACGGCAATCACTTCTTGGGCAGAGGACCGACACCCTTCCCCCTCACCCCACCATAGACACACTCCCACAACATCAAACAGTCTTCCAGCGAGATACTCGGAGACATCATGGTGCAAATTGGGACACCTAGCCCCACACAAAAGGGGTCATTCGGGCTCGCTCACCATGCCTGCCTCTTTGCACAACCTGTGCCCGCCCTCCATACAGTCTCCATTTCGAAGCCCGCCCATTAAGACTTCACAATATCAGTCAATGTTTTGATTTATTCTGGCACAGCCCTCTCTCCACCAAACACACTCACCCCCATTTAATGTGTCTGCACAAATAGGTCGAGCCTAGCGGAGGCAACAAGCCTACTTCTCGGCGCTCTTCCGAGGTATGTGGTGCTATATTATTTAAGGCTCACAGTGTGTGGGCATGCCAGTGGGGAATAATGTACTGCATTGCTAAACACTTATAAGGTCCCATAGGCGAGACCTATTGGCTATGCCAATGCTTGTTTTTGGGGGTTGCTGCAGCACCCCTACTTTCAGAGCCTATGTCCTAGAGTAGTGTGAATCTGCCAGAAATGCTTCATTTATTAACGCGCCAAATTGTAAGTAAGAGCGCTCTGTAGAAATGATCCGCAAGGCAGCAAGCTAAACAAGCATTGAAAATGCAATAAGTCTCGCCTTTGATTAAGTTAAAGCCATTTGCTTTGCTAATGGTATTGTATAGCAAAGCAAATGGCTTTAACTTAATGAAAGGCGAGACCTATTGCATTTTTAATGCTTGTTTTAAATATGGCATGTATATTGTGTTTTATCATATCGGGGTCATTTTTCCTTGAGGGGGCTGGCACCATATTCCAAAAAATCTATATATGAACATACTTTGGTTTTTTCAACATTTTTTCGCCCCCAACTCTGGCAGACTACAATTTTTTTTTTTTTCATGAGCTTCACTTGCAACTCGCAAGCATCATTTATGGCATTCTGTGGTAACATATGCATTATGTATTTATATGTTTATTATTTAGTTGCATTCGGCTGTTTATATGTTCTTTTAGTGATGACATACTTCATTTGCCATATCTATTGCCATTTAAGTTCTGGTGCTGTTGGAGGGCTGTGGTGTATTTACAATGTGATTAGGCATGATGGAACAACGTTCTTCTATGTCTATGTTTGCCTATATGTGGGAAGAGCTATAAAAACCTGTATTACCATGGCGCTAACAGATTAAGAACGGCTGTTTGACAGCCGAAGCGTGTCTCTCCAGTTGTGGGGTCGAGGGTGACCCAGGTTAATAAAGAAGCCTTATACCTGCAGTCCTGAGTGCGTGCCTTCTTCCAGTGTGGAGCAGGAGTTTGGATGAATATATATATATTTCTATATCTATATCTATATCGAGAGAGATAGAGAGATGTATGTGTGTACTAATATCGAGAATGTAGATACAACTATTGAAGTTAGACCTCGACTGTAAAGAATGTATTTAAATGAAAAAGTTGTAAGAAAAGCATAAACGAGAGAGTAGAGTGAGAAGAGAAAGGAACATAGAAAAGAAGAGAGAGAGGAAGAGGGGAAAACCTCACACCATAATACCATAATAACTGAATTCTCATTCAATCTTCCAGTCATGGGACTACATTCCAATCTCTCAGAACCTATCACAAACGTGATTGTTATGTCTCTCATGATGCACTTTGGTGCAGGGGTAGTTCACAAAAGTCAGTCACCTACAGGGCCCTGTGCAATGAAATCCACCATGGTAGAGCCCAGGACTTCCCATGCACACTGCCAGAGGTGTCAAGAAAGTTATCGAGAACTAGTCATCTATGAGGCACTGTCCATGCACAATCCCAGAGGTGGAAGACGGTGCCGGTGTAGTTCACAAGATTCAGTCACCCACGAGGTGAGGTCAATGCATTTTTTGTTTTCCAGTTTTATGTAGCACGAACTTAACCCGGAGGTATTGGAGTTGCTTTACATGAGCACCAGTTACATTGCACAAGGACACATTCATTTTATGGCAGGCATTGGGAGATTAAGTTATGTGCCCAGAATCACAGTAAGCTGAGCCGAGCCTGAAGCTCGAACCTAGTTCCTCAGCAACAAAGTCGGAAGTTCTGCGATTACACCACATTCTCTTCACAAGTCAGTGACCTACGGGGATCAATGCAGTGAAATCCACCACAACGGAGCCCACGACTCATAGTACGTACTCCTACTGGTGCTGAAGTAGTTCACGAGAGCCAGTCACCTCAGGGGCCCGGTGCAGCGAAATCCAGCCCAACAGAGCCAATGGCCCACGGCCCAGTGCACACTCGCAGAAGTGTAAGCTCACACGATCCTGTCACCTATGGAGCTCTGGCGAAATATTCACCCACAAAAACCCCCGCGATGCACTAGGCACACTCTTTAACTGGGGTGGCGGCAGTTCTCAAGAGCCCTTCACCTATGGGGCCCTGTGCAGAAAATTCAGCAGAGCTCCCAACGCACCAATGCACGCTTTAGCACCTAGAGGTCGTTTGCAGGGCAGGAGGTGCTGTATAAAGACTGGGCAGCATAGAATAAACACATACTCCTCTAGCAGGCAGCGGAAACCTGTTTGCAGAAAATAGATTTCCCTACCACATCCCACGTCAGGCTGCGGGAGCATCTCACATGCTCAGACGCTCTCCTCACAGAGCTGGTGTTCCCTCCGCCATCTGAGAGCAATTAGCAGGGCGCGTTGGGACACCCCAGCTGTGGTGTGGCTGACCAGAGGAACTTCAGGACAAAGAGGCGAAGCTGGTAACCACAACCCGGCCTGGGCCAGCAGCCAAGGGTGAGGCAGCGGACACCCAACCCTCCGACACTTTGAAAGCGTGATGCAAAAATAAACACGCAGCGCCCTGTCTCCTTTTGGGAGGCCCATCAGGACTGGATCTCAGAGGCTTGTTTACATAACACGCCTCTGAGATAAGAAATTGCTTCAGGACAGCCGTGAACCAGGTGACCCAGTCCGAATGGGCAGTCCCAAAAGGACAAAGGGCGGTAACACAGAAGCCTCATTTTCAATGGGAAGCCACCGTTTACCATAAATGGTGACGCTACCCAATGAAAATGAGGGGCGGGGCTTCAAGCCCCCTTCTGAAATATACTCACCCACAATATGTCTCGCAGACACGAGCAACACATGCGCGCTGCAACGCAGGTCTGCGAGACCTACAAAAAAAATCTAGTCAGCTCTCCCAAATTCCACCATGCAACATGATGTCTTTACAGCTTTGACAACAAACAAAGCATGTAGGATGTTTTTGAAATAGCACTAAAACGATTGTCTATCGAAACCTTGTGGTAAGAGATGCTACTATTACCTGAGACCCTAGTAGCAATTACTCGCTCTTCAGAAGGAGTAGGGTTGACTGACTCTTTTTAGCGTTTCAGGAATGCCATCTTTCCGGTCTGCGCTCATACTTGACTTGTCAGTCCAATTTGGGACTAATCTTCCGTTCATAATCTTTGGATAGACACTAGAGGGTTTTATTCCGTCTGGGCCTATTTCATGAATGGTTAACACGTGTCTGGTGGTGTCTAGCAAGTAGATGCAAGAGCTGGGACAGTTTTTTCTCGATCAGCCACAAACAACCTAGAAACTAAGGGGCAGATTTACAAAAAAGTGACGCATCTGTACAGATGCATCACTTTCCCTGCGCCACCCTTAAAAACCCTTGCGCCACCATAGATGCGCCGTATTTACAATACGGTGCACTATGGCGCAAGGGTTGACAATGCGTCAGAAATTCTGACGCATCTGTTGGCGGAAAAGTCACACATTTGCTGGAGTCGTGTCGCAAGCACGACGCAACTCCAGCAATGCGTGTTGAGGCCTATTCCCACTACACTGCGTCACTACTTACACCTGCTTGAAGCAGGCGTAAGGTTTTGATGCAGTGGCGTCCTAAAAGTGGCGCAGTGAAATCTTGTAGATTTCACTGAGTCACTTTTACGAGGCCTTTCTGCCTGGGAACGCCCACCCTGCATACATTATACGTGACGCAGGTATAATGTGACGCAGGGCTTTACAACGTGACGCATCTCCCTAGATGCGTCACGTTGTAAATAGGCCGCATTGTTTGCGCCGCTGCTGCGTCAAAAAAGTGACGCAACTGCTGCGCAAAAGTCAGACAAGGGGCTTGTAAATCTGCCCCTAAGACTGCAGAAGCAGCTCGGGTTTACACTCAAACATACGAATACTGGCTAAGTGGCACTTAAAATCGCCAGGTCGGGCAAAGAAGCAACTGACACAAATGATGAATTGTGCCAACTTGAGGGCCATCACGTAGAACAACAAATTAAAAACCAGAAATGTCCAAATTTAAGATGTGGACACAACTCTGTTCAGCATCTCCATATTGTTGTGGTGACTGAGAATGTAAGATTTTGCTAAACAAATCAAATGTATGGAGAAATCAGGAAATGTGTACTCTTGGCAATAACCTGAGTGAGTGTGGGATTGGCCAAGAGGTGATCCCGCAGAGAGACTCAAAATGGAGATGATGTAAACAAAAGAGCAACACTCAAAGTCCACCCAGTCCATCAACAAGGAAGAATGTGCTCAATGCAGTTGAAGGGAGAGATAGGCTTACTATGGGGAAATCCATTCTTACTAAGGGGAAATGAATACCTGCTTTTGAGGGGGAGTGGTAGGGGGCGTGCCTGCTGACATTGAAAGGTACACCTGCTTGGGGGGGGAGTTATTCCCTCTTAGGGATAGGGTGTATGCTTACTGGGGGAGGGTGGGAGGGGCATTCCTAATGAGGGAAAGGTACAGATCAAGGGAAATGAATGGCTGATAGAGAAAACAAGATTTCAAAAGAAGGGGAAGGTCTAGCTACTGGAGTGAGTAGTAGTGTAATTCACGGAAAGGTATGCTGACTTGAAAAGCGTTAATACCCACTGAAGGGAACGCAACTACACAGAACATAATGTATTCTCAGGGCCATTGTTTTCCTCCTACAGGAAAAGGTATGCCTACTAGAGGGAACACTACTGTTTGTGGCCATAGATCTAAATCAATGAATGGCGTGGGAGGAGAGCATGAGCAGCCTACAATGGGGAGTTGGTAAGCCGACGCCCTGCATGCGGGTCAAATTATTACGAAAATGAACTGTGATGCAGGCGCTGACAATGTGTCGTTGCATTTTGACAGTTCATTTAAAATACACACCAAGTAACGATTGAAAGAAAGTATACACTGACTGGGGAAGAATTCAAGCAGCTCAGGCCAGGACTTTCGATATTTACAAAGTAAATAAGTGTGAACTTTGCCTTAAGAAGGCCATTTCCTGCTTCCAGCAACATGAAGTGGAAAGGTGAGGGTTCACTTAGGGGGACTTTTGATCAGTCCTACTACAGTCTTGTGAAGCTAAGTGTAATCCCAACATATAGCCAAGGAAAATGGCTTTCACACGAGAAACAGTGTCTTGCTTCAAACACAAACGGTAAATAATTTCTCACTATAGCGACTGATATTGGCTGTTTCTAAGAACCGCCAGTGTTTGCAGGTGTGAGAAGAAACCTCTCTCAGGCATATTCAGTGATTGGATCATGAATGAAAGTCTAGATTAGACCTAGAGTCTTCGGACTCCACAGCCAACAATTCAATCACCAGCCCAACCTTTGTCCAGATTTTAGCTGCGCTGCTGCGGAGAAAAGGAAGAACCTTGATCACAACGTATCTGAAACAGAATGGCCAATAACCTGAAGGGAGAGGAGTACAGTGTACACAGCCAGTGCTATCCACAACCTCCATACCATCTTCTCTAACCTGCACACCAAGAGTGTCCTGTCACTTCTGCAGCTCTCAGAGGATCTAAAGACTCATCTTTTCAACGGTGATGCCATCGACCATGGTGGAGAATGCACACGAGTACTCCTATCAATAAGGGCCACCCCCTCTTTCTCTCCAATGTCCTCTGTGATTTCGATTGATTTTTTACAACTCCTAAATCCGCTGTTACTACTCAGCAAGGCTGATGTTCTAGAACTCCTAAGACATGGTCAATCATGGTAAGAGGAAAGTTACTGCCGCTCTTACAGACAAGACGTAGTCTAGGCACCCACGAAAAATAACTCAATTTAACCTTCTATTTCCAAGGGTGTTGAAGGGATTCTCATTAGATGAACCAAGTTGTCCATGTAGTATTGATTGCTTGAATATAAGTCAGTAGATGTTTAATTGTTTAATTAGAACATGCATCTAATTAGTCGGGCAGGTTTAATCAGTCAGTTTTTGTGGCTGGGAAGTCATGATGACTTAACATCTTTGGAAAAGGAACGTGGAACAGGAGTAAACCCGTTAACCCAGCTGAGACCGGGTAAAGTTATGTAACAAAAACAACAATGTCTCAACCAGCAATCATTAAAACAGACCGTTACAAAGAGTGCATAAATCACTAAAGGAGGGAAACGGGAGACCAAGGTAGGGCGAAAAGGTTGTTATTTAGCAGGTAGTTATATCAGCACTACATTACAATTAGATTGAAGTAACCATAACAACCAAATGTGCACTGAACGTGCTTGTGTAAGTGACAGGTGCAGTGACACAAGTGATATAGTAACAGCGTGGAACAGCAAAAACCAATAAAAACAAACAATAGTTCAGGGTCAAAAAGTATAACTTAGATACACTGTGGATTTATTCCTTTCACCGTGGATTTATTCCTTTCTTGAGCCCCATCTAGTTACCGGGTATCATACGCGACTTCAAGCCACGCGACGCCCGAACCAGACTTGCTCAACGAGATCCCCTTCCACTTTTGGGCAGCAATCATACAGCGCCCATACTCTTAACTTATCCTCTGAAGTATTGCCGATCCTCCGTCAAGCTTTACAGCAATCGACTTTGCCCGTCGCTGCTATTCGCCACCATGATTCATTCCCCTCGCTGCAAATACCTTATCGTGATTGAGACTCCTTGTGCCTCCAGCACTACCTAAGAAATTTGTGACCATCGTCCTAATGATGACCTTACTTTGAATAGATCGAAACGCCGTCGACTTTGCAGCGCCATCCACAGCTTCTACGGGGTCATTTTGAAATTTACATAAATGAACTATGTTTGCATTTATCTAAGTTATACTTACCCGGTTTTTGCCAACTGGGGGGGATCTAGTAATTGAATGCTCGGTTGCAATCCCCTGGACGGATCCTTATTTGGTGCCCTTTAGCGTCTTGATACCTAATACCCCTATGCCAAAGTCGTTGGGTGCTGTGACGAGTCATAGGAAGTGGGCTAGGTTCTCAACAGCAAACTTCAATCGCGCACTCCAACCGGGCGGCCCACAGGGTGGCAAAGTCATGGAGGTTGCCTGTAGCTTAATAGAAGAACGAATTACGGAGGCACTAGACAGTTTAGTCCCTTGGTCCTCTAGAGCGCCTTGGAGGCAGTTAAAATCGGCCCCATGGTTTAATGTAGAAATCAGAACAGTTAAGGCTTCCTGCAAGAGGTTAGAACGAGTATGGAGGAAAGACTTTTCAGATTACAGGAAGGCGGTATTCAAACCAGTCTTAAGCACTATCACTCCCTCATAAGAAAAACTTGTGCCGCCTACTACAGTGAGAGGATGGAACAAGCTGAGAACTCTTCTAGAGAACTTTTCACAATTTTCAAAGACATTTCGTCATTAGCTAGAAACACGGCTTCCAAAAGCGGATCGGTTGATTTGTGCAGTCTGGTGGCAGAATTCTTTGCAGAGAAGGTAGCAAGGATTTACACTACCTTCCCGGATGAGGCACATAATGGGAGTTCCGATAGTGAAGGGAAGGCCATCGTGGATTAGGCAGACTGCCTCTCCAGATTTGAGCTCCCCTCCTATGACGACCTCAAAGGCATAGCCTTAAGTATTAAATCCGGTTCACCTAGGGACCCCACTACTCCTAAAGTTCTAAGAGACAGCCTGGATATCTTAGTACCTTATATTAGGCACCTCAAACTCTCCTTTGAGTCAGGAGTGGTGCTAAAAAGATGGAAAGATGAGATTGTCCTCCCAATAAGAAAAAAGCCGAATGTAAGTGAGAGTCAACTGGAGAACCTTCGACCAGTCTCACTCCTGCCATATTTTGCGAAAATAGCCGAAAAAGTGGTCAATATACAACTGACGGACCACATTAACCGGCACAGCCTATTGCACCCTACGCAATCAGGTTTTCAAGCAACTTACTCGACTGAATCAGCACTGCTTCTGTCAACTGAAATGAATCGTAGACAAGTAGATGAGGGCCAGATGGTTGCGCTGGTCCTCTTGGACCTCAGTACCGTATTCAACACTGTTGCCCATCAACCACTCTTACAGCGCCTCAGGGTAGGCGGGCTGGATAAACTAACCCTTGAATCGCTGAGATCCTTTTTACAGGATCGTAGTTTTCAGGTGGCTCAGCGACCTCACTATTCCAAAAGCATGGCTCTTGCTCAAGGGGTCCCACAGGGCTCTATACTAACCTCCACCCTTTTTAGTCTCTATATCGCCCAACTGGCGGAAATTATTACTAAACATGGAATCAGTGTTGTGTCATATGCAGATGACACGCAACTGGTGGTCTCATTGTCCCAATCCCATAAAGAGGCAGCCAACAATTTTTCTTCCTGCCTACAGGAGCTGGCTACCTCGATGACGAATAACTGTTTAAAATTAAATGGCAGCAAAACTGAGGTTCTGGTGGTGGAAAATGCTCCCTCGATCTGGTCCTCATCCTGGTGGCCACAGACTCTGGGACGGACCCCCCCCCCCCCCTCCCCCTAGTAGTCAGGTCAAGAACTTGGGGATGTGGCTGGACTCCAAGCTCTCCTTTGAGAATCACATCAGAATTGTGGCCGGGAGGTGTTTTGGAGTGATGAAAGGACTCTGGAAAACTTTAGACATGCTGTCCGTGGCAGCGAGGAAAACCGTAGTCCATGCGCTGGTAACCTCTGACCTGGACTACAGGAATGCTCTATACCTGAGGAGACTTTAATGTATTCAGAACATGGCAGCCCACCTTGTTCTAATGCTGCCCAGGAGAACTCCCTCCAAGAATACCCTTGTCACCTTTCACTGGCTCCCAGTGAGGGAGAGAATACTTTTTAAAGCCCTGTGAGTCAGCCACCGTATTCTGCAGGGAAAAGGGCTAAGATATCTACACAACCTACTGTCCCCCAATACTCCATCCCGACAATTAAGATCATCGGGGACTGGACAGGCAGTGCTTAATTTGTGCCGGTGCTTTCCGGTGCTTAGCACCGGCACTTATTTCTTAGGGCCGGGTCTATACTATGTGTCTGCACATCATATGGCATTGTGGCAAAGTCAGCAATTATATTACCTCACTCACTGACTCACTGCTGGAGACAGTGCTGTTTGTCTCCCGAGTCCCGGCAGTCGTGAAGAAATAATAAAAAGAAAAGATAAGTAATTCATTACAGAATCTAACCATATATCCAAACTTGCCTTAGGCAGCTTCGGCCCTTAGTTCAGTGTTGATGGTCGACGGTTCACTGATTAGGCTGGATTTGGTTCTGTCAGTGTAGGGGCTATCCTGCGGCAACGTCCGTACTACGTAGATTCGTTTTCAAAATGCCACGCCCCGGCACACCCATAACCCACGAGTTATCACCAGCAGTTGGACTTGGTCGAGTTTAGGGCAGGCAGCGGCAGGCCTATTAATCAAGGCAGTGCGTCTGGCACCCACCACCGCCCACCAGTAACTGTAAGTAGCCCAAACCAACGCTGCTTTCTCCTTAAGCGTGCCGTTGTGACGGTGGGTCACTGTGGTTGGCTATAATAACAGCTTTATGAGTGAATGGACCGACCGAGGGAACAGTCCGAGGCCTCAGGCCTGCCATGAGGCTGAGCAATCATGCCTCCTCCGGCGCTGGGCACCGTGTTCAAGGCTGCAAACAAGTACAATAAACGCCATGACATTCAGATAGCGCACTGTTCGCACCTGCACATCCTCGAAGTGCTCAACCTTGACTTCATTTTGTTGACAGTGGAGTAATGCCAGAGGAAGGTTAGCCCCTGCCTTTAAACTTCTTGCTGCTAATCGTGGTCGTGTGGATCCACCACGACATGTGGAACTTTCACCAACTACACATGGCACTATACCCCTCCCCACACACACACACAGAGAGCTGTGGCTACGTTTACGTAGCAGCCTTGTGACATTGACAAATAGTCCCCTTAATAAGAGTTTTATTACTAAATTAAGAAAACGCAGGTATGCAAAAAAGAGGTGTCGCCCTGTTATTTATTGAAGACCAGGCTTTACATCTCTGCAGTCATCTGCTCCAGCCCCCCAGCCCCGGCAGCGTCCCCTCCAGCAGCCAGCAGTGTGAAGAGTAGCGCATCGAGGCTCCCCTTCCTCCAGGCTCACTCCACGTTCACATATGTCTCGTGTTTGGACCCTCACTCATGGTTCTGTCAGTCGCACTCTGTGTGTAGGAATCCGTGGTTCTCCCTCTCGTGTCCGACTCAGCTCACCTCTGTGTGGTGTGTCCCTGAGGGATCCGCCACCCTGACGCTCACCACGCCTGGGGGGTGGGTTGGAGGGGGGGACGTTGACAGGACATTATTCGGGTCCAAAAATCCCTGCTGAGAGTTCAAGAGAAATGCTTGTGGCAGTTTTAAAGGGGGCTCTGGACTGCAGACCCTGCACTCTCTCCCCACCCTGCACTAGCCAAGAGAAAGGGAGCCAGCCCTTCCAGCAGGAACCCACCCTAGCAAGGAGCCGGGAGAGCTGGCTCCTTCCAGGATTGAACACTAGCCAAGGGAAATGGAGACCCCCACCCCCTATTAATCCACACTACCAGACGGAAGAGATACCCCCTCTCTCAGACAGGACCCCAAATTAGGCAAGGAAAAGGGAGACACCCGCTGCCTCCCAGAATTCCACACCACTGTAGCTGGGCGCAGAACCCCCTCCCGAGAGCCAACACTGCCCACTCTCGTGAAACAGCCCTCTTTCGAAGCCCGGTGTACACAAGCAGAGCTCAGGCCTGCACTGAAGAGCCCCCTCCTGATCCCCCCCCCCCCCCCTCCCCACCACAGCTCTCTTTAGAAACTCAGCATGCACACGCAGACCGGATAGGTGCCCGCTCTCGACTGACAACCCAATAGGAAGCTTACCATTCCTAGCACCTAAGAAAAGTGAAAGGGTTTGCAGCGCTCTGCCTTCCCTGCCTTACCAGAAGTAGGTGTGTCTGGCCTTCCAGCACTCTCTCCACACTCACTTACCTCTTCCCAGCGGGGCCAGGCTGTCTCTTGTCCAGGAAGTCACAGCCTGGTGGAAGCTGCTTCTCATTTCTCTGCTACTCGGAGATAATCAAAAGAAGCATCTCTTAGAGGATGTAGCACGAATGCTTATTGCAGGAGATTTCACTTTTCCGGTTTGAATTTGATTACCTTGCGCTCCCATGTTTTCGTTAAGGGGTTGCTCTGAAGGATCTCTCTTTTTAGCCCTAAGAAAGGCAGCCTGAGGTACTCCATCAAACCTCAAATCCAGGGTACCCTTCACCCTTGTCCTCTGTGTGTGCTCCGTCTTATATCTCACTGGTGCATGTCACTGAACCTCACACGTGCACAGCCTGACACCATGACAAGTGTAAGGCACTACTACCTCGACCCACATCAAAGGCCCTACAAGCCTAGTCCTCTACATGTTTATACTCTGTGTTACATCCACTGGTGCAAGTCACTGCAGCTCCAAGGTACTGTCTGACACCATGACAAGTGCAAGACACTACATCAACCCACGTCAGAGGCCCTACAACTCTGGACCTCTACATGTACTATGTGTCACATCCCACTGCGTTATGCAAATTCACAACATTGTTAGCTGCGGGCACAGGCAACCACAGGAATCTGCATATTATATCCTGCATGGACATTACCCACATTTCATTCCTGTTAGGAGGCCGCCCAGTGAAAATTGATGCCTTGAAAATATTTCACGTTGCTCAATGAGGTATTTATAAATAACTAAAAACGTTAAATAGCTAAAAACGTTGCTTATTCACTCAGAATAATTTGTATTTCTAACAAGCTGTGCATTCTGTAAATCAAACAATTTAGTCAGATGTGGATTCTCAAAACTTAGGAGTGGGGGGTGATGGCCCAATTCATCGAATGATGTGGTGAAATACACCTTGAAACTGTGAGTTGGCAGTTTCTAAGATCACTGGGGTCTATCATGATGAGTTGCCCCCGCTAAGCGCACAGTGCAGCAACTGGTTTCTTGTGTTTGAAGTGTCTAAAGTTCACTTCATACACACGTAACTCGAGACGATATTTGATCACGTTTACAGCTTGTGCAGAGTTAGCAGAGTGTGGCAGTACTGTGGTAGTAACTAGTTTGCTGACATGGTAAATAGATAACTTAGCATTTTGTTTAAGGCTCAAGCTCCCACTTTCAGATATTTGTTTTTTCATGTTTTAATTATTATTTAATCCACATGAAGTGGGTCTCTTTGGAAATCACCCACTGACACAATCTGGTAAGTTGTAGGCATAATTAGGCAGGAAACTGAATGTGAAAAATTACTGACACTTCTTATGCCACGAAGGTGGAGAAATGGCTGAGCCTTCTGATGACCATGCTTTCGTAAAAGATTACAGTGACTGTGACCAGGGCATGGACCAGCAGATACAGATCCAAAGTGATGAAGGAGGAGGGAGAAGGATAGGTTGTTGCAGATTTTCCAATTCATATGGCTGAGAATCCATGCAATGCTAGCCAAACAAATCAATAGTTTTACCTCTAACTTACCTTACCGTTATGAGTAGGCGTGGGCTATTACATATGACTTTTAGCAGTGCCTGTTGAGGATGTGGGTGGAACCAAGAGAGTAAGTGGGTGGAGCCAGTGGAAGGAGTGGGTGGAGCCAGGGAAAAGTAGGTGTGGGCTTCAACAAATATTTGAGCACCTGGACTTCATATTTTACAAATTAAGCACTGTGTACAGGTCATAATCCCGGCTATCAAAAGAGCAAGAATGGGGGGCCGTTCCTTACGCTACCTAGCCGCGAAACACTGGAACAATCTCCCTCTCGCACTAAGGAAGGAACCTTCTGATATGATTTTTCGGAAAAAGTTGAAGACATGGCTCTTCTGCCCAAAGGCTCTTTTATAGCCATGTCACTTTGCCGCCCTGGATGAGGTCTACCCGCAGCGCGAGGACACACTAGCTAGTGTAACCATGCGCTTTACAAACTTGTTTATTATTATTATTATTATTATAACGCTGCCCTCTGCTACACTACTTATGGCAGACAGTAGGTATTATCATACCCTCTGCATTCACAAGAGCAGTAGCGGAGGTCATTGGTTCTCATACAGCGCACCAAAAACATAGAAGAGCCTCCCACAACACATCAGAGCCTCCTCTTCACTTCCACAAGAAGCTGAAGACCTGGCTCTTCACATTACTCTGAGAGGACACTCACCTACCACCTGCTCGAGCCCTGGATACCCTCACAGGGAAATAGCACCTATATACAACTAAACATAACATACAATAACTGTGGCCTGGGAGTGATGAAACTCACAGGTTTACCCTACATGACTGTGTGTTCACAGGGCCGGCTTTAGACCGGTGAGGCTGCACCGGGCGCTGACCTCGGGAGGGGGCGCTGACCTTAGGGTGTGGCGCTGTGATTAGCAATAACTTAAGATTTAGAAACACCTGCTGCAGAGTTCTTTGTGGGTCCATCTTTTAGGCAGCAATAAAATTGTCTAGATAACTCTTGCGATTAATGTTCTGGCTAGAGAGAGAGATGGGAGTTTTGTCTAGTGGCAGTTTTGACTCACCACAAAGTAGCACAGAGGTAGGGGTGGGCGGAATTTGCGAAATTCACTTTTGCAAATTATCACAAAAATGTTAAAAATCTCCGCAAACACGCGGAAATATCGCGAAGATGCGGAAGTTTTTTTCCCGCCCGTTCGCGGTATTTTCTGCGTGGTCGCGGCTTGCCAACTTACCCATGCGGTTGCTCGCGGGTGCGGCCATCTTGTTTTCACTTGTCTCGCGGTGCATGATCGCGAGAAGAAAGATGTGATTGCGCGACGCATGACGTTACTGCGGGCGCGAACTGTCGCGAGACAGTGCAAATGGCTACCAACAATCCAACATCTCGTGGGGAACACGACCGGATCGGGAAAACTTGTCGGCGAACGCGGGGATTCAGGTAAGGCGATCGCGCGCACGCGAGAATGTATTAATTTACACCGCGAGCAAGCAAAAAATTTCCGGTAAAATGCGGATTGCGGAAATTTTGACATTTTCGCGCTCTCCGCGGAACGCAAAAATGTCAAATTATCACAATTTCCGCGAGCGGAACGGATTTTTAGCCCAGGCCTACACAGAGGGTTAATATGCCTGCTGCAAAGAACAGATCTATGTTCTGTGGATAGCTGAGGGGACCAGCGAAGTCGACCTTTACCAGTGCCTTAAAAAATATGAAATGTATGTTAGAGGGGCTATGGAGAGATGATGGGCATTTTTGCTTGGTGATAGTGAGGGAATCGGAGGAGGTCATGGGGGAGGGGCAAAAAAGATTGTCGCACTGAGCGCCACCAGCGCTAAAGTGTACACAAAGACAATATTCCTGTCCTCAGGTCCCCACAGTCTGCAAACAAAAGGAATAACTGTTGGTCAGAACAATTGCATTATAGTAGGAAAACTATGGGAAACAGGAGACGGTGGAAAGATCTGGCTTTGCAACATGTGTCTGTGCCCGCCCCTGAGAGACGCAGCCCGCTGGCACCACTGGTGGTGTCTGCCGCTCGAGCCACTGTGGTCCGTCGGCTTAAACTGCCGGCTTCGGTGCTGGAAACCAGGGTTCGAGCCTCTAGGTCGCGTCCACATCCTGTGATTCTGGGAAAATCACTTAATCTCCCCGTGCCTGAATGTGTAATGTAAATACGGTGCTATGTAAAGCGCTCCAATACCTTCGGGTCGAGTTCGCGCTATATACATATGCAACCAAAAAAAAATGAGCCCTCCATCTCGCGCTACCTGCCTGACGCTTCATGCCAATCAAGTACTCGTGGGGGACGGGGAGGTGAGAGTGTCATGGGGAGAGGGGGACTTGAAAGAGGGGGATTGGAAGAGCTCAAAGGGCGACATAGGAGGGTTCGAAGGATGGGGGAGAATGGAAGGGGGAAGGAGAGGCGCACAGAAGGAGGGTGAAACTTAGCGAAGATGAGAAAGGAGGCGCGAGAAAGACCGAGGGGCGGGCTGCATCCTGTTTTCCGGAAAGCACATGCCTGAGCTGAGAGTTTATAAGGAGGAGCACGGAGCTCCGATCTCAGTGCGAGCCACTGCAGTCCGATCCCCAGAACTCACCTGAGCCCACCCAAGGAAAAAAGGATACTTAAAGCCCACGACAGTACGACCCTTCGGAACTTTCCAACAAGCAGGACTCTTCGGACCCGCCAGCACCCGGGACCCACTGCTAACCCCTGAGCTCTGCAGGAACCGACCTGAGCGCCCCACACCAGAAACCCCAACATAAGGAAGGACTGTGCCGCAGCCCCAACACCCCGGAGCCACAATCAAACCTACTACTCGGACCCTCGGAAACCAGGGCCCTCCGCACACTCTCATCATGGACCAAAGCACCCGGGACCCGCGGAGGAGCCCCCCAAAGGTGAGTCCGGAGGGGCTGCGTGGGGCAGGGCATTAATACGTGCCCTTCGTCTGTGCTGCAATGCAGTGATTTGTACATGAAGCCCCACTGTAATATGAAGCTTTCTTCTGTACTATCTTTATTGCTTCATGCTTTGGTGTTTTACTCTTTAGTTTATTTCCTATTTTTTGGTGGGATATAACATCTCATGATGTAATATACCACTCGGTTTTTGTCATACACAGTTCTGTGCTTTTATGTACAGATCTGTAGTGTGGATGACTGCATAGTGATGCCAAAAGCTGTAAATACGCATGAAAGGCTGTGCTGTAAGGTAAAGAAATGAAGAATACCCGAGTGGTTGCAGGGCACAACGCCTTTTTCTGCATCACTGAGCTACAATTTACAGAGCTGCAGTATACATGGGTGGCTGTGCTATAACACAAAGACCTGTGTCATGCATAATGGACTTTGCTGTAATACCGAAGGGTGGTTTTGTTGTAATATACAGAACTGCATTATGCGTGTATCTGTTTAATATACAGAGATGCAGTATGCATGGGTGGTTGTGTTAAAAAACGAACGATTAGCATCATGCATGTCGGCATTTGCTGTAATACCAAAGGGTGGTAATGTTGTAATATAGAGAGCTGCATTATGGATGTATCTGTGTAATATACACAAAGGCAGTATACATAGGTGGCTGTGCTGTAACATGAAGCCTTGTGTCATGCATAATGGTCTTTGCTGTAATACGGAAAGGTGGTTATGTTGTAATACAGAACACCGCATTATGCGTGTATCTGTGTAATATACAGAGCTGCTGTAAGTATTGCTGTGGTATATACTACAGAGCTGCACTCTGCATTTAAGGCTGGGCTGTAATATACAGAAATGAAGACCACATGGATGTATCGTAGTAGGCAAGGTTGGCTGTGCTGTAATAGAGCAGCAAGATGCATGGCCGTGCGTAATACAAAGAGTTGAATTAACCATGGCGGTGTAGTAATGAGCTGGGCCTTAAAAAGAACCCGATAGAAAGTTGTAAAAAGAGTTATTATCATTGATGTATGCTTTTAACATCCTATGATAGTGGGGAGCTGCAGGGAAAATATAAAACCGAGGGCGGATGTCAAGGCCTGGCTAACTTAGATACACGATGCCGGTGGTTACCTCCTCACTGTAGTGTCCTAGCATGGACACGTTCTAGTGTTCTGACGTGTGTACCACAATATACACCCACCCACCACAGACGTCACTGGGTCAGGTGACACTGGTAATAAAAGGGCCGAGCGCACGTGCTCGTGGCCATTAACCCACTACCCCAACTATGCGTCAGCGTCAGTCATTTCCCCTAGCATGAGGGCCTAGGGCCCAACATTACACTGGCAACGAGGGGGCTGTGCCCTGGCGTGCAGCAGCCCAGCAATCTGAAAGGGGGAGAGGAGATGCCGTGGAGACTTTCCCCCAGCAGGCGAGGACAGCGCCTGATCGCCCGCCGGGCGTGCGAAGAGCCCTGGGCGCGAGCGGTGACCGGGAGCCCACCCCGCACCGCCGCGTTGACCTGCGGGCGGTCGCTGTGCTCCAAAGTGTAAGCGACGAAGTCGGGTGCCCACCCCGACCCCGTCGAGCCTGCAGTTGTGCCCAGAGATGATGAGCGAGCCGTGCGGAGCCCACCCGCATCGGCCGTGACCAGGCAAGTGGCGGCGACCACACGGAGCCCACCCGCGTGGAGGAAGGTGAGGAGCTGCGCGGCGAAAGAAGAGTGAAGCCAGCGGGTGCCACCCCGCATCAGCGGTCGACCCGTGGTGAGGCCACGCCGTCCACAAGAAGCGCTGTATGCCCGAGTGGCTGGAGGGCGTGTGAAGAGCCCACGGAGAGGGCGGAAAAAGCAGAAACGCCGAGCGGAGCCCACCCGCATCGGCTGCGACCCCCACATGAGGCGCGAACCACGCGGTGCCCACCCGCGGAAAGGAGGAGGCACGCCGGCCAAAGGTGAGCCCTGCGAGGGGGAACTAAATGAGGTGTCCCGGCGGGATCGGAA
The DNA here is from genome assembly GCF_964204655.1 of Triturus cristatus. Taxonomy (NCBI): domain Eukaryota; kingdom Metazoa; phylum Chordata; class Amphibia; order Caudata; family Salamandridae; genus Triturus; species Triturus cristatus. The sequence continues at coordinate 1,141,954,825 of NC_140579.1, forward strand.
GACAGCGGGAGCCCACCCCATTCTGCCCCCGGTGAGAAGAAGTGAGCGGCACCGGCAAATCCCCCCCCGCGCGGTCCGTGAAGCTAAGGGACCTGCCGCGGGGTGGAAGAACCGAAAGTAAAGGCGGAGCCCACCCGCGGCATGGAACAGCGACCCCGTCCCTGTCCAAATACACTGCCAAGGATAGCGGCATCACCTCTTTCCCCCGCCCCGGCCAGCGAGGAATGAAGGAGCAGCCGCGGGCGGGGAGAGCAACGTGCGGGCAGCGGACGGCTGGTGGCGCATCGGAGCGGGAATGTGAACGACGCGCGAGGTGCCCCAGGAGTACATGCGGCTGGAGGAGCAGAAGCCCACACTGAGCGCGCTGCCCGAGAACCAGTGCCGGTATTCTGCACCAATTCACCCCGCCCCGAGCAGCGTGAGCAAGGAGCTGCTGCGGGCGGGGAGAGCTAAGTGGACATAGGCGGTGGCATTAATGAAGTAGGCGAGAAGAGCCGCCAGGCACATGAGCAAGTGTCCCCCACGTAAGTGTCTGAAAGAAGCATTTCCCCCCAGTTCACGAGTGATTCCTCGTCCTCCCTGCAGCTAACTATCAATGCCTGCACCCCCCTGCCTCTAAAGGAATAAATGTAAAGGACTCACCTGCTGTCTGGCCCGTATCCTGCTCCCAGTGTTCTGCTCCTGCTGTGGCTCCAGCTCTCCTACTCACGAGTGAAGCCTGGAAACAAAAGAAAACATGGCATAGAGTTGTAGCAGCAGAGATGGTTGCTGCTGCATGAAGGGAAAAGCATACCCTACACTGCCATCTAGTGGCCTGAGAGCAGAATTGCACCAGCTGCAGGAGATATGAATAGAAAGGCTAGAGAAGAGGCAGCAAGGCATGTACCGCAAGGTCAGACTGATGCGCAATGGTGAGCGCACGGGAACGCGACGGAAGCGCAGGAACGCGACTGAAGCGCAGGAAGCAAGTAACCCGCAGGTAACGGGATACAGCGACAGGAACCCGCAGAACAAGAAAGAAGAAAAGGGTCAAGCCACATCCACCCCAGCAAGGACTGCGCTGTCGCCGCAACAATTGGAGTGACCCCTCGAGAGAGCCGAAGGACTCATCGCAGATGTACCCCAGACGCGGAAGGTACACTGCAGCGCCTACAGGAGAGGAACCCACTGAAGAGGATGGGCGCAGCAAGTATCCGACATGGCGGGCAAGGATGCAGTGGGACACCCAGTGGCGACAAGAAGCCACCACAACAAGAAATCACACGGTACAAGGAGCAACGCTACACTGAAGATGTACCATGACGGTACGAAGATGAGCATGCACCAGCGCCTGACAAGGCAGCGAACACAGGTAGTCACACGACATGGCGCACCTCGTGAACACAGGTAGTCACACGACGTGACGCACCTCGTGAAGCCGACCAGCCAAATGGTCGCACCACAAAGGCCAAGCCGACCAGCCACATGGTCGCACCACAAAGCCAACCAGCCAGGGGTTGCACAAGGAGGTGACCGACGCACGGGTCAGCGAATCTACGACCAGCCAAATGGTCGCACTGCAAAGCCAACCCGCCAGGGTTGCACAAGGAGGTGACCGACGCACGGGTCAGTGAATCTACGAAACAAAGGTCTGACGGAAGACCGAAGGTATCCTGCCAGTGATCGGCAGTGCGGACCGTCCAGTGGTCCAAGAAGCTCAAGAAGAACGAAGAGGACCAAGAGTATGGCCCCACGAACTTCAACAACCAAAGTAACTGGTGAAAAGGAGAAGAACGAAGAGGACCAAGAGTATGGCCCCACGAACTTCAACAACCAAAGTAACTGGTGAAAAGGAAAAGACGAAGAGAAGGTCACGACCCTAACTCGGAATGCTGAGGAAGATGGAGAGAGTTTCCTCGGACGAGGACAAGACCAGGGGGAACACGTGCAGAGTGCGCGCGCTGCATGGAGAAGCCTGGCCAGACCAAGTGGAGAACAGAAACGGTACAGAGTAGGTCGTGAAGCGAAGGAAAGAAGATATCGGAGTGGCACGTCTGCCACTACAAGAAAAAGAAGGAAGATGACATCGGAGTAGCACGTCTGCCACTAAAAGGAAAAGGGGAAAGAAAGAGATCTGAAGTGGCACGGTTGTCACTGCAAGAAGGAGAAGAAGTCAGAGTGACTCGACACCCTCACGGAGAAAAGAATCAAGGAAAGAGAGAGGAGTGTGGCAAGACTACTCACACCCCGAAGATAAGGAAGGCGACCAGTGCCAGAACATGGAGAGCAAGTCCTGAGAACACCCATGGCACGGAGAGAACACCATCTGCTTGACGATGCTCTCAGCACACCTGGGATCCGCAAAGGTTAGCAGGCCGGACCGTTCGGAACATCCACCTTTGGGGTCACGCGCACACTGGACAACGCCAGCCGTGGTGACTCAGGGGCAAAGACCTCAGGGATGCCAGTGAGAGAGAGCATCCCCGTGACGAGAGATGGTCATCAGCCGCCCTTCAGCGAAGGTCCCAGGAGGATGAAGGCATCGCGCGCAAAGACAGGAGCCAACAGCTACCCTCCAGGTCTGACTGCGGAATCTGAGGTGAGACTTGTCGTCTCCTCTGCACCCGCACTTATCGGCATGGGAGTAACACGATACAGGACACTCAACCCAGGACAGATCTGATGAAGAGGGCCTCAGGGATATCCCATGGCAGGGGAACACCTGCGAGAGAGGCATCATGGTGAGAGGGGTGTCTTGCAACCAATCCGTCTTTTGCCAAAACAGAATACACGCCACAGATGAAAAGAGGACAGGACGGAAAGATGAACGGCAACAGCTAGCGGTGAACCACAAGAACTTCAACTGCGTTTGTCGCCATGGAAGTAAAGTGAAGAAAAGACTGTGAGTACAACTTCAAGGCAGAGTCGTCAACGGACTAGATCCATCGAGCACCCATGGCTGGTGCCACAGTAAACTGGTGGTCTCCGCGACAAGAAGAACATCGTCTTGGACCCCAAGCAGCGGAGGCGTAAGAGACTCTACAGAAGTTTTGGTCACTGTCTTACATATGTATGGGTTTTCTTTTCCCACAGGTTGAACTTTGACTTTGGGTTTTCGTCATTAAAAATTGGGAGGGATGTAGTGTCCTAGCATGGACACGTTCTAGTGTTCTGACATGTGTGTACCACACTATACACCCACCCACCACAGACGTCACTGGGTCAGGTGACGCTGGTAATAAAAGGGCCGAGCGCACGTGCTCGTGGCCATTAACCCACTACCCCAACTATGCGTCAGCGTCAGTCATTTCCCCTAGCATGAGGGCCTAGGGCCCAACATTACACTCACCTCAAGTGCTACCTCTTTTAGCATCAAATGGACTGAAATATCCCACCCTCGTGGCATGCTAGCGTCGCCCCAGAGCACAGTGAACATCCCAAGCCAGCAGCGCCCCCCTCTGGACAGCACTAAAAGTGAAAGCGGCCGCGAGGCACACAAGCATTGAGACGCGTGGAGGGAGGCGTCACCTTAAACCCCCGAGGCTGCCCGAGTGTTTCTGGGTCATATGAGGTTGGACTCATAGTTTATTATTTTATTTATTATTTTTTCAGTTTTCTACACGCAAACATGGCCAGAGGGGACTCGAGCACCCGGAGCATTTTACCAGAGGGTAGGAGATCGGGTGACATATTTCCAGAGACACATGGTCAGGGGGGGTTACGGATCGGCTCGGTCTCGCTTTCACATTAAATGAAAAAAACATTTATAAAGAGTATGGGTACCTGTAGAGAGCCACTCGGCCTCTACTATACAATGTACATACACTGTACACGCATCCCCCACCCCTCGAGGCGGGCTCGCCTTGGGGTATAACTAAAGTTACAGAAGACCGCTCTGGGTCTTTCCGGTTGAGCACAATACCTCTGTATCCTAGTGGTCTGTTAGATAGGTGTCCTGCACACGTGGCCTGCCCCCAGGTCACCACACTGGCGACGAGGCCGGAAGTCCCGCTGCGTGCTTTCAGCAGCCTGGAGCTGTTGCCGCGGCGTCAGCGGAGCCCACCCGTGACGCTCCACCGTCATCGGCGGTCATCCTGTGGCCGGCTGCGCGTCTAGGCTGTGGCGCACCGGCTGTCCTGCCTCCCTGAGCCCGCCCGGGTGTCTCCCTCTTCACCGGCGGCTCGCTCCAGCGAATTGGCGCGTCATCGTCGAGGTCCAGGGGGAGCGCTGTGCGCGCTGATCGGCAGCGCGGCTGCCGCTGTAGCGCCCTGTGACCTCGCAGGCAGGAATCCGCCCATCTCCACGTGGTTGCTGAAGCGCTACGCCCTGAGGGCAGCAGAGTGGAGGAGTCGCGCTCAGCGCACGGAGAAAGGTCACGCCTGGCCGGTTTCCATGGCGCTCTAACGCGCATGAGGGGCTCTTTGCACATCAAGCACTGGCAAAATCAAGAGCTCCAGCAGGATCCCCATCCACTACTGCGGGGCCCATCTGGGTCGCTGTCCTCCTTCAGGTGTGGAGTGACTGTGCCATATCCGTCCTGCCTGCTGCCAGGTGCCAGCTGCCTCAAGGGTCCAGGAAGTCCCACGTCGGAGTGAGTACACCGCCCTGCACGCGCCAAGCTATCTGCCGCTGCCCACGCGCTCGTGAGGCACCCACCTCTCCCAGCCCAGCCGCCCTCCAGGGTGCAGCGCCGGGCGCGCCGGAGTGCCCCACCCACAGGCATGAGCGTTCAGCAACAGGCGGGCAACAACGCCCTGCCGGCCCAGCTGCGGCCCAAGGAGAAGGGGGAAGGGCGAATGAACCGCGACACCATCACGCACAAGTCAACCCTCTCCCGCCGTTCAGCGAAATGGCGGACCCGGCCACTGCGGTCCCCCGATGGAGAGCGTGGGTAGGCCAGCTCAACAACTATTTCACAGGGACCCGTGAAACGGACGGCACGGTGAAACACTCCCTGCTAATCTTCTACGGGGTACCAGAGATTTACGATTTATTCAAGACCCTCCCAAACACAGGCAACGCGGATGATTACAACGCAGCGGTGGCGGCTCTCAATCAACACTTTGATCCACAACTTAACCTGGACTTCGAGAAATTCAAATTTTGACGCTCCTTTCAATTAGAGGATGAGTCGGTCGACATGTTTCATGCGCGTCTGAGGAAGTTAGCGGCCACCTGCGGATTCGCCGACCAGAGGGAGGAAATAAGAAGCCAGATCATACTGGGCTGCAAATCAATCCTGCTCAGAAAGCTGATACTGCATCAGCCGGCATCACGCTGGACCAGATCCTAGTGCTAGCCAGGTCCCACGAGCTCTCGGACGTCGGGGCGGAAGAGATGGTCGCAGCTCTCCACAAGCCACCCCCGGCGCAAATCGGCACCCGGCCTCCTCAGGCAGGGACATCTTAAGGATATGGGGGGCCCTGGGCCAAACATATTTTGGGGGCCCCTGTTCAGGACACCTTTGAATTAATGATCTAATTTGAGCCCCTGTTTCCCACGCAGTTTCCGCTTCCTCAGCTGCGCTAGCGATCCAGTTTGCATCATAGGCATTAGCCTATATATTCCCGATGTAAATGGACATGTGCAGCTTACAGGTGTAGGATTCAGGGTTTCCTGCCCTGCTACTACGTTTTTAATACTTTTTAAATTGTATATGTGTGGCTGAATTACTCTGTGCTTTTTAACAATTTCTCCTACCTATGCGCCCTTGCACTTTACTTGATTCTGCTTGCCAACACCTCCTTAGCTGCTCCGATTTGCATTTCGGTTTTCTTCCAGTCCTGGTCCGCTGCTGCTGATATGCCGATTGTGTGGACAGCTGGGGCTACTATTGGGCTACTCACTTCTGCCCACGCAGTTTCCACTTCCTCAGCAGTGCTAGCGATCCAGTTTGTATCATAGGCATCGGCCTATTTATTCCCGATGCAAACGGATGCGCGAAGCTGATAGCTGTAGGATTTAGTGTTTCCTGCCCTGCTACTACGTTTTTAATACTTTTTAAATTGTATATGTCTGGCTGAATTACTCTGTGCTTTTTAACAATTCCTCCTCCCTATGCGCACTTGCACTTTACTTGATTCTGCTTGCCTACACCTCCTTAGCTGCTTCGATTCGCATCTCGCTTTTCCTCCAGTCCTGGTCCGCCGCGGCTGATACGCCGATTGTGCGGAGGGCTGGGGCTACTATCGGGCTCCTCACTTATGCCTATGCAGTTTCCGCTTCCTCAGCTGCGTTGGTGATCCAGTTTGCATCATAGGCATTAGCCTATATATTCCCGGAGGCCTTTGTCGCCGGCCAAGCTGCCCAGTTCCCCTCCGGTGAGTTTCTTCCACTATATTGCAATAGGGAAAAACTGCTTAGCCTTAGGCGGCTACCATTATGTCACTGTACAGCCGCTGATCCGAGGTTGGAGGTAGACTTTCGATGCAATAAGTGCAACTGGACTCTCCTCCAACCCAGGAAACTCTCACCCAATATCCTCCCAAGCAACAATAAGTGTAAAAACAATAAGAAAACAGAGGACTTAAAGGCCACCCTTTTAAATTGTCGCTCTATACAAAAGCATGAACCATACATTTATGGCCTACTTTTAGACTAACAGTCTGATCTTTTATTTCTCACTGAGACCTGGCTGTCTGAAGCCTCCAATCCTACTATCACCTCGGCCATCCCTACGGGTTATAACATTCTTAGGAGGGACCGATCGAATGGGAAGGAGGGAGGTGTTGCCATAATTTACAATAAAAAACTAGACTGCTTAGGCTTCTGCTGTACCTTATCCCCCCATCATAGCATAGCTGGATTTCTGATTTACAGACCTCCCAGTGCTATTGGAAATGTTATTACTACGCTTAATACAGCCACCACCTACATGGCCTTAAAATACAACAACTGCCTCATTCTGGGATATTTCAATATACATATGGACAATGGAAAAGACCCTCAAACAATTTCCTTGTTGGAGGCGCTGCAGGGCTGCAACATGTTTCCATCTGTTTCTTTGGCCACCCATGAGAAGGGCCATACCCTAGACCAAATCGTTCACAACTTTGACATATCAGTAAACCTACCTCTTCCCATTACCTGGTCTGACCACCTCCTATTAAAATTCGTCATTCCCAACTCTGCCACAGCCCCTTGAGCTAACACAGGGCAGAGGGTCTCTAATTACAGGACGTTCCATAAAATATCCATCCCGATGTTAGCAGACGCCCTCGGTCATTCCTCACCAGAGCTGTCTGGCTGCCCCGACTCGGACGCCCTCTCAATAGATTCATAGCTCCGAACCAACATTGATGCAGTGGTACTGGTTGTTTGCTGCTCCTCAAAGAGGTTATCCCCACCAGCTCCATGGTTTAACGATTCCCTTAGATCTTGCAACAGAAATTGTGGAGCAATTGAACGGAAATGGCGTTAATCCTATCTACCTGAGGACAGGAAGGTGTATAAAGACACCTTAAAAGCTCATTACATTCTCGTGAAGGCATCCAAGAAAAACCTCTTTCAAACCAAGATAGAAAATGCCCAAAATAAGAGCAAGGAAATCTTTAGCATAGTTAAATCCTTTACTGCCCTGAGAGCCAGCACAAAGGAAGGGCCATGAACTGAAGAATGGTCTAAGTAAATAGTTGAATTCTTCCACAAAAAGATCTCCATGATCCAACAAGCCTTCACTAACATCTCAGAGGAAGAACTGACCTTCTACCTTAGTTCTAATAGCAAATTTAACCTCTTGGATCCCCCATCTTTACTAGCTTTCCCTGAGTGTCAGCTTGAAGAGTCACTGACCCCTCTCCAAAGCATTAAGTCTGGCTCTCCTACTGACCCATGTCCAGGGAATATCTTGAACCTATTAGCTCCCACCATAACCACACAGTAAACCAGCTCTTTAATGCTTCTCTCTCCTCAGGCAACATGCAGAAATTATGGAAGAATGCTAAGATTCTTCAACTGATAAAAAATGCTAACGCCAAACCGACGGACCCTGCCAACTACAGGCCAATCTCCCTTTTTCCGACCCTCTCCAGAGTACTAGAGAAGCATGTAAAGAAGGCCCTCCAAAAACACATTGAAGATGGGAAGCTTCTTCATGAGTCCCAATCCGGTTTTAGGGCTAACTACAGTATGGAGTCCGCTCTGCCCAGTTCCGGCCATGAATGTAGGTGTCCCTCAGGGCTCCATTCTCAGTCTTACCCTTTTTAATACATATCTATCCCCCTTGCATTTCTGGTAGAGGAAGAGGGCGCCAAAATTGTTTCCTGTGCTGATGACACTCAGCTGATTTTTACGTGTGAAAAAGGAACCGACTTTGACGGGGCAATGATTAGGTCTTGCCTCACAAAGTTTTTTAACTGGCTTAAGATCAATCAGCTGGAGTGCAATCCTAACAAAACTGAAGTTGTTTTCTTTGGTAATCCATAAGCGCCTGACTGGAGCGCTTGGTGGCCAAAAGATCTGCCGCCCCCGCCCGCTGAAAAGGAGAAAGTCAAAAACGTAGGAATTGTCTTAGACAAGACACTCTCCATGTGCTTTCAAATTCAAAATCTAAATGGCACTTGCTTTGGCATACTCTGGATGCTAAAAAAAACTCCTGCCACTGTTACCGCTTGAGAGCAGAAAGATTGTGGTGCAGACTCTGGTGACATCAAAGCTTGACTATGTCAACAGCTTGTACCTCTGTCTTCCCAAATCCCTTATCCAGCGCCTACAAGTGGTACAATACGCCGCGGCCAGAGCCATCCTGAGACCTAAACCCAGATCTAGTTTGACCCCTATTCTTAAGTCTCTCCGCATAAAAGAACGGATCGGCTTCAAAGCGATGACCATCTTCTTTAAAGCTTTCCATGGCTTAGGAGCCGGCTACATAAATAAGCGCGTTATTCGCTACACAACAGCTAGACCCCTAAATTCTTCCAATGCCAACCTGGCCATCATGCCTAAAATATGCAGTGCCCGCATTGGAGGCAGATCCCACGGCTTTCTAGGCCCAAAATTGTGGAATAGCCTCCCTGAGTCTCTGAGACTGACCACAGACCTACTCTCTTTCATGAAAGAACTTAAAAACCTGGCTTTTTGATAACTGATGGGTCTTTTACGCATGTTTTCCTCCCACTGTCATGCGCCAGGTCACTCTAGTCTGAGTAGCTGCGCGCTTTATTAAATACACAATTTCATTTCATTAGGTCCCTGACAGTGCAAAGGGACACTCGTCCAAATTCTAAGCGCCATATTTATGAGGCTTTTCTTCACTTTTATGCCGCTGGTGCGTCACTTTTTGTGACGTACCGGCAGCATAAAATATGTGCAATGTTACGCCCTATTTACAAAGTGACGCATCTAGGCAGATGCTTCACTTTGTAAACCCCTGCACCGCATTATACCTGCGCCAGGCATAATGTATGCAGGGTGGGTGTTGCCCCGCAAAATGCTTTGTAGAAGTGGTGCATTGAAATCTATGAGAACTCAGTGCGCCACTTCAAGGACGCCATTGCATCAATATCTTACACCTGCCACACAGCAGGCATAAGACTGCTGCAGGCCCTTTCACATGGGGCTTGCCCCATGTGAAAGGACACATTGCTGGAGTTGTGTCTATTTTCAGACACACCCCAGCAATGCATCACTTTTGCGCATACAGATTCGTCAGAAATACTGACATATCTGTAACTCCTTGCGACATGATGCGTCATACAGTAAATATGACACATCCATCATGTCGCAACGAGGGCGCACTAGGAAGTGACGCATCCCTGTTTTCACACAGCGATGCATCACTTCTCATAAATAAGGCCCTGAATGTGTTTACATCTAATATTCAGGGATAGTTGTGTGTTTTCAATATTGTAACACAGCAGCAGCTCACCAATATTACTGCAAATAATCTCTGTGACGCCCTCCCATTTCTTATATGTTAGGTCTTGTTTTGATCTAAAATAAACGTTTTTTATGTATATTGCATGAAAAATAAACACAAAATTTCTCTGCAAAATGGCTGTACTAGACTCTCACACGTCAGGTACATAAGAAATAAATGAAAGGAAAACAGAATTTAAAACAAACTGTTTAGGAAATATTCAAGGTCATTAGGGCAAAACTCTGGAGAATGGAGCTGACTGTCAGGGGGCCCCCTGAAAGGCTGGGGCCCTGGGCCAGAGCCCACTTTGCCCATGCATTAAAACGTCTCTGTCCTTAGGTCAAAGAAGAACGCGTCGACGTGATCAGAAGGTGACCACCGCCCGCACCAGTCAGGACAAGACCGCCACCTGGAGGACCCTGCGGAAATTGCGGAGAAGATCATCCTCCCACGGCCACGTGCGGAGCGAAGGGGCGAGAGTGTTCCCGCTGTGGGAAACTGAATCACTACGCCAAAGTATGCCGCAGTGGGCAGTCACGGTTTGCCCCAAGAAGACTGAGAGGGTTCACACAAAGAGTCAGACAACTGTCGATAGCTGACCCGGATGAATCGAAAAAGGATGCACCGCACCAACAGAACCTTGATCTGGAGGACGAAGACGACGAGGTATACTACGTCTCCTTCGTAGGACAGCCAGGACGCCGGCGCAGGCCGCCGCCTATGTGCTCGGTCAGGATATTGGGCACCGACCTCCAGGCACTCATAGACACCGGGGCGATGATGAACGTCATGGACTCTCAACAGTTCGAAGCAATGGAGCACCGACCCCCTCTGCTACCAACCAAAGCGAGAATATACGCATACAGAGGGGTCGACCCCCTTCCCCTACGAGGCACCTTTGAGGCGACGGTCACCAGCGGTCCTCTCTCCACCACGGCCAGGTTCCACGTGACGGAGGGAAGGAAGGGCACCCCCTGAGTTGCCACACAGCGGAGGACTTGGGGCTTTTGTTTTTCACGAACGAAGTGCATGAAGCACATGCTGAGGACATCATGAGGGAGTTTCCTGAACTTTTTACAGGGCTAGGGAAGCTGAAGGGAAAGCAATTTCAGCTCCATATAGACCCCACAGTTAAACCGGTAGCCCTGCGGCACCGGAGGGTACCGTACAACCTGAGCCCCCAGGTCGAAGCGGAGTTGGCAAAACTCGAAGCGTTGGACGTCATTGAGAAGGTCATAGGTCCCACACCCTGGGTGTCTCCGCTAGTGGTCGCTCCGAAGCCAAATTAACCGGGAGCGATCCGGCTGTGCGTCGATATGAGGCTACCCAACGTTGCTGTCAAGAGAGAGCGCCATGTAACACCCACCATGGATGACATCGTAGCGGACCTAAACGGCACTAAATGGTTTTCAAAATTAGACCTCAATGCGGGGTACCACCAGCTGGAGCTAGAACCAAACAGCAGATACATAACGACCTTCGCTACTCATGTGGGCCTCAGACGATATAAGCGCCTCAGCTTTGGAGTATCTTCAGCGGCGGAGGTATTCCAGAACGCCATTAGAGAAACCCTGTCAGGCCTGACCGGAGTAATCAACCTAAGCGATGACATCCTGGTGTTCTCGTGTACACTTGAAGACCATCATGCACAGCTGAGGGCAACACTCCAGCGGCTCAGAGACCATGGCCTAACACTACACAAGGAAAAGTGCGTGTTCTATCAAGAATCTATTGACTTCTTCGGCTACACGTTCACGCGAGAAGGCCTCAAAGTGGATCCGAAGAAGGCACTTGCCCTGCGGTCGGCAAGCATCCCCAAGTCACCCACCGAAGTGAGGAGTTTCCTCGGGATGGCAACGTACTGTGGGAGGTTCATCCCGAACCTAGCTGCCCTGTCCGAATCCCTTCGCGTCCTCACACGAAGCGACCAGCCCTGGACATGGACGGTGGAAGCCAACGCAGCGTTCGCAAAGATCAAGGCGGCCCTGCAAGACAAAACAGTCATGGCATACTTCCGCCCCGGAAGGGTGACTGAACTTGTGGTAGACGCAAGCCCGGTGGGTCTTGGAGCAGTACTTCTACAAGAACACGAAGGAGGGACATGGAAGCCGGTTGCCTATGCCAGTCGTGCGCTGTCTGACACGGAAACAAGATACGCGCAAATAGAGAGAGAAGCTTTGGCAATAAAGTGGGCGTGCCAACACTTTCATCTGTACCTGTTTGGGCAAGACTTCACCGTGATCACCGACCACAAACCCTTGGTCCCACTGTTCGGAGGCTCCACACGGCTGGCTCCTCCCCGCATTGAACGATGGGCAGTACAGCTGCAGCAGTACCGGTTCACAGTACTCTTCCGCCCAGGGGCACACAACCCTGCGGACTACCTCTCCCGGCACCCATAGGACCTTCCCCCGGCATGCGCTCCCATGGACGTCAGATACTCCGACGCCTATGTTCAGATGATTGTCCGTGACGCTTGCTCAGATGCGGTGACCCTGGAAGAAGTTGGCCAAGCCACGGACAATGACGAGACCCTGATCAAAGTCAAAAGGGCCTTAGCAGCTCACGACTGGAAGAGGATTTTAGAAGGGAACGGAGTGCTCACGGAAGAAGAAAAGCATGCACAGCAGCAGCTGTGGCAAGTTCGTCATGAGCTAAGCGTAGGGGAGTGTGGCGCATCCCCTGGTAGTCCCAAGGACACTGCAAGGCCGTTTCCTGCAACTGGCACACGAAGGCCATCAGGGCATGACGAAAACCAAGGCACGACTCAGGAACAAGGTCTGGTTCCCAGCCATGGACGCAAAAGTAGAAGAGCTAGTGCGGCGATGCCGAGCACGATCACCGGAGGTGGCCCACCATCAGCGCCGGTCATTACGGAGGAACCGTGTCATCTCCCGTGGTCCAATGTGAGCGTGGACTTCGGCAGCTTCCCGGATGGGAGACAAATGCTAGTGCTTGTGGATGCTTACACGAAGTTCCCTGTGGTAGAGATAGTGGAGTCCACATCGTTCCAACACATACGGATGGCTCTGGAAAAGGCATTCGCCCTGCTAGGGAACCCCAAGGAAATCCGATCTGATAATGGGCCGCCCTTCCAAGGCCAAGAATTCAAGGAATACCTGGGAAAACGAGCGATCAAACACAGGCGGATAACTCCCCTGTGGCCGCAGGCGAATGGGGACGTTGAGAGGCTGATGCGCACGCTGAACATGGCCCTGCGTATTGCCGTAAAACAGCGACAGGATGCTGAAGCAGCTCTAACCAAGTTTATGGATGCATATAGGCACACGCCTCACTGCACGACGAAGTGTGCACCTGCCCACCTCCTCTTCAAAGAAGCTCCGCGAGACGGGATACCGACCGATCCATCCTGGAGTCCGCCAGCTCTTGACAATGAGGCGGTGCAAGAGCGAAGGGAGAAGACGAACAACAAGGCCAGTGACTATCGGAGAGCTCGAGAACACCAACTAGTAACTGGGGACAGGGTGGTAGTAAAAGACCGGCACCCCGGCTGGAAATTCCGGACACCCTTCGAACCAGAGGTGTGGACAGTGCTGGCGACAAAAGGAACGATGGTCACGGCAGGAAGAGGCGATGTGAGAGTGACGAGGAATGCCTCGTATTTCAAGAAGGTCGAGGGGGAACTAGCAGGAGAACAGGAGAGCGAAGAAATAGGAACGGAGGGTGACGATTTCCTAGACTGGTCGCCCGCCCCGGAGAGGGGATCTCTGAGGGGAAGGGAAGGCATACAATAGGGCGAACCAGAGCAAAGCAAAAGCAGTTCCCAGGAAAACCGAGCTCAGCGAGAAGAGGCCGGCTCCCGGAGCCTGGAAGATAGAGGTGGCTCCAACAGAGGAGCTGGTTCCCGTTTGCGAGGGAACCCTGCTCCGAGCCAGAGACTCAGAGACTTTATGTGCCCCTCGCCTTGAGTGGAGAACTGTAACGTTGGCACGATCTAAAATGTTGGAGGGATGTAGAGAGCCACTCGGCCACTACTATACAATGTACATACACTGTACACGCATCCCCCACCCCTCGAGGCGGGTTCGCCTCGGGGTATAAATAAAGTTACGGAAGACCGCTCGGGGTGTTTCCGGTTGAGCACAATACCTCTGTATCCTGGTGGTCTGTTAGATAGGTGTCCTGCACACGTGGCCTGCCCCCAGGTCACCACAGTACCCGGGAGCATCCCAGCGCTAGGACTGACATGGGGGAGGCAGAAAGAACTAAGGAAACAGAAAGGTCTTCAGTTGTTTATGGAAAGCCAGATGATTGGAAACTATGCGAAGATGTAGTGGCAGAGAGTTCCAGAGTTTAGCGGAGTAATAAGAGAAGAGCCGTCCACCACTTCTGGCCTTTTTGATCCTAGGGACCACGGCCAGATGCAATTCATCTGACCGAAGTTTCCTATTAGCTTGGTAAGGACGGATCATGGCTGAGTTGATAGGAGGCCCGTTCCCCTGCATGGATTTCTGTACTAGGAACAGGGCCTTGAATCTAATACGTTCCTGCACTGGGTGCCAATGAAGGGAGAGGAGTGCAGGTTTCACCGATTGTCTGTTGGTAGCTCCAGTCAGAAGTCTGGCGGCTCTGTTTTGAACAGACTGTAGTATGGAAACTACTTTGTGGGGGCACCCAGATATAGTGCGTTACCATAATCTAGTCTGTAAAGTATAAGTGATTGGACCAGTACTTTTTTAGCTTGAAAGGGGAGGATCGGGAGGACTTTACGGGCCAATCTAAGCAGGCCATAGCAGATGGCTGCTGTCTTCCTACCCTGCACCCTAAAGTTCAGATCTTGGTCCAACCAGATGCCCAGGCTCTTGAATTCTGACTTAGGGACCAGGGGAGGACCCATACAGGCTGGCCACATTGAACTGGACTTAAAACTAAGGGGGTTGCCCAATATCATGAGCTCAGTTTTCCCGCCATTAAGCTTGAGGTGAGATGCATCCATCCAGTTCGAAACGTCCTCTAGACAAGAGTAGAGGCCATTGGTTTTTTGATCTGCTTGGTTTAACGCTACCACCAATTGCGTATCATTGGCATAGTTCACCATGCGGATTCCAGAGGGGGTACAATGGCTGCCAGAGGAGCCATATACACATTAAAAAGGGTAGGGCTAAGGAATGAGTCCTGAGGGACTCCGCTCGGTAAAGGGGTAGGTTTAGATGCGATGTTCTCCTCAAATACCTGAAAGCATCTTCCCTCCAGAAAGGAACACAGCCATTGGAGCACCATGCCTGCTACTCCTATATTCCTGAGACGATGAGCCAGGATCCTATGGTTCACCGCGTCGAACGCTGCGCTCAGGTCAAGGAGTATGATGGCAGATGAACCTCCTGAGTCTAAGATTTTTCTACTTTCCTCCACCACTGCTAACAGGGCTGTTACGGTGCTCTGACGCAGTCGGAATCCTGTTTGAGAGGAGTGAAGCAGGTTGTAGGTTACAAGGAAGCTGGAGAGGGTTTGATTAACATATTTCTCTGCATCTTACCTATTCCTGGCAGAAGGGAGATAGGGCGGTAGTTGCCTATATCCGCCGGATCCAGATTAGGTTTCTTAAGTAGGGCTTTCACCATGGCCCATTTCCAGTTGTTAGGAACTTGTCCTGGGGACAGTGAGACGTAAATCAGGTCTGTCATGTTAGGGGCTATTATCGAAGCTGCCTGCTTCAGAATGTCGAGCGGTGCAGGATCCTTGGGTGATCCGCTCTTTACTGAGGACAGCAAGGTGAGGAGTGATTCCTGCGAAAGGGGGGGGAGACCTCTAGTGTGTGTTTAGAAGGACGTGGGTCGGGATCCATCTGCTTGTATGGGGTCTCGTCATTGTCATCCTTATACAGCAGGGATTCAAGAATATTCTGAACCTTTGTGGTGAAATATTCTGCCAGTTTATTGCAACGTAGACCAGAGGTGTCCGGTGCTATTAGTGGGATGGGGGCTTTAAGTAGTTTTTTAATGATAATGAAGGTTTCTCTATGAGAGTTGGCGGCTGATAAAATTTTACCCTCGTAATAGGAGGCCTGGGATTTTTTTATTTCTGCTTTATAGACACAAATAGCTGCCCTGTATTCCAACTTTTTGATGGGTAGAAAATCTTTCCTCCAGTGTCTTTCCTTAACCTTACAACGCTGTTTTAAGGTGCGCAGTTCGGAGGAGAACCAGGGGAAATTATGAGGCCCCCCAGTCTTTTTTATCTTAGTCTTCGGAAGGACCGCATCAAGTGACTCCTCTATCCAGCTAGAAAAGTCCTCATTGGCTTTGACTGGACATGGGTTAGGTATGGGTCTGGTCCTTTCCAGTTCCTGGGTCCATTTCTCCAGGGGGAGCTTGCCCCAGGAGCGACCTTGAGTCCATATGTTATGTTATGTTATGTTATTTAGTTTTATAAGGTGCGCAGCTACTCCAAGGAGTGTCCCGGCACGAGCACAGAGGGACTGAGCTGCTTGTCCATACTAAACAATTAAAACAACCACAGGATCTTCAATGATGCGAAGCGCAAACGGAAGAGCGTTCCAGGCCTGCGCCACCATAACGGTGAGGGAACAGCCACCAAGCCTGTGCCGATAAAAACGGGGAACCTTTACCAGCAGAAGAGCGGAGGAGCGGAGCAGTCTCCCTGGAACTTAAAAAGAGAAACTTTTCTGCAAATAAGTTGGCCCAAGGCCATGCAGAGCACGATGGGCGATGGTAATGGATTTAAATTTCACCCGGGCCGCCATGGGAAACCAGTGAAGAGATCGAAGATAACCTCGCACACTACTTCTTAAGGTGATCTCTAACAAGTGGCGAGCCGCCGCATTTTGCACTACTTGGAGTTTATTAAGGGAGTAAGCCGGAATCCCCACATAAAGAGCATTAGCATAATCCAGACGGGAAACAATGAGCGCACGGACTACTGTCTCTTTCGCCGCCCGTGGGAGAAGTGGAAGAAATCTTCTCAAGATTTTGAGGAGGCCAAAGCAGCACCCTGAAAGTCTCTTGACTTGGGTGGCAAAAGATAAATTATCCTCAAACCAAACTCCCAGATTCTTAGCAGTGCTACTGCTAGAAGACAGTGGCAAGAACTCAGACGGCCAGATTAGATCTCTAAAACCAGGGGGTAAATTACCATACAAGAGTATCTCTGACTTGTCTTCATTACATTTTAATTGAGCACCCGCAAGCCACTTAAATACCGAAGACAGGCAGAATTGAACGGACGCCACAGATTCCTCATCCTTTTTCCAGGTGAAAAGTAACTGGGTATCGTCAGCATAGGCGATCACCTTAGCCCCCAGAGCCTCAGCCAGTACGACTAAAGGAGTAAGATAGATATTGAACAAGAGGGGGCTAAGGGACGACCCCTGTGGGACCCCAGTCGTAACTGCCAGAGGGGCAGACGCTGCCGATGGTAACCAGACTTGTTGCACCCGACCCTCCAGAAAGGACCTAATCCAGCCCCAGGCCTACCTTGATACACCAATCTCCGCGAGTCGGTCAAGCAACAAAGAATGTAGAACCGTGTCAAATGCAGCCGACAGATCGAGCAGCACTAAGGCTGCTCTCCCGCCGGCATCAAGGCACTCTCGAATAGCCTCAGACACTTCCACCAAAGCCAATTCGGTACTGTAAGAGGACCGAAAGCCCGACTGAGCTGGGTGCAAGATGTCCGCCCTCTCCACAAACACAGTCAGCTGTCTATTCACTACCTTCTCACAGACTTTAGCGAGACTGGGTAGAAGAGAAATGGGCTTATAATTCCCAGGAATCGAGGGATTGAGGGCAGGCTTTTTTAATAAAGGGAGACTTTTAGCCTGCTTCCAGACGTCTGGGACTCGGGCTTCGCGCAGAGAGTAATTTATAATGTTGTTCACCTCAGGATTAATAACCTCCGCTACTGCCTCCATTAATCTGGCAGGGCAGGGGTCAGCAGGCGAGCCGGATTTTAATCCCTTCAGAATTTTCAAGGTACTAGGCGAATCAACTGGGGAAAAGTTACCCAGAGAATGCCTCGGGAAGGTGGGAACAGAGGCGGACGACAGAGAATTAGGTGGACACAGTATAAAGCTTGCTTGAATTACTCGGATTTTGTCCATAAAAAAATTAGACAGCGCGTCCCACCAGGCATCTGTGGCTGAAAGAGAGCTTGATTGTGCTGTGGGTGACATGAAGCTCTGAACAATTTCAAAGATTTCCTTTGAGTTGTTTTGTGCCTGATCAATACGGACAGCATAATAGTCCTTTTTAGCTTGAGAGATAGCAGCGTAATAAACTTTCTGTCTCCGTCTTAGAATACCCTTTGCCACCGGACAATACTCGCTGAAACGCCAAGAGCGTTCCAGTTTTTTACAGTCTTGTTTTAATGAGGTCAGCTCAGCGGTATACCACGGTTTACAAGGAGTCTCCCTGGTGCGCCTAGTCGAGGTGGGAATAGCAATGGTAGTCATAGTAGACAAAACCCAGTTAGTAAAAGCCAGGAGGCTCCCATCCAAATCCAGTTGAAGTAACGGCCTACAGGCGGTCAGGGCCTTTGCAAATTTAGAAGGCTCAATCCTTTTAAATGCTTTTAAATATAGATTGAGTAAGAGGTTCGGTGACCTGTGGAGACCAGGAAAGGGAGACAAGGTAGTGGTCAGTCCACGGAAGAGGGGTGGAATCTTTCCCTTTAAGGTCCTCTAGACTAGTGAACACCGGGTCAAAGGTGTCCTTTAACATGAGTAGCATGCAGAATATTTTGGGGCAGTTGGAAAGCCGTAAGGCCTCTGGCCAACTTGACTGCATTTACAGCTCGTGGGTTGTCAAAATGAAGATTGAAATCTCCAAGGAGAGTGAGATTAGCCGCCGAGCTGGCCGGGTTAACCGCTGCCTTCAGCAGTGATTTATTGAATTTTCCTATCGCTCCAGGGGGGCGATAGATGAGAATGCCTGTGAAAGAAAGGAGTGGCGTGAATTCTATGGTAAAGTGGGCGTTCTCACAATCTGAAAGAGGGTTCCCAAGCAGGCGACAAGTGAATTGTTCCCTATGGATAATAGCAATCCCACCGCCTTTACCTGTTGTTCTGTCTACCCTCTGCATCACAAAACCATGTGGGAGTGCTTGCACAATGTCTGGCTCAGAACTGGAGTTGAGCCAGGTTTCCATAAGAAACAGCACATCCGGATCAAAGTCTTTAAGGAGCATCCAGGTCTCTGCTTTATGTTTGGGAAGGGATCTGCAGTTCAATAAAAAGATTTTAAACTGGTCCTTAGATGAGGTGGGTACTGAACCATTAAAGGAAAAATTACACCTGCAGTGTGGGGATCTTTCAGGAAACTTTTCCGGCGAGATAGAGTGGGCACAGGTAGTCCCCAAGTAGCCATTTAATTGTTTGAGCTGAGTACTGGAGTAATAGTACTGAGTTGGAGGAAAAGATGCAGGGGTTCTGGCCCCTGGGCCTGGCTGGGCGCGGACGGGCACAGACGGGCTTGCCTTAGGCACGCCTGCGTGCGTCCGCTGCGCAGTCGCATCATCACGCGCCTTTATCTGAGTGATACTGCGCTGGGAACACCAACTAGACTGCTGACCCGGCGTGTAGAAAGTGGAAGTAAGTGGAAGTAGGTGAGCCCCTTCACCCCCAGAGCACTGAACACAGCTTTGTCCCCACCCAACACGTAAGTAAGTTTAAAAAAGTAAAATCACAGTTTAAAAGGCAATCTGAATAGCAGCAAGTAAAGAGCTAAAAACAATCTGACCTGCAGAGTCACTCTAAGTGCACGAGTGCTCTGCCTCCGGTCTCGTGTCAGCCCAAGAGCGGTCGCGTCATCACGCGCCTTTATCTGAGTGATACTGCGCCGAGAACAGCAACTAGACTGCTGACCCGGCATTCGGCGTGTAGAAAGCAGAAGTAGGTGAGCCCCTTCACCCCGAGAGCATTAAACGCAGCTCTGCCCCACCCAACAGGTAAGTAAGTTTAAAAAAGTAAAATCACAGTTTAAAAGGCAATCTGAATAGCAGCAAGTAAAGAGCTAAAAACAATCTGACCTGCAGAGTCACACTAAGTGCACAAGTGCTCTGCCTCCACTTGTTCCCGAGCCCGAGGCCAGCGCGTGGCCTGTCTAGGAGGCCTATATCCGTGCCTGGCAATGAGAATTGTGCAAAGGAAGCCTCTAGCGTGTAAGGAACGGAGTACATCACTGAGAATAAACGTAACAGAGGATGTGGCCTAACGGTCAGAGCAGACTTTGGAGCTGGGGAACCAGGTTTGAGCCTCTGCATCGACTCAACATCCTGTGATTCTGGGGAAATCACTTAATCTCCCAGTGCCTACCAAAAACGAATGTGTCCTTGTGAAACCTAACTGGTGCGCATGTAAAGCACTCCAATACCTTTGGGTCGAGTTCACACTTTACAAATCTGCAAAAAACACAAACATATACGCCATTCTTCTCGTTAACAAACACAGGTACTTTTACTAAACAACACAGTGGCCAGATTGTGCTGCCCTCATCAAATACAACCATAGTAGACCACGAGACACTGGTCCATGAACCGCCCCTTCATGGTATGAATTGGGCACCAATTCCGAAAGTGCATCGGTGCAGCATAAATGGAAAGAGGGAGTGTGAAAAAAAAAGTCAAAAAGTTGAGACTCCAGAGAGCAGGAAAATGTGGAGGCCCCAAGGGTAAAGTCAGAGATTAAGCGGGAGTCATGTGCTGTGAACGAGGGAGTTTGAGTAACTGAGGGAGTAACTGAGGGAGTCTCAATCAGTGTTCATAGAGCACACACCGAACCTGGCTGCCTCTTGGTAATACACCGACAGCAGCACACACAATGGCGCGCACCCTCAGCCCATCAGCCGGCAGACATCCTGGTGTAGTATTCAGAATGGTTAGGTGGGGATGCCCAGATTTCATCTAATCATCCTGTTGAAAGACAACACCTTGGTCCTGTGTATATCACATTTTAACCAAAGGATCTGCTTCAAGAAAGACATTTTTTGCAAATTAGACATAACTGAGGGAAATGTCTCATGAGGTAGAATTCCTGAAGATTTGATTTGGCTGCCTTAGTCTAGAGATAAAGATATGAACCAATAGAGGGGATTGTGTCTGAAGGAAGTCAAGGGAGATAGACCTACTGAGTGGTTGTAGGACGACTGGGCTCGGCCAACGTGTGTGCAGCAAAAAAGAGAAAGAATTAACACTGGGAACCTAGGAAAGAGTCTACAAACACAGAACTGGAAGGAAGAAAAATAAATAGTCTAACCTCATTGCGGAAGACAAGAAACCGGTTAAACCAGCATGGCGGCCATGATAGGTAAAGACAATGAGACCAGAGCTGAGAGCAGGAATATAAGAATGCGAGGGCGCATTGAGGGAAACTAGGGCAGAGAAAGAAGGCGACAGGGAAAGTCTAAAACTGTGTGGACTTTCGGTGGCACAGTAACTCCACATTCACCAAGTCAGGGACACCCCAAGACTAACCTAAGCTCTGGCACTTGTGAATATTGCATTCTAGCCCCCCTCCCCCGTCTTCCCCCAATTTATTTCCTTCGATATCTTTACTTTCCTGTTGTATGATTGTTATTTCATTGTTTGTGAGAACTGTCCTAGCTTTCAAGATTGTTCTTTCTTTGCAATCTGAGGGCAGTATATTATACTGCGCTCCTGTTTGCTTCAACACACTTTCTCAGTTGCACACATCCCCCAGTGTTTTCCTGCAGTGACAGCAGTGTTCATTTAGTAAATCTAGTCCTTGTTTTTGTCAAACCATCAAGGTGAGACTAAGAATAGTCTGCTCCCTCCAAGCTCATCTTTCTTCATCAATGAAAGCTCAAGGGCTGACTCAGCCCCTGCTCCTCTAGCACCCTCTACAGTCTGCTGGGTGAAGCCACCTACCCGTCAGCGACCTCTCCATCAAATATCCAATGCTGCTTTTCAATGTGATGGATTGCGGCATTACTGACGCAGCATCTCATGGAACCTGCTACATTCTTCCATATTTGTTTTATGATAGGAGATTGATGTAGTACAATCCAAGCCTAAGTGGGCCATGGCCTCAGCGCTTTCATCAATCAGTAATCATATCACCATTTTGGCATCACTTTTGCAGTGTCAACGGACTCAAGCAAAATCAAAGAGCGACACAGATGACACACGCTTACACCGCTTTATGGTTTTTAGATGGCAGTGTGCCAGGGATTATTAGATGTTTTTCCGTCAGATGTACAGAGGATGTGTCCGTGTACACTGATGTGTTGGTATTGTGCAAATATTTGCTGGATGATTTTGTTGCAAGTTTCCCTGAAGCACAGGCTGGCACTATACCAGGCTGGTACTGTGCCATGGTTTAGTGGTGTACTGTCCTGTCTTATAGCAGTATGCGCCCCGTGGAGCTGAGAGGCCCCGTGCCAGTATGCAGCGACGCGCCGTGCCAAGGCACAGTGATGTGTGTCTGGCATTCTGCCGGCATACAGTGACAGGCCTGCTGGCACTCTACCAGGGTGTGTGTATATGCCTGTCTCGCTAGGGACTGTGATCCGTCCATGCCTCGCCCGGGGTGAGATGCTGAGATTCAGTGCGCTTGAGAGTTAAGTGTCAGGAAGCCTCAGCCAGGCCCGAGGGGAGAGGCAGCCTTCCCCACGCTCCTCAGTGTACAAATACTTATGTTACCTACAAGCCAGGACTGGGCTCATGCCACTCAGGCGGTCACGTGGCGCGCCCGGGCTGGGAGCCGCTTAGAATGTTCTGTGATTCCAGGGCGGGCTGCAGGGAAGGGAGAAGTGTGTGTGTGGGTGTGTGTGTTATGGGGGCTTTGGGTGAGGGGGAGGACAAGAACCTGAGGACTGGTGTGCCGGAACGTGGGTGTTCCTAGCAGTCTGACCTGCTGTGCAGAAGAAAGTCGGTGTTTAGTGTGGGCAGAAGGGGACTAGGTGCAGGGAGTGACAAGTGAGCAGGGATGCAGACACTGGGTGCAGGAAGTGACGCCAGTCTCATATTCCAACCAGCAGACTGAGGGTTATGTGTGCTTTTTCTCCACAGGTGCAGATGGGGCTTCGCGCACTCCTCCGTATCACGTGTATTCTGAACTTTGTGCTCTCCGCATCTGGAAGTAACTGTGGTAACATTATCACCCCCAAGCACCTGGCCTTCATGGAGGATCTGGTGAGTGCTGTCTGGTGTCACATGACTTTATTAGGTCCCTGCATAAAACAGAAACAACGTGCGAGTACTCTCTCCCTGAGTACCTCACTGCTTCTCAGAAGTGCAGGCACTCACCCTTTAAAGTAACTAAGTGTGTGATTCGCAGTTTTATCTGTATTCTTTTAATCTTTACATTTTAAACTGTCAACAGTTGATACTGCCTAAACGCAGGTTAGAAGGGGGGCTGCCTACCGCAAGGTGTTCTACAGTTCCGGAATCGGCCGAGGGTACTCTCGCCCTGTTCCGCCGCAGCTGGTGCCGTTTGTGCAGAGGGCGCTGCGAGGTACCCTCTGCATATTGGTCCTATTTCCGGCCCCTATACTTCCAGCGAAGGGTGTGTGATGCTGCTGCTTCCAGGACACACACTATTTAGAGCATGCTCAAGCGGGCACCCAGCGGGCGGCCACTGGTGCGCCAAAGGCAAGCCCGTCTGCACCAGTCAGTGCCTGTACGGCGCCAGAGGCCAGGACCCCTGGATCTACTACTAAATTTGCAGGTGCTTACTCTGCAGATGAACTGGCGGCCCTTAGAGGTGCAGTCGGCGTTGAGTGTCATCACTCAATGGCGGTTGATAGTGGAGTAAGGGGATGCGTGAACTGCAGTTTCCTGCTGACACCGGTCGCAGAAGAAAGGGAAAGAGGGGAGGCATTAAAATCAGGAAATTACCACTTACTTTGTCTATCCCTAAATTGTAGATCCTTAAGCAAACATAGTCCAGAAATCCACAACCTACTTGTGGACCAAAAACCGTCTGGGTTATTCCTAGTCGAAACCTGGCTTAATGAGCAACCTGCACTGCATATTCTGGAAGCGCTGCCTGAAGGATATGCTATCCTTAGGGAGGACAGATCCGGACAGAGTGGGGAGGCCTGGCCGTGATATTTAGGAATTTCAGTTAAGAATGTCCAAAGTGCTGATGCCTAGCTGCGAAGCAGCCTTCTTCAATCTGACGATTAATAGTGATGCAGCGGAGTTTACCAGCTCTATACATACATGCACACAACACTCATTTGGGCCCATATACATTCATACATTCAGTGAGCTAGCAAATATCTGCTGGTCATCAATTTTGATTTACCTCAGTGTAGGAGAGTAGGATCTGCACTTATGTTGCCACCATTTTTTTTCTGATGTATACACTGGTTTCTGGCTATAGTCTGGCTGGGTCCCTGCTAATCAGGGCGCCAGCCTCTCTGTTCTCTCTAAACAACTTGGCGTGCATATTAGATGCACTAGTGATTGGATACTGTGGTACCTTATGAGCCCCTAGTATATGGTACCTGTTAGAAATGGGATTTATGGTTGGCTAAGGCTTGTGCCAAAGCCAGGCAGAAACCACCACTCTAGTCAGGGTAAGGGAGTTACACGCCAAAGATAACCCCTGCTCAACCCCTTGGTAGCTTGGCACTAGCAGTCAGGCTCATCCCGGAGGCAATGTGTAAAGCGCTTGTGCACGCACACAGCAACAACACCCTAGGTGCACCACAAAAGGGACTACACACAAGGTATATATATAAAAAAATAGCCTTTGTATTATCATAAATACATTAGAAACATAATCACATATTATACACTGTGCCAACTGGCACTAGGCAATATTCACAGGGGACGATTTACACAAGACAGGGCCAATGGACCACCGTCAGAATCATCACAAATCACCAATTATAAATGTAGAACATATAGTAAATGTAGTGCACAACCAGTAACTACTGGTAACGTTAGGAACTTAGCATGAGATCCTGCAATGCAAAATAGTGGATGTATAAATCATTTTACGCATGAACCTCCTTAGGTATAAACTATCTTAGGCCCAAACCTCACTAGCATCACACATTACGCAATAGGCATTACAGTAGGCATCACAAGTATAAGCACCTTTGAAAATAAATTGACATAAAAAAACAGTGTGCCCCAATTGGGGGCACAACGCACTGAATCTGGCCCCAGGCCAACTGGCCTCTCACAGGGCTCCAACACCCTATGTCCAGCAAAAGTCAGGGCTGGCTGCACAGGCAGCGAAGTAAGGGTGCGCAATATCACAACCTAAATGTGGCAGCTGCCCACTAATTGCTGGGCAGCTGTGAAGGCCAAAATGTGGCCACTGGCAATCCCTGTGTCAACTCTGTCCCTCTCAGGGACTCCAAAATCAATCTGCGCCAACCGTGGCCGCTGCCCTCTATCAGGTGGGGCAGCGGGGAAGATGGCCTGAGCCCTGCTCTGGGGCTCCTGAACAATAACCTTTGCCCTCTTGGTGCAGCTGCCCTCTGCAAACGGGGCAGCTGGGAGGAACGGGGGCCTGGGCACCTCGATGCCCTCACATTGGAGCACACAGGCTCTAAAACAAATATGCCCCCAAGAACTGAAAGAATGGGCACAGGTAGGTGGGGCCCCCCCTCTGGGGCTCCTTGACCACGACTCACGCCCCACGGTGGAGCGGCTCGCCCTCCTGCGAGTCTGCTCAGCAGCTGTGCCCCCAAAGAAGTAAGTACTGGCAGGAGGGGGGCGGGCATCGGCAATGTGCCCCAACACCCCCCCAACCCTGTTGCCAACGAGTCCCACTCATCGGCTGTCAGGGGACGCTCCTCTGGTCTCCAGGCGTTGCCACGTGGACTCTCCTCAATGCGGGGGATGCCTCCTCCGGTGTAGGCGTGGGGATCTCCCTCACGGCATGGGAACCCCGCCGGTCACTGCTGAACTCCTCCACTCCGTCGGCCACCGTCCAGTGCGGGGTGGGCTCCCGCCTGGACTCTTCTTCCGGCTCACTTCTCCTCGGTGCACCGGAGCGCGGGGTGGGCTCCCGTCGGCTTCCGGGTTGTTCTCTCGGGATTCCGTGGGCGTGGGGCTTCCCTCGGGACAGCGGAAGCCCCGCCCCACGTCAGGCAACACGCGGCCTGACTTCCGGTCTTGGCACCACTGCGGTGCTCCGTCTCCCCGGGTTGTGGAGGTGCTTCTTTCTCCTTCCTTTACCGAAGCGCGGGGTGGGCTCCCGCCTTCATTTAAATTAAATATAATGGCGGGGTGGGTATGAGAAGTTGGCCTGATGTATGATGTCACTAGTTCTAGTGTACACCTTATATCAGTCCAAACAACCCTTATGGTGATTGATTGTAAAGTCAACCTTATAGACCAGCTATCCTAGTGGTAGCATGGACAAGAGCAGTCTTAGGCTAATCTCTGAATGGCATGTGAAGCCAGCTGTTATACCATATATAATCCCTTGAATACCAAATGAAAGGACACCACAACAGATATATATATAAAATAAAGTTTATTTATTCTAGTCAAACCCTCAGCACTCTTTATGAGATTCGAGGTAAGTACAACACAGTCTTATTCAAGCATACATTAAGTCACACAGGTAAGTAATACAGTTAGGCCCTAGAGGCCACGCAAACCATATACTAAAGAAGTGGTATAAGGACCACTGTCATGGAAATAGGATAGGCCTAGGCCTAGGGAATCGCTGGGGCTACACTACACTACCCAAGGTTAGGAAGTGGGAGGCCCACGGGATTCAGGTGCAGAGTGGAAACACTCACGCGTAATGCGTATAATCGATAGAAATAGTACAGTTCTGCAATAAGCAGTTTTAGGACACTTCTGGTATAGCTAGAAAGTCGAGACTCGGAAACTAGACCCTAGGATAGTCAATACCCTTGTGAGCACCGAAGTACCCAAGTTACCTAGCCCACGGGCTGCGGGTGCATAGGTGTGAACTTGCGTCGGGTTTCGTCGTGGACTTCTATGGATGCCTGAAGGAAAGTTGCTGACAGGCGGTCAGTGAAGAGTGTCCGGTGGATCCCAAGGCCGGGATCAAGAAGGAAGGATACCTGCAAGCAGAAGGGACAGAGTCAGGGTCACTAGCCAGTGACCACGTGGAACCAGGAAGGAACCAGGCGATGTCGGGAGATTGCAGGTGAAGAGGTGAAGCTTGTCGCAGCAGCCACGGGTACCAGGAGACGTCGAGGATGACCAGGACCAGGGGGCGAGCTGTCCCACGAAGGCTCTGGCTGTCGGCGGCATCGAAGTCGAACTAGGACTCACCAAGCCTTGGCAAGCGGAACCCACGAAGAATGGAGGACTTGCTTCTGGTGCAGACCAGGAAGGTCTGGGGTGCTTCTCTTTTGCAGAGGAGCAGGAGCCAGTCTGGAGGAGCCAAACCAGCAGTGGAAGTTCAAAGGTGTGTCGTCGCAAAGGCCGCTAGCCAACGGGCAAGCAACCGGACAGACGCGGCAAGCAGGAAAATGCAGAAGGGCCCCACGCAATACTCGTGGAGTGTGGGGGGCTGATCTTCGGTGCAGATGGTGCTTGGGGTTGGGGCTTCTCAATCCCCGGTGCACTACTTCGAGGGTGCCTCAGAAGCTGCGCTGGAAGATACTCGCCACTTTTCCCAGGTAGCCGGTCCCACATCTCTCGTCGCCTCCACGGATCTCAGCTCGGCTGTGGATGTGGAGCAGGGTCGGAGAAGTCTGGAAGTCAAGGCTCTGGTCGGGCTCTGCAGTCGGTCCCTCGTAGAACTTCAGCAAAGCAAAGGGTAAGTCTCCTGATGGTGCCTGTTTGCACAGGGTAGCCACTCCTTGGCCACAAGGGAGATTCTTCAGTCTTCTTCTTTCGTCGAATGTCGAAGGTCCAGAGTTTCTGTTCAAGTTGCAGGTTCAGGATAATCTAATCTCATGGGGCCCAGCTACCACTCTTATACTAATCTGGGGGCTGGGTTGCCTGCTAGGTCACACCTTATGGGTGGGACCTGGGAGGGGGGTGGTTACACCCCCTTCCCTTTGTCCAGTTTCGCGCCAGGACTGGGGCTGGAGTGCCCCAGCACCGGTTTGAACTCGACTATGCATGGGACACCTTGTGTGCCCCAGGCAGTGCCTCGTTTCTTTCATCCCTCCCTGCCCCAATACACTAAGGCCTGTCTGGGGTGGTGCTCGCACCTCCCAAGGCAGGAAACCTAGTGTCCAAGCCTCCCGTGCCGGGATCACTCCCAGCAGCAGGAGGTCAGACTTGTGTCCTGGCAGCAGCATCCATTTTGTGATGCTGGAGCTCTGGTTAACTTTAACCGGGTAAGTAGGTTTCAACATGTCTTCTCCCTCTAGAAGGGAGGGATAATATCCTCATCACCAGAAATGGGATGGGGGTATTATTCCAAAGTGTTAGACACCTTACACGACATGTTTTGATAAAGCCAAACCATAGTTACCATAACCGTTTAAGATTATAAGGCACTTTAAGAGTATATGGTAGGCTATATCATAGAACAGCTATAAGGACATGGCTCCGAAAGCTGCAGACAGGCTCAGCTCATGCTAGAGCACCATCCCACATGTTACCAAGCACTCTGCCTCCAGGATTGTTAAGGCCTGCCATAGGAGTGGCTGATAGGTACACATGTGTCTATATATAAGGTAGGTATAGGAATACTACACCTAAGCAAGGAGTGATTACACGACCTTGCCCCAGCTGAGTGATCAGCCAGTTGTGACATATTGGAAGGCCAGGCCAGGGGTGGCACAATACATGCTGCAGCCCCTGGTAGGCCTAGGGTACACCTATGCCCTGGGTACCTAAGGTACACTGTACAGGGGCCAATAAGGTGATCCTATCCAAATGGGTTATGCACCTAAAGTGCATAGTATTAATTTAGAGAGAGAACAGCAGGGCTGTGGGTCTGATTAGCAGGCCCACAGCCACATCTAAGTCGAAAACCAGTAAAGCAAAAGCAAAAAGTGGGGGTGAACATAGAAAGCAGACCCTACTCTCCTACAGTGGGCACCCGCGACACGAGCGCAACGGCGGGGTGGGCACCCGCCGAAACCACCATAAAAGCGGCAAGAGGCGGGGTGGGCACCCGCAGTAGAAATAATTAAATAAGCGGGGTAGGCACCCGCAAGAGGTCTAATTGCGGGGGAATCCCTATGCCAGGGATTCCCTCCTGATGAACGCCGAGCCCACACGCTCCTTAGAACCAATAAAGCGCTTCTTGAGCAACGCACAAAAATGCTCCTCTGGACAATAGAGCGCTTCTTCTCAGCTGGCAAAGAGACAAGCGCTCTGTAAAAATAAATGCAAAAGCGCTCCCAGGGCGCTAGAGGCAAAAGTCCAGGATCAACAAGGGGAGAGCTTCTCCAAATAAGAAGGCAAAGTTCTGGGAAAGTCTTCAGGATGCAGGGGGGGCAAAGGCTGGGCCCAGGGGCCAGCTCACAGGGCCCTCCAGCAGGTAGGCAGTCCCCAGTGGCGGTATCTCCTGGCGCCCAGCAGCAGCAGACCCCCCTCAAGTTAGGAACACAGAGAGAGAACACTTTACATGTGGTCACAGCCTCTTTTTATCCACAGGTTTCCTTTGTCACCAAGGTGCAGGGCAAGGGGAAAACCAGATGCAACTGGTTCTGGCGCACTTTGTTTTGCTCAGCCCCTCTCCCTATTCACAGGACAGGCTAGGGACATCAGACGCACCACAGGGGGCAGAGCCAGCATTGTGGAGGGAAGGCACAGCCCTATTCAGGTCCCTGTTGCAACTCCTCCCTCCCATCTAGCTGCTGATCTCCCTATTCACCACTGGGCTGACTCACCCTGGCTTCTGGAATTCCCCACACCATCTAGCACCTGTCAATCACAAGCCAGACATGCACTCCACGTCAGGCAGGCAGACATATAGCACACAGAAATGCCAACTTCTAGAAGTGGCACTTCTCCTATAGTTATAATAAATCCGCGCACATCATTGTGCAGCATTTATTCTTACGAGTTCGCACATACTAAACTTGACCCTGCACTCCTCTCACATCAGGAATTACCATGGACATACATATCCCCCATGCATTCCTATGGGAGGGTAGGCCAATCTCACCACACGCACTCAGAGTGCGCACACACTTTACACTGGGCCACAGTGCTAAAGTGCGCAGAGGCCAAAAACAACTAATATTAGGTCAAATTAAAAGGCAAAAAGTTTAGGGGTGAACCTGCCAGAAGGGCCAAGTCCAACAGTACCTTAGGTACCAAGGGCATAGGTACTTCACAGGCCTACCAGGGGCTGAAGCATGTGTTATGCCACCCCTGGGAAGCAGACTAAATCTGACACCACAGGCCTACTACTGCAGCCTGGGTGAGGTAGTGTTAGCACTCCTCACTGAGGTATAGGTTCCCTTTATCTCACCTTACACACACATATAAACCTATCAGTCACCCCTAAGGCAGGCCCTATCAATCCTGAGGGCAGGGTGCTTGGTTTCCATGTGAGGGGGTGCCTCTGCTTGAGCAGGGCCACTCTGCAGCTCTCAGAGTCTATTCTCTGTAGCTGTTTGTGGATGTGGTTAAAGCATATACTCTTAAGTGCATTATAACCTAGCGGTAAATGCTAACTTTGGGATGGCTGCATCAAAACATGTCGTGTTTGGTGGCAAACGCCTTGGAATTATACCCCCACACCAGTAACTGGTGTGGGAGTATGATCCCACCCTTCTAGAGGGATAGACATGTACCTACTGTGGAAACACGGTAGAATCCTGAAGAGCCCTGGCATCACAAAATGGAGTCCACCAGCACAGACACTGGGCTGCCCTCCTGCTGCTGACCGAAACTCGCAGTGGAGGAGGCCCAACAATAGGCATCCTGTCACAGGGAGGTGTAACCACCTTCCAGACAGGATTTAGTTTATTGGGGCTGGGTGTGTGCACTCCTAGAGTGCTTTGAAGTCCTGCACTGGGGGAGCAGTAGGCTCCTCTGTGCATATGCCTGCTCAAACCGGTTCAGGGGCTACCAGCCCCTGCTCTGGCGCGAAACTGGACAAAGGGAAGTGGGTGTAACCACCCACTCCCCTGACCCTCCCATAGGAGTGGTCATAGAGCTAGTCCCTCCCTTTCCTTTAGTATAAGATAGGGAAACCTTGCCATTGCAAACTAGATATCCCTGGACGAGGCTCTACAAGAATAATCCTGGACCTTCGACGTTCCACTACCTTTGGAAGACTGAAGAATCTCCCTTGGAGTCAAGGAGTGACTCCCCTGCTTGGCAGGCACCAACACTTTGCATCAACGGTCGCAAACTTTCCCGCTCCTGCCGGAGTCTGAAGTCCTTGCAGCCCCAGAAGTAGATTTCCTGACTTCTCGACGGCCATTGTGAGTCCCCAGCAAAACTGAGGCGAGTGGACCCCACGAGTGATGAGGAACAGCAATACCCGGGTACCGTGCACTGTTGTCGAGTGCAACCTCTTCACGACATTCTATGGACTTGTGCATTGGACCATGTGTGGTCCAATCCTCCAGCAGGATTTCCACCAAAAAACAGAGGCCTACCTCGTCCCGAGTGACCGTGGGCTCCTGTGAAGTGAATCCTCCCGAGGCGTCTTCGCGATCCCTTGCCGGTTGGCTTGTAGGTCCCCCGAAGACTTTTTCATCAAACCAAAGAGCTCCCCTGGTTGCTATAGGCCTGCCCTGACTTACCCTTGCTGGGTGAGTCCCTCAGACCTTGCTGGTCTCCACCGCTGACTTTCTTCACATTCCACGAGACTTGCTGTTGCCAAGGCTTGTTAGCTCCAATCCGGTTGCCGACACCTCAGTAAGCTGCAGACTTCGTGGGACACTCCGAATCCAGCTCCTGGTTGTCGTCAACACCTCCTGGACCTCATGGCTGATGAGTCAAGACACCCGTGATCACCTGAAAACACCCGACTTCTGTGGGCATCCAGCTTCCTGGCCCCGGGTCACTGGCAAGTGACTTTGAACACTGTCTCCACTGCTTTCAGGTCTTCTTTCTTCAGAATCAAGCCTTGGATTCCACCGGACACTTCTCCTGTCTTCACAAGCAGCAAGTCTTCTTTGGCTCCCATTGAAAACGACACCGCGATCCGACACCAAAAGACACCTATGCACCCGGTTTCCCTGGGTGAGGTAACTCGTGCGCTCTGGTGCTCCTGTGTGTGTTGGCCCTCAAACTACTTACCCTGTAAGTGACTTGCTTGTAGACTTTCCTAAGGTACCCTAAAACTTTAAAATTCCAACCGCGACTTGCTCCATTGAAGTTTATTGGGATCCGTGGCTGTGTTCTCACACTGCATGCGTCTCCCGTGGGTCCTTTACTTACCTGCCTTGGGTGGATTAGTGAGGCCCCAGCCCTTCTGAAGACCTTAGGCTTTCTCCCTTCTCAAGTCGTTCTTCTTATACCTCTTTTTTTAGTATATGGTCTGGTACGCCCCTAGGGCCCCAGCCATATAAGTACTTAATTTGTTGTGAAACATTGATTTGTGCATATGTTCCTGACTTCTAATCTCATAAAGAGATTAGTAGAGTGTGTCTAGAAATAAATACATATATATTTTATATATATACCTGTGTGGTGTCCTTTCATTTAGTAATTCAAGAGATTATAAGGTAAAACAAGCTGCTTTACATTCCTCAGAGACTTAGCCTGAAGGCTGTTCTCCACAGCTACCACTAGGATAGATTTCTTTAAAAGGTTGTCTTAAACCTATCTACCACAAGAGTCAATTGGACTGGTGCAAGGTGGCCACTTTAGCTAGTGACCAGCACATGCCAGGCCAACTTCTCACACCCAGAGAACCTTTACACCAGTATTCTTACCATCCCTGTCTCCTAAGTAAATGTACTTTGTCGAAAGATCTAGTAGTAGTTTAGAATAGGGAGGAAATAATAATACATTTAACCTTTAGTCAAAGAACCACAGACTCAGTAGGAGTTTTAAAGGTTTATCTGAATTAATAATTTTTGTGAGTCAAGTCAGAATACAAGTTGATACAACAAATTCTCCAACAGGCAAGAATATACAGTTAGCTTAAGATCGTTATTAGCTAGAATCTTTATGATGACAGTAGCTGAGGAGAGAAAAGAACAGAGAGCAAATACGAAGCACAACCCCACAGAGCTATATTTACCTAGAATAGTGTGAGGACCTAGACATCGGAATAGCAAGGATTCAGGGCAGGTTCAGGACCGGGAAGGTGATCTCTTCTAGTGTAACGCCAGCGTTACACCCCTCTCTGGTGCTACTCTCTCCGGCTCGGGCTCGTCCGGACCCCTTCCTAGATGTGCCTCCTTGGTTGTTCCGTGATTTTTCTCTAGTGTTGGATGCTTCAATCAGATTGCAGCATATTCGGGCAGCATCTCAGCATAGCATCAGCATCAAGTGGGTCAAGTTTGTCTAACTAACTAGAACTTACCTCTGGTATACCAATTCAAATGTATGATCCACCCCCAAATGTTTCAATTCTATGTACACCCCTCAATTTGATTGGGCTAGGCAGTGGGGTGAGGACATCACACCATACTAAGTGCAATAACTTTCTTTAGTTCTATTGTCTAATTCCCCGCCCCTTAATTGTAATACCCACAAGCTTTATTCCCACAAGCATTTCATATGTTGATCGATAAATCTGTAATACAATGTTTCGGCTTCTTCCTCTCATAGGGTCAGAAGTTGATCTTCCCATGTTCTTGCTGGGCACATGGGTTGGCAGCCATTCAATTACTTCATTGCTCTCAGGACAAGGATGTAGGATGAATTCACTGTATACCACTTACTTCTACTCTAACCCCATTTACTTAATATATTCTTTGCATTAATGGCTTAGTAAAACTTGCATAGGTGAGTTTCAGCAAAGGCATGTGCGTTAATGCGAGGGTTTCGAGTAGCCATGTTAAAAGCTATTGCGCAGCTGCAAAGATTTCCCACCAAGCGACAGGAGACGTCATTCTACGTAGATGCAGTATACGCAGGTGCAGAAGAATTCCCGCGTTTTTGGCAGCCATTATAAGGACACTCGGGTTACTGGTTAGTAGAATACATAGAAAAGCTTCCCCTAGATACAATATGTAAAGTGTAATGCAAAAATAGTACTCACAAACATGTTGATTATAATATTACAGGTTATTCAAGAGAATTGTATACGAGCAAGTTTCTTCTTACACTAAACATTGCTCCATCAATCCCCTCTCTGATGGCATTTTATGCCATCACTAGCTTCTATTAAATCAGATGCCACCTTTAGCATTCTACCATTTCGATTTCTTCAAATCTCTTATTCCTTCCTGTATCCTTCTTAAATTGTGATCCTTTTATTCTTTTGTAGATATTTCCCTTCAGTTCTTCAAGTTGTATTTCGTCTAATTTTCTTTTCCTACACTTCTCATTCACTTCGTACCTTTTTCTTTTTCCACTGCATTTGTGGCAACACATTATCATCAGAACTAATAAAGTTATGCCCATGATCGGCAATAATATTTGACCTAAGATACTCTTACCTATGTTACAAAACCAACTACTAATAGTGGAAAAACTATTGGTTATCTTCTTCCATACACTGTCAACCTCCAGTGGTTATAGTTCTTCTTCCAAATGTGTAATATTTTTAATATATCTTCCAATTTCTACACTTTTGTCAGGTATATACGTGCAGCAATGTTGCGCTTTCAACATTTTACAGACTCCAACCTCTTTTGTTAATAAGATATCAAGGGCAAGTTGATTTTGCAAAACCATTGATCTAACAGCAACTAATTCTGTATTGATCAATAAAAATCCTCCAGCAGTGTCAGTAGATAACCGATCAACTACTGTTGACAATTGACAGATTTTTCAAGAATTCAGCAGAACCCCCACTGAAGGTATCAATGCACCAAATATATCACCTACTATTTCAGAAAAACAAGCTCTTTTATATCGGGTTAGTCCATTACTGGCATTATTGCTTCCAGTGATTCTTTTAACATGATAAACTTTAGGGAATACTATTCCAATATAGCAACTCCCGTACCAATGATCAGACAACCTAAAATAGGCTTTGTTTCCACAAATATAGTAAATTCCAGGGAATACGGGATCAGTTCCTCCTTTTAGTCCCCAATCCCCAATTACTAAGAAGTTATGTTCACATTCACTGGAACCAATAAATGCATTGTTATATTCTGTTCTTAGTCTATGGAGACAGATTTTCCCTTTCTTTTCAAAATCCAGAGACATAGCAAAATGAGTCCTGCCAGTTACCAAAAGGTCTTCCCTTTCAGCCCATTTAGGTATCTGAGGTTTCGGTTCTGAGGCCCTTCTTTGGAAATCCTGTCTCCTTTGTTCTACTAAGTTCAAAAATATCTTTTCTTCTTCATGTAACTTACATGTTAGGTTGCGCTTGTGTGCATCAGCTATATCTATTGCCTTCATTGTTAGGAAATATTCACCCATGAATTGTGAGTCTCTAGTACTAAGGACAGGGTTCATGCTCTTCGCATGGGAACTTCTGAAAATATTACATCTACATTTGAATAATAATACTGCAGTTTTCCAGTTCTATAAAATAAACTAGCCAATACACTACACTAAATACCATATGGTAAAGGTAAGTGATGATAAGTTACCCCTTCAGCTACTGAGTTTGGCAATTTCATGCAAACATAACAATCACTAACTTCCATTGTTTCTACATAATGTACTAATAGGTTTTCAAATACATCTAAATCAGTTTCGTTTTTATCCACAGTACGGTGTAAATCTAACTCATCTGGCATTTCTAAGTCTACTCTATTTCCTTTAATGTTTGCTACCTCTGTATGTGTATTAGTACTATTCTGTTTGTTTGTAATCATCAAATAAGGAATAGCTATTGCTAATAGTACTCATATTATGAGGACTAATATCAAGCCACATATACAGATCACACAAAACTTCTTTATACAGCTTTGTTTTGGTTTTCCAATAACTTTATCATCAGACATTTTGGACAAGAAGATTTGTCTCTTCTTTAATTCAGAACTTGGTATGAGATGACACCTTAAGCGTCTTCTCTCTCTTTCAAGTCGGTCTCACTTCTTCATCGATTCGTTCGACATTCAGCTCTTCATCACTTTCTTCATTTAAGTCGAAATTTTCAAAATCTTCAAGAATGACATATGTCCTCTCAGGACCCTTGTGAGGAAAGCAAATTTTTACGCTTTTAGTAACAAATTAAAGTGCAAGGAGTTGGAGGCAGACTTTTTAAGCCATTTATTACGCTAGCGGGAACAATATACAACTCGCACTCCTCAGTGCAAGCGTACAAATACACCCGGATCAATGTTTGCTCTGCCATATTTATACACAACTCAAAGCAGAGTTTACATGACTTCCTACAAAATTGCTTAGCAGTAGAAATTCCTCATATCAGCTTGACGTCAGTTCCAAAGTTGCATCTCAGCAGATAAGAATTGTGTATCAGTGGAAAGACCTTCTAATTCTGTGGTCTATCAGCTACATGTCATTAACAGATGAGCAAATTAGGGAACAAGGTTCATCTTCCTGCGTGTACCAAAAAGAGTTGCATAAAATGAACAAAGTTTGTAGCAGACTAAAACTTAGGAGCAAAGAAGATTTTCTTCTGAAGGGGAGCTGTATTTGAGTTGAACGACATTTGTAGGCCTTTTATATAAAATTAATGTGCTTTTAGTTCACTCTATGTTAGAACTGGGGTCACCAATTCCGACGTGGTAGCTTGGCGCGAGGTAGGAAGGCACCCGAAGGCAATGTGTAAAGCACTGGTGCAGCACTCACTCACACGGATACAGCCATGCGCACACAATGAAGGACTCCACAACAGGTTGTTTTGTAAAAAACAGATTCTTTATCTACTTTCAAGTCGTGGTGAATTAATTCATTTCAGGATGAGCGCAGTTAATTTCAAGGCAAAAACAACAATCAGTCCATTCAGTTAAATTAAGCAATGCAGGACAGGGTAACCATTAATTCATTGCAGTAAATCGATCAGGGCATGTCACAGCAACAATTAATTCAGTGCGGCATACAACGGGTATTAGTTCATTCGAATAGTTACAACAGACACTCACAGGGCAATATTTAACTCATCCAGATCAGGACAGGGGTAAATTCCCCTCAAGAGAATAACACCAATAACCTCCTGGCGACAAGAAACTCCCTCTAGCCCCAACCCAGGCACAGATCCAGTTAGGGGCCTCAGGGTGTGAACAGGTCAGTCACACAACTCTTGGATAGGGGAACATCAAGGTGTCAGACACCCCCGGGGCACGCAGGTACTTTATTAGCCTAACTCTGGGGGGGCGTAGTGCATACCAGCAGTCAGCATGGGACAGCAGTCCCCTTTCTCACTCTGTCCCCCAGCTCTGAACTGTACCCGGGGCAACAAGCAGTTAATCGGGGGTCCTGGGCCAATCTCCGCAAGGAGGGGCGGTAGCGGGACTGCCTTGCTGAACAGGCGTGACTCCGGGGTAGCCCTCGCTGTTTCGTGACACTCTCTGCCCTTCTCCTCCCGGGGTTTTACCTCGTGCTAGGGCTTCTGCCCTTGGTAGGGTGTATCAGGGACAGCGGGAGCCCGTGCAGGCAAAGCGGGCTCCCCGCGGCCCTCACTCATGATGGGGCGAGGCAGAGGGGTGTCGGAGCCGGTCCCGACTCTCCAGCGTCTCTCTCCGCCCCGTACCGGGCTGAGTCCAGGCCTGGGTGAGCGCGCCCGCAGCGGCCAATCCTTACGCGGCTCGCTGGGGGCGCAGCAGCCTCGTCCAATGGCTGCTCCGCGATAGCGGGGGCGTGGCTGGTGACGCGACCGGCGCCCCCGTCACCTGACCCAGGACACGCTGGCTTCGCCTTCCCAGTACCGCGGCGGCCCTTCCCAGTACCGCAGCGGCCCTCTCCCAGCTTCCGGGGCCGCGGCGGAGATGTCGACATTCTGCGATCCTGGAGGCAGCAGGCGACGGGCCGCAGCAGTGATTTCCGGCCTCCAGCGCACTCGTCGGCGCCACCGACAGCGCTCCCTTCTTCCCAGCGCCCGGGCCGCAGCGGTGATTCTCGGCAGGCAAGCGCTCCCCGGTCTCAGTGTGGGGTCGCAGGTACCGGGCTGCAGCGGTGATTTGGGGGGCATGCAGCGCTTGGCAGGCTTTACGCTGGGGATACACAACCTGAATGACGCACAGCGGTAGCTCCGCGAAATCCAGGGCTGCGGCGGTGATGGCTTGCAGCGCTGGGGACCTTAACGCTGGGGAGACACGGCAGGGGGAAAGAGAGGTACGGCAGCAGCTCAGTGATGCTAGGGCCAGTAGCGCTCAGAAGCTCCACAGCGCTTAGGAACAGTATGGGCAGATTCATCTCCTGAGGAGCACAGTCCCGGCAGGGTAGCGCTAGGTGTGCACAGCGCTTTACCTGTCACTCCCGTAGGGCTCATAACAGACAGTCCACGTTTCCAGGGCGGCACTTCTCTTAGGAGGGGATGGAAGATGATGGCAGGTCTCCCTGGTAGACTTAGAAGGGTGAGAAGGGGGTTGAGTTGGCAGGCATCAGAGGCAGGGTGGGTCCCTGCAGCACACTGGAGGTGGTCCCCTGGGTTGCCCCCTCACCAGGCAAGATCAGTAGGCAGGCAGAGTCCCTCATCTAACTTGGGTACAGCAGGGCCTAGACTCAGTCAGTCCCCAGTAGTGTAGGTTTCTCCCCTAAGCCCAACTGCCTACGCTCCGGCAGAGGTTCCCCCAGGTCCAGTGGTGCCCCAACTGACTTTTCAGGTTTCCCTCCTTTCTTCTTATACCCCCAGGTCAGTTGACCCTCCTGCAAAGGCGGTAAAGCATAATCCCTCCCAGGGCTGGAAGGTTCCAGGAGCTTCCACATATTAGTCTATGGGACAAAAAGGCGTGATGGAAAAAGACACTGTATCAAAATGTCCCAGCCTGCTCCTGACTACTAGTATGTGTATGCAATGGCCACTCCGCAGCCATGTTGTTGGGAGAGAGCACCTGCACCTCAGCACTGTTTGGCAGTGATAAGGCGCCCAGAGACCTAGGGCTAACAAAAAGATGGCGGAAAAAATGAGGCAGCAAGGGCAAAAAAACGGGGTAGACCACCCTAGGGCTGACAGGTCTAACATGCGTCCCCTCTAGCCAAAAGTGGGGAGAGCTACCCAGCCTCTAGGGAGTTCTCTTCACTAAGGCGGAAGAACCGGGAGAGACCGTCAGCATTGGCGTGGTCTACTCCGGGTCGATGTTCCACCCTAAAGTCCATCCCCTGGAGGGAGATGGCCCACCTCAACAATTTGGTGTTTTCGTCTCTCATTTCCATGAGCCAGCGAAGGGGTCGGTGGTCGGTCTGAATGAGGAAGTGAGAGCCAAAACAATATGGCCGTAGCTTCTTCAGGGCCCAGACCACGGCGAACGCTTCGCGTTCTATGGTTCTCCACCGCTGTTCCCTGGGGAGTAGTCTTCGGGAAATAAAAGCCACCGGCTGGTCTTGGCCTTCCTCATTCAGTTGAGAGAGCACAGCTCCAATGCCATGCTCAGAGGCTTCTGTCTGCATGATGAATTCCTTATTAAAATCTGGAGTCCGAAGCACCGGCGCGCTGCACAACGCGTGTTTCAGGGTTTCAAAGGCCTCTTGGCAGGCAGCCGTCCAAATGACTCTACGGGGTTGCTATTTAGATGTCAACTCAGTCAGAGGGGCCATGATAGTTCCGTACCCCTTAACAAACTGGTGGTAGTAACCCGTGAGGCCGAGAAAAGGCCGGACCTTCGTTTGGGGGGCTTCCAGGCCAAGATGGTCTAAATTTTGGCCTGGAGGGGTTGCACCTTACCCCCGCCCACAAGGGGTCCCAGGTAGACGACAGATGCCTGTCCGATCTGGCACTTGCTAGCCTTGATGGTTAGGCCAGCCTGTTGTAGAGCCTGTAGCACCTCCTGGAGGTGCTCCAGATGGTCCTCCCAACTGCTGCTGAAGACAGCTAAGTCGTCCAGGTAGGCACCTGAGAAGGCCTGTAGACCAGAAAGCACCTGGTTAACCAACCGCTGGAAAGTGGCCGGAGCATTCTTGAGCCCGAAGGGCATCACCCGAAATTGAAAGTGGCCCTCGGGGGTGGAGAACGCAGTCTTCTCCTTTGCTCCATCGGCCATGGCAATCTGCCAGTATCCTGACGTCAGATTGATGGTATTAGATACCGAGCTGCTCCCAGCCGGTCAATCAGCTCATCCGCCCTAGGGATCGGGTGAGCATCCGTCTTAGTCACGGAGTTCAAGCCTCGGTAATCCACACAGAACCGAAGTTCTGGTGTGGTGCCCGGTGGGGCCGCTTTCGGCACCAACACCACCGGACTAGCCCAAGGGCTGCTGGAAGGCTCAATCACTCCCAGCTCCAACATCTTGGCCACCTCACTCTGGATGCTGAACTTGACC
Organism: Triturus cristatus; assembly: GCF_964204655.1. Lineage (NCBI taxonomy): Eukaryota > Metazoa > Chordata > Amphibia > Caudata > Salamandridae > Triturus > Triturus cristatus. The sequence goes on from NC_140579.1 coordinate 1,141,994,986, forward strand.
GTGTCGGACAGCCGGTAAGATTTGGTTTTCATGGGCGGGCTGTCCCCTGTGTCCATGTCATGGGTACACAGATGCGTGAATCCAGGAGTGAGGGAGAACGAGGCGTACTTCTCCAAGACCTGGCAGCAGTCCCTCTGTTGCTCGGGGGTCAAGGATGGAGAGAGGACCACTCCCTCCACCGATCCATCCTTCTCTTGAGTCGCCAGAAGGTCTGGAAGAGGCTCGCTCTCTTCCTCTTCGCTCACATCCGTCACCATAAGGAGAGCAAGCTCCGATCTCTCATGGTGCGGCTTCAGGCGGTTGATGTGGAACACCCTGTGGGGCTGTATGGGGGGTCTTGAGGTCAACGACGTAAGTGGTCTGGCCTCTCTTCTCCACGATGTTGTACGGTCCAGTCCACCGGTCCTGGAGGGCGCTAACCTCTCCGGGCTCCATGACCCACACCTTCTGTCCAACATCCAACTCCACCGTCCGAGCGTTGCGGTCATACCACTCCTTCATGACGACTTGACTAGCCTCCAGGTTGTCTGAGGCTTCCCTCCACAGCTTGGCAATCTGGCTGCGGAATGCCAGCATATAGCTGACCACGTCACAGGGAAGCTTCGTAGAAGTCTTCTCCCACCCCTCCTTCACAAGACTTAGGGGCCCCCTCACGGGATGGCCATAGAGCAGCTCAAAGGGGCTCAAGTCCTCTGGCAGACTTTGGATCATCCCCTTCAGAGTCTTATTGAAGCGCTCTACTAGCCCATTAGTCTGGGGGTGGTAAGGCGTGGAGAACCTGTAGGTCACCCCACACTCCTTCCACATGGCATAGGCCAACATGAAATTAGTGCCCCTATCTGACACCACGACCTTGGGGAATCCCACATGGGTAGAAATCCCCATCAAGGCCCGCGCCACCGCAGGTGCAGTGATGGTCCTCAGAGGGATCGCCTCCGGGTACCGGGTGGCATGGTCCACTAACACCAAGATGAACCGGTGTCCCGAAGAAGTCGGCGGGTCCATCGGCCCGACAAAATCAATGCCTACTCGCTCAAAAGGAGTACCGACAATTGGGAGCGGTTCCAGAGGGACCTTCAACTTGGCCCCAGTCTTGCCACTCGCTTGACAAGTCTTACAGGTCTTGCAAAAGGTGTCAGAGGCAACGCGCATTCTGGGCCAGTAAAAATGTGGGACCAACCTAGCAAAGGTTTTGTCCTGGCCCAGGTGTCCTGCTAGTGGTATCTCATGTGCCAATTCTAGCAGAAAGGCCCGGTAGCATTGGGGGACCACTAAGGCCCTAGATGGCCCATGCACCGGAGCCTTAGGCTCACTGTAGAGGAGACCATCCTCCCAGTAAATATGGTAATTGCCGGTCTCTTGGTTCGTCGCTTGGGCTTTGGCCTGTCGCCGCATACCTTCAAGCGTGGGGCACTCCCTCTGTGCCCGACAAAATTCCTCCTGGGTAGGCCCTCCTTCCACCTGCCACTCTGCAGGGGTCGGCAAGTCCCCCGCGGGAACAACATCCACCTCTGCGGACTCCGGGTTCACCTCCGAGGGCTCCCCATCCATCTCACAGGGTGCATCTCCCACAACGTCCTCCTGACCAGCATTAGGCTGGGCCATTGTTGCAGGCTCCAACCCGGGTTGAGTTCCTTGCCGGGCAGCCATGGACCTCGTGACTACGCAAGTCCATCCTGGTAACCCCAGCATCTCAGCATGAGCGTTGAACTCCACCTCCTTCCAGGCGGTATGTTCCAAATCGTTTCCGAACAGACAATCCACTGGCATGGCAGGGCTGACGGCGACTCTCAACTGACCTGAGACTCCTCCCCACTCAAAAGGAACTTGGGCCACGGGGTAATGACTCAGGCTGTTATCAGCCATTACCACCGGGTGGAATACTTCAGGAATCACCTGCTCTGGGGACACCAGCTGACGCCTTACCATCGTCATGCTGGCTCCCGTGTCCCTCAGAGCCTCCACCTCCTCCCCGTTAACCCGTACCCTCTGCCGGTACTTGGCAGTGTTCGAGGGCTACTGTGTCACTGGGACCATCTCTCTATCCCCCAGTGAAATCAGGGTCAAGCCTGTCCACTCACCCCCCTCATCTAGGGACAACTCCTCCCCCAGCGCTACACTAGCCACCCCGGGGCTCTTACCTCCTGTGGGGGCTGGGGACCATTTGCGGCACTGGGGATCCCCCTTGTAGTGCCCAACCTCCCCACATTCGTAACACCGGACAGTTCTGGGCTGCTGACTCTTGTCAGGGTAAGTGGGTTTCGGTGATCCAGATTGGGGTGGGGAACCTACCCCCTTTCCTTGAGGTCTATTTTGGGGGCCTTTGAAAAACTCCTTCCTTTTATCCCCCCCCTCTCTCTTCTGGGGTGCGCCCTGTCTACCCTTCTGGGTGTCTCCCCCGGGTCCCTTGCCGGACAACCGGGTGCTAACCCAGGTATCTGCCTCTTCCGCAAGCTTCCGAGGGTCGGTCAGCTTGCGGTCCACCAGGTGTTGACGTAGCTCTGGAAAACATTTATCGAGGAGGTGCTCTCTTAAAAACAGATTGTACAGCCCCTCATAGTCGCGCACTTCGCTGCCACGCACCCAACCCTCTAAGGCCTTACATGCTTTATCACAAAAATCCACCCAGTTCTGTGTGGGAAGCTTATGGCTGTTGCGGAACCTTTGACGATATCTCTCTGGGGTGAGACCACACTTCCTAAGCAGGGCCTCCTTCATGACAGGGTAATTGGTTCGATCCTCTCTGTCTAAGGCCAAGAGTGTGTCCCTTGCCACGGGAGGCATGTACCGGTACAGGCCACTCCCCCAGTAACTCTCGGGCACCCCATGAGCTACCAAGGACACCTCATACGCCGCCAACCACTTATCTACGTCATCCCTGACACTAAAACTGGCCACCAGCTCCCTCGGTAGATGGGACTTAGGCTCTCGTGGAGCCTCGGCGGGTACGCTGCCACCATTCCTGTTGCCTTGCACCCCTAGATGCAATGCTTTCAACTCCACCTCTTTTAGGCTAAGCTCATGCGCGAGCTTCCTTTCTTCCATGGCTGGCCTCTTCTCCTCTCTCTCCTTCTCCATCCTAGCAAGCTCCAACCTCAATTGCCTCTCCTCCCTCCTGTCCTCATACTCCTCCACCGACACACTCCCTGCTGACACACTACTGCCTGCCCTGGAACGTCTTCCTGGCAACACATTGTCACTAACGTCAACCTGCAGTAGGTCCAACTCTCCTGGAGTGCCCGGTTCCCCTCGAGCGCACGGCTCCCCCGGAGCGCCCAGCTCCCCCTGTCCCTCATCCCCTCTCCCTCCCGGGTGGGCCAATACCCATGCCCTCAAGGTTTTCTGAAGCTCCTCTCTCTTGGCGCCTCGCCTGACGGACACCCCCATCCCCTGACAGAACTCCTTCATCTGCGCCACCGTGTACACTTCTAGTTTGGCCAGCTCGAACTCCATCCTGACAGGTGGGGCCCCAGACAATTCAAGGGAAAACAAAAGGACGTAGGCAACAGGTCAAAAACAGGAGCCTATACACTCAAGCAGACAGTGAAGGGCAATTTGCTTGCGTTAGGATAGGTGTCCAATTGCGGCGCACACTGAATCCCTGTAGGGTGCTGCACAAGCGCAAGTCCCAATCCCACCGCTGAACACCAATGTTAGAACTGGGGTCACCAATTCCGACGTGGTAGCTTGGCGCGAGGTAGGAAGGCACCCGAAGGCAATGTGTAAAGCACTGGTGCAGCACTCACTCACACGGATTCAGCCATGCGCACACAATGAAGGACTCCACAACAGGTTGTTTTGTAAAAACCAGATTCTTTATCTACTTTCAAGTCGTGGTGAATTAATTCATTTCTGGATGAGCGCAGTTAATTTCAAGGCAACAACAACAATCAGTCCATTCAGTTAAATTAAGCAATGCAGGACAGGGTAACCATTAATTCATTGCAGTAAATCAATCAGTGCATGTCAGAGCAACAATTAATTCAGTGCGGCATAAAACAGGTATTAGTTCCTTCGAATAGTTACAACAGATACTCACAGGGCAATATTTAACTCATCCAGATCAGGACAGGGGTAAATTCCCCTCAAGAGAATAACACCAATAACCTCCTGGCGACAAGTAACTCCCTCTAGCCCCAACCCAGGCACAGATCCAGTTAGGGGCCTCAGGGTGTGAACAGGTCAGTCACACAACTCTTGGATAGGGGAACATCAAAGTGTCAGACACCCCCGGGGCACGCGGGTACTTTATTAGCCTAACTCTGGGGGGGCGTAGTGCATACCAGCAGTCAGCATGGGACAGCAGTCCCCTTTCTCACTCAGTCCCCCGGCTTTGAACTGTACCCGGGGCAACAAGCAGTTAATCGGGGGTCCTGGGCCAATCTCCAGAAGGAGGGGCGGAAGCGGGGCTGCCTTGCTGAACGGGGGTGACTCCGGGGCAGCCCTCGCTGTTCCGACACACTCTCTGCCCTCCTCCTCCCGGGGTTTTACCTCGTGCTGGGGCTTCTGCCCTTGGTAGGGTGTTCCAGGGACAGTGGGAGCCCGTGCAGTTAAAGCGAGCTCCCCGCGGCCCTCACTCACGATGGGGCGAGGCAGAGGGGTGTCGGAGCCGGTCCCGACTCTCCGGCGTCTCTCTCCACCCCATACCGGGCCGAGTCCAGGCCTGGTTGAGCGCGCCCGCACGGCAGCAGCTCAGTGATGCTAGGGCCAGTAGCGCTCAGAAGCTCCACAGCGCTTAGGAACAGTATGGGCAGATTAATCTTCTGAGGAGCACAGTCCTGGCAGGGTAACGCTAGGTGTGCACAGCGCTTTACCTGTGGCTTCCGTAGGGCTCATAACAGACAGTCCACGTCTCCAGGGCGGCACTTCTCTTAGGAGGGGATGGAAGATGATGGCAGGTCTCCCTGGTAGACTTAGAAGGGTGAGAAGGGGGTTGAGTTGGCAGGCATCAGAGGCAGGGTGGGTCCCTGCAGCATACTGGAGGTTGTCCCCTGGGTTGCCCCCTTACCAGGCAAGATCAGTAGGCAGGCAGAGTCCCTCATCTAACTTGGGTACATCAGGGCCTAGACTCAGTCAGTCCCCAGTAGTGTAGGTTTCTCCCCTAGGCCCAACCGCCTACGCTTCGGCAGAGGTTCCCCCAGGTCCAGTGGTGCCCCAACTGACTAGTCTGGTTTCCCTCCTTTCCTCTTATACCCCCAGGTCAGGTGACCCTCCTGCAAAGGCGGCAAAGCATAATCCCTCCCAGGGCTGGAAGGTTCCAGGAACTTCCACATAATAGTCTATGGGACAAAAAGGCGGGATGGAAAAAGATACTGTATCAAAATGTCCCAGCCTGCTCCTGACTACTAGTATGTGTATGCAATGGCCACTCCGCAGTAGCAGGGGCCTGTGGCAGCCATGTTGTTGAGAGAGAGCACCAGCATCTCAGCACTGTTTAGCAGTGGTAGGGTGCCCAGAGACCTAGGGCCAACAAAAAGATGGCGGAAAAAATGAGGCAGCAAGGGCAAAAAAATGGGGTAGACCACCCTAGGGCTGACAGGTCTAACACTCTATAATCCATGTCCTAAAACCAATATTTTACAGACGGCCCTTGAACTCAAAGTTCATTCATATAATCTCAATAGTCATTAAGTCAGATATTTGTTGCATCATGTGAATAAAAGATGGTCAAACACTTTAGGAGGCAATTTTATGCATAAACATAACCCTACTATATCTCCTCTCACCAGTGGCACTATAGTGAACAGTTTCCAGCCCCAAGTGGTTACTAGGCCCCACAACTATCCTGATTAAGTCCAACTTCATTGTCCTAGTGTATTTCAGCAATTAAGTGGTGAAGCTTTTGTGCCTCAATTAACATTAGGGCGTTTTATGTAAAGATTGAACAAAAGTATAATGCTTATATATTTTGGCAGTGCGAATCCTTAAAAGAGGATAAGGTGAAGTGATAATTTTCAGGTGCAGTAGGAGTAGGATGATGCACTAGGCTATGAACAGGGTAATATGTTTCAAGCCTCCAAAATAGACCCAAAAATCTAAATACTAGCAATAGAGAACTTACAAGTATCCCTATTTTCCTCCTTTTTGTCCCAAACTGTCAGCTTTTAGCAGGGGCATTCGGGGCAAGTACTTCTATTTCTCCTAATAGGTCAGAAAACACCTTCCCAAAGGGCCTTAATGGCAGATCCACAACTCTAACCATTTCAACTTAATCTATATACAAATACCTATTTCAGAAAAACATCTAACACTATTCCCTATACTGATCTTTATATTCAACCTGTGCTGTTTCTTTCCTTTCTTTCCTCTTCCTATAGTATTTGTTGTTTAAGTGCCAAGGTAACAGAGTAGCGTAACAATCAGCCAGGAACAAAGCAATGTAATCTCAATTCTCCAAAAATTCCCTCACTACACTAACAAAGAGCATTAAGTCCCAAGTGTCTTTTGCTTCAAAGCCTCACTTGCAAGCTTATGTACCGGTACAGACGTTGGCGGTTTTGACCACCGGCATGGGTTGCTACCTCTCCAGAGATAGTTTCTTCAATCAAAGTCTATAGTACTTTTGGCCCTTGGCCGCATTTTGTATGAGGGCTAAACAATGTCAGGATGTTCAAACAGAATCTGTTCATCTGGGTCAGGCATGATGGCAGCAAGTTATTGTTCAAATGGTGCCACCTCACCATGTTTCAAATCATATGGCCAAAGGGAGTGGCGCTTGGTTTCTCCACATCACTGGCATGGATCCGGTGTCTATGCCCTGTGCACTTAACAGCAGTCTGGGTGGCGAAGAAAACTTGCACAGGACCCTTCTAGTGTGGCTCAAGGCTGGACTTCCTCTGAAACTGTTGGGTAAAGACACAGTCTCTTGGCCTCAGCTTTTGACCTAGACCTTCAAGACTAGGAGGGAGACTGGCGTTCACCTGCGAATGGATCAAATGCAAATCTTTAGTCAATTGGTCACAGTAATCAACAAGAAAAGTATATTCAATGTCAAGAAGTCCATTTATCTTGGTACACCCTATACATTTGCTGGCCTCTCCAGAACCACCTCAAATGGTTGCAAGACCTCGAAGGGCAGATCTGGGGGTGCAAAATGACCTTTTGAAATGGGGTACCCTTTTCTGTGTTGTAAGTAGTGCATATCATGCATCTCTTGACATAGAACTCTGCCACCCTGGGAATCAAATTATTGAACCATACATGATCTGACGTGGCCACTATTCCTTTAGCACTGATGTGGGCTGAACTGTGGGTCATGGTAACAATAGCATTCACATAACAATGTGGAAGCATTCAGCTTTGCTTTCCTGAAAGATCTATCCAACATTCTGTCACATCCTGAAACCCATATCTTTTTCACTGTTCCTTCTTCCTGTATTTTCCTTATGCAATCCAGAGTCTAATTAAACATAGGCACTTCTGATGTCCATCTAGCTGTCCCTACAATATACATTAAACTATACTCTGATTAGGCTGTTTGTTTAGCTGTTTCATTGGCAAAAACATTTCCCTGTATTATCTCATCTACAATTTTCTTGTGGGCAAAACATTTAACAATAGCAACTCTTTTTGGTAACATCAAGGTATCCAGTAACTTTACTATTCATTCCCCATGCTGTATCTTATCACCATGCAAAGTCAAAAAGTCTCCTTTTTTTTCCAGAGGCGTCCGAATGAGTGGGCAACTCCAAAGGCATATATTGATATTTACAGTCAAATCTTTACTTAATTCACAGGCTCTAGTCAGAGTTGTCAGCTCCACAGATTGGGCTGACATTTGTTGTATTTTACATAACTCAAACACAGTTTTCAAGGTAGTAACTGCATAGGCCGCTGTACTAGAGCCATCAGCTAGTTTGTAACATGAACCATCCACAAACAGTTCCCCTTGGGGGTCAGATATAGGGGTATCTGTCAAGTCTACCCGTCCCTTAGTCTCCTTCTCAGTAATAAATATGCAATCATGCTTTTCATCTTGTTGGGACTCAGAGAGGGGTAGTACAGTGGTTGGATTCAAAATGTTACAGCATTTCAGAGTAATGTTTGGAGAAAAAAATGTCAACTCGCACCCTGTTAATATCGCACTGGTCAGGTGCTAGGTCTGAGTTCTTTTTTTTTTTTTAAAGATATCCACTAAATGTGGTACCATAACTGATAAATTGTGACCTTAAATATAAATTTCAGATTGCTTTATCGCAGCGCTGTCCAATATGGAGGAGAAATATGCACATGACCTATTCCTTACCCCATGGGACTATGCCAAGCTGCAACCATCTTTTTCATGCACAAATTTGTTATAATAAGGTTTTACCTAAAGCAGGAGCATTACGGAAAGCATTTTTCAATTGCAAAAAGACAGCTTCACACCGATTAGTCCAAGGAAGTGGCATGCATATGTCCTTTAATGTTAAAGCAAGCAGGGGTTTTGCAATTAGTGAAAAATTGGGTAATAAACACACAGATATCAGATTGAGCCAATGGTTTCTACAAGTTCTGTACCAATTATATCCTATGTTGGTGTAGTGTCATACCCCCCTTCGACAGGAGGAGACCTAAATAGGTAACCTTCTGTTGACAATATTGTAATTTGAAAAGAGATACTTTATGTCTCAAGGATACTAAGTGATGCAATAATTTCACTGTAGCCTGTTTGCAACCTTCTGCTGTATTGCTATGTCTCCAATGAGTAGCTTGTGAGCTACCAGTAGATCACTAGGTACCTGCGAGTAGCTCTCCTGTGTGTGATCCAACCTGTATTCCAAAATTAAAACGTGTGTATTCACGACAACTTTATTTGTATTTTCACGACTCATAAGCTGATGTTTACAGAAAAATAGGTGACATTTTGAAAATGTATTTAAAGCTATTATTTGAGTTGATATTAATTACTCATATTTATACCTTGGCAGCTTTAGTTTGTATGTAGTACCCACATAATATTTCAGTTCAAACTGTGAAAGCTTTGTTTCTTTTCATTACTGCTGAAAATCCTGACCAATGTGATCACTGCTGACACTCTTGGCTGGGGTGGTCATTTTTACCTTGGCAAATGCATTTTGTCAATACATAAAGCTTGGCGTTTTCAATAAAAAGTCAAAATGTAACACATAACCTACATCTAATCTGTCCTCGTCCCAGCTAAATCTACCTTCCCCTATTCAGCTTTGTCTGAATCTGTTCTGCTCTTTCATCAAAATCTGCCCTCTCCTCTTCTGCATCCGTTCTCTATACTACTTCCTCCATTTCTGCATCTAAGTCTTAGTCTGAGAAGTGTGCTTGCACCACTTCTGCTTGTACTCCTTGTGAATGAATTACCCCTTCCTCTCGACAACGTTGTTTGGCCCTGTAAATTAGGGCATTCATCCTTCCAATGACCCTTCCTGTAAGCTAAAGGCACACTCATTTTGGCCTAATCCTCCACTACGTTGCTGCGCCGGATCCAATGAAGGTTGACCAGCCCCTGTTCCATTGTCCTCCTCCTCTCCCTCATATTTCCCATTAATTTCTGTCTCCCCTACATTAAAAAAAACCTTTTACAATAACACTTTATCTGAATTTTCTTCGTTCAATTTTAAATAACTTTCATAATAAGAATATGTCAAATGAGAGCAACCCTGTGCAATATGGTCTGTAAAATTGCAATGCTAATTGTAGGTTTTCATGTTAACTGTGTTTTTATAGTGCTTAGCATCCAGGCACTATAATACTGTCTGGGGTCAGAACTCTGACCCAGAGGGTTGTAGAGACATCTGATTTTCACTATTTGTCCTAACTGTAAGTGTAATATTCTCTTGGATGTAGCAAAGTACTTGCTCTTATAAAAAGTAAAGCACTGACTGGACAGTGAGTTTATCAGCTGGCAGTACAGTGTGCACTGTATTCTGAATGTCTAACCACACCTCACCTCTTTGAGTAAGCCTTGGACTGCCCTGTCTTGCAATCCTAAGAGTCAAATGCTGAAATGGAGTACTTTGAACTTGTTATTCAATGTCCTCAACCAGATTGACTGGATACTTCGTTTACTTGATCAGCTTCGTCATTGATTGTCTTAAGGCGGTATTTTAGTCTTTTGATAATTCTCGGCCAATTATCACCTTTTCGATTTTTCTTAAATTTCACTGCACTGCCTGTTTCTTCAATGCGTCTTTTATTTTCCTTTATTTCCGGCACAATTTGATCATCTTCGTCTTCAGATTTCCTCTCTATCTGACCTTGTCCACGGCTTATTGTTCTGGCCTGTTCTACCTGGATATGTTCGTCTACTTCAATCTGACCTTCTTCAGGATGGGTAATGTCTGTTTTTTCTTCTGTTTTCTGTTTCCTGAACTTGTGTTTCTATGCCTTTCTGGTCCTGTTCAGGTCTGTTTACCTCTTTACCTTCTTCTGCCTGAACGTTTTCTCTAAACCCTATCTGTCCCTCCTCAGACTGAGGAATGGGGCTTTGGTTTTCTTCTGTCTGAGTATATTGTTCCTGCTCAGGTTCCCTAATAGTCGTTTCCCTACTCTCCTGAGCGAGTTCTTCTACATCTGACTGGTCTTCACTCTTTTCATGTCTGTCTAACTGTGTTTGGCTTCTAGTTCTTATAAATTCTTCAGGTATGTCCACCACTGGGATCCAGTCGTCCTGATAAGTGTTTGGTTGTTCTTGGGCAGCTACAGCAGGATCTTCTATAGGAAGTTCATCAGCTGCACAACCTTCAGCAACTTCAATTTCTCGTTTCAATTGAAACTCCTCTTCTTCAGGAGATGGTACACTTTTGGTATGACTTGCATGAATCCAATTAGGTAATCCTGCACACTTTACAGCTGTTGAAGTAGTAAGTATAACTTGATGTGGTTTGTCCCACCTTGGTGCTAGGCACAATTCTCGAGTGTGATTCTTCACAACTACCCAGTCACCGGGATTCAGATCATGCGCTTGGTTCAGCTGTCTGTTGACTGCTTCTTCCCCAACCTGATGAGAGATAGAACGCACTCTGTCAGCCAACTCTTTGCAATACTCCAAAACCAAGTCATCAGTTATATTCAACAGCTTGTGTCCTGGTACACATGCTTGTCTCATTGCTCTTCCCATGAGTATTTCATGGGGACTCAATCCAGTATTTTTGTCTGGAATACTTCTGAGTCCCATCAGAACAAGAGATAAAGCATCAGGCCATTACAGTGGGGTGGACACACACACCTTTCCGAGTCTTGACTTGATTGTGCCATTCAATTGTTCTACCACCCCAGAAGCCTCTGGACGGTAAGCACAGTGCAATTTTTGTTCGACTTTGAATGCTTCACAAATTAGTCAAATTATTTCATTATTAAAATGAGACTCTCTATCTGATTCAATCGTTACTGGAAAACCAAATCTAGGGATGAGTTCTCTTAATAAGAGTTTGGCCACTGTCAAGCTGTCATTTCTTCAGGCCGGGTATGCTTCCACCCACTTTGAACATAAACAAACTATGACAAGTACATATTTCAACCCTCGACAAGCAGGCAGTTGAATAAAGTCCAATTGAAGTCTTACAAAGGGACCTTCTGCCTTTCCAATCTTTCCCATACTAACCACGGTTTTCCTGCCAGGATTCACTTGTTGATATGTTAAACATATTTGGCAAAGACTCTCTGCTACATTCCTGAACTTTGCGTTAAACCAATCTTGTCTGAAAAGTCAAATCATAGCATCTCTGCCCACATGTGTGTCTCCATGATACATTCTAGCCATAGGTGCAAGCATACTGTCTGGCATTACTGGTCTGCCATCATAACAAACCCACTCACCATCTTCTGCCCTTCTTTGACATCCTATTTTTACCCACTCTTCCTTTTCTCTTAATTCTTCTGCATCCTGCAGATCTTTTACCTCCTCCCAAGTTCCCACTCCTGCAAGTAGCATAAGTTGGCAACTGATTCCACATGTTTTGATTTTCTTGTTTAGGGCAATTTTATGTCTCGCACAGTGTTGGGCAACCTGGTCAGCATATCAGTTACCAGCTGTCACATAGTCATCTCCTGATTGGTGAGCAGCACACCTAACCACGGCCACCTATTTTGGTAATTGAATTGCCTCAATTAATTCTCTCACAAAATTTCCATTTTTAATAGCAGTTCCTGAGGAAGTCAGGAAATCCCTCTGCATCCATAGCTGGCCAAAACCATGCACAACCCCATAACCATATTGGCTGTCAGTAAATATGGTTATTCTCCAATGTTTCCCAATTTTACATGCTTTAATTAAAGCAATTAATTTGGCTACTTGTGCAGATCTGGCTTCTGGTAAATTGGATGCTTTGACTATTCCAGTTAATGTACACACAGCGTAAGCAGCACTCAATCCTCCCTCCTTGTGTCGCATACATGAGCCATCTACAAATAGCTCATGATCTGCATTTTTCAGGGGTTCCTCTTGTATGTCAGTATGCGGTTTGGTGCTAAGTTCAGTCACGTCAAGACATTCATGTTCGGCCTCATCTTTCACCTCTTCTTGGTATGGATCAGGTAGTAATGTGGCTGAATTAAGAACAGTACACCTCACTATAGTCACGTTTTCAGCCCCCAGTATTATTCTCTCGGATTTTTTTAACCTACTGGGAGTAAGTTACTGCGTTCGGGTTTTGGTCAGCAAAATCACAACTGAATGGGGAACATACACCTTGACAGGGTGTCCCATCACAATTGACTCACTCTGTTCTATGCTCACACAGGTTGCGGCTACAGCTTTCAGGCAACCTGGTAATGCACATGTCACAAGATCCTGGGTAGCAGAAAAATATGCCACCGGTCTTCGCAATAATCCATGTTTTTGTGTCAGAACTGAAAGTGCACAATTATACCCCGCTCATAGCAGAATAATGCAAATTCTTTTGAATAGTCTAGCATTCCTAAAGCAGGTGCTTCACACAAACAATCTCGTAACTGTCTGAATGATTCCATGCTTTCATCACCCCATTCTATGGGGTCCTTCGATCTCTTTCTGGTCATCTGTATCAAGGGTTTAGCTAGTAAAGCAAATACTACAATCCACTGCCTACAATATCCTACAACCCCAAGAAACATTCTTATTTCTTTTTGGGTTTGAGGCAACTGCATTTGTCTTATTATTCTGATTCTTTCAGAGGTTACTCTCCTAATTCCTCGTTCTATTTGATGTCATAAGTATTTGACTGAGTTCTTACAAAACGTAAGTTTCTCGGGGGACACTTTGTGTCCACCTTTTGCCAAGTGATTTAGCAATGCAATTGAATCAGTGACACAGTCATCTCGAGTGTTCGACACTACCAACAGGTCGTCGATATACTGCACCAGGACTGACTCTCTGGGCAACACAAGAGATTCAAGGCTTCTTTTGAGAATCTGATTAAAGATTGAAGGACTTTCAGTGTACCCTTGAGGCACATGATTCCACACGTAAACATGCTCTTCGAATTTAAATGGAAATAAAAACTGGCTATCTGGATGCAATGAAATAGAAAAGAATACATGACATAGATCGATTACTGTGAACCAACCCACTTTATCCATGGTATCTGATAAAGAATCACAGCTAGGTTGGGCACTACTGGACAGCATGATACAACTATCTTATTAATTGTCCTAAGATCTTTAACCACTCTATACTTCCCGAAAGGTTTCTTAATGCCAATTATAGGTGAGTTGCAAGAGCTCCTCATTATTTCTTTCAGAATGCCTTGTTCGATTAATCGCTCAATCTCTGCTGCAACACCTGCTTTTACTTCTGGACTCATTTTGTATTGTCGAGTATTCGGATAGACAGCACCTTCTTTCACTGTCACTTTTACGGGATCTACATTTGCCATCAATCCTATTAATTTTTGGGTATCATTGAATATAATTTATTTACTTCTGTTCCCTGTTTAGCTAACATGAACTTGTAAACTGGATCTTCATCTGGGGTTTGTATTGCAACACCATCCGGTGTGCAAAATATGGTGCAATTCATTTTGCACAACAAGTCTCTTCCAAGCAAATTTACAGGACTTGAGTCACAGACCACGAATGTATGCATTTCTTTAAAATTTCGAAAATTCACACCTCCATTGGTTCTGTGATCTGGGTTCTAATCTGTTTGTTCGAAACACCTACTACTTGGATGGCTTCACCCGAGAGAGGCAGGTTAGGAATGTCTGCTGTTCTCACAGTAGACCTGGTAGTACCAGTATCCAACAAGAAAGTGATATCATTTCCTTCCACTCTACGTTCTACATATGGACCTGACTGATCTACCGGTAGGGATGCGCCAAGTACGCACTCCCCTTCCTCCCCCCTCAGGCACCGTCATTCCTGCTCGTAATCAATTAGTGGGTCCTGCAAAAGAAACTGCGATATTACAAAATGTTTCTTACCACTTCCTTCTGGAAATCCGGTGTCCATACTGTACTTGGCTTGACTCACAAAATTTGACTTAGGGGCAGGTGGCAATTGACTGAAGATCTATACCCAGTTGCGGATGACTCATTAACACCTCATTCTGCGTCTGTGGATTTGAATTTTGATTCGGGCCATTATTAACTTGTACAAATTTACACTCGTTCTTTCAATGCCCCAACTTCCCGCACCCGTGACAGGGAAACCTTTTCTTTGCTTCCTCCCTGTTCAATCTTCCCCGTGGCTTACCCCCATTATTGTCACCTTGACCTTGCACTCTTCCTTGATTTTCTGACTGTTTGTTTAATTGAAGCTCTTGCTGTTCAGCTAACTCTACTTGAGCCCATATTACTTTTTCTTCTAAGGCTTTTCGTTTGTTATCAATTTCATCCCCACAATATTTGGCATATTTTAAAATTTCATCAATGGGCTTTGACTGCCAACACAACATGTGCTGCTTAATCATTTGTGATATGTCCAATCTTAACCCTGTCACAAATCGATACACAAAATGAGTCATGTCATGTCCTTGTTTTCTAAACTTTTAAACCCTCTATACTGTTTGAACACCTGTAAAAGACGTTCGTAGTAGGCATGTATAGACCTATTTTTAGGTCTCGCTGAGTCAGCGCGCATGCGCTGCTCGGAGAGACATTTTATTGATGAGTTTTCAAAGTGCTGCTGGCTGGCCTAGCGCTTGCGTTCACGTGAACATGCACGCGCGCAGCCGGCCGCCAGCAGTCTTTCACGGGTCATTAGAGCCGTGATGACTTTCACTTTCGCAAAAGTAAAGAAATAGAAAAAAATATCTATTTCTTTACTTTTGCTATAATCGCGGCACCCACTTTACTTTAATGTTCAAAGTAAAGCGCCGGTGCCGTGATGCTTGTTCTCGCGCGGCCAATGCTTGTTCTTACTGCAGGCAGCACATGGACGCCTGCTTTCACTTTAACCCGGGCACTGGCATTATCTCAATCCCCCACCCGCCCCGTTGTTGCTTAATCTTGCTTTGTCACCCTTGTGTATGTTTCTCCACACCCTCCCCACCAACAGACCTAAAGCCCCGGCTCCTCCATGAGACCATCTACGTTGCCGCTTGTTATGAGGATTCAAAGAGTGTCTGGGTAAGGATCGACATTAAATGCATATATATCACAGTCACTTCATTCTTATACTCACTGCTCATTCTCTAGCCACACTTAGGTCTAGTTCTATCAGTTTGTTGACATTCTTATCTGTTTACCTCCTGCTACTCCTTTCTCCTTCTCCTTGTCGCTGGCCCCCTCGCCCACTCTTGCTTCTCTGTTGGATCCTCTGCACCACATTTAAATGCACCGGTGCTCTTGGGCTTTGACTTGTCTTCAGTTTTGGCGGCCTTTACTCTTGGCCGTAATCTCCATTCCATGTGCCAGCGCCACCTTGCCTCTCCTGTCTCGCGCTGTCCACCTATTGGCAAGTCTCACTTTCTTCTTTTTCTGTGCTTGCCCCCAAGCAGGAATGGTAGGAGTAATTTCAGAGCTCCAGGCAAATTAGAATTTTCCAGCTGGAGCGCTCCCCATTCACCAACGTAAAATCATTTTCATGTCCATTTCCTGTGACTTGGTGCCGGCACTAGGGGGGGGGGGGCACTAAAGCTGCTGCTTTACTTCTCCTCATGAAGGCACCAGCCCTCAGTCTCTTTACTCACTCTGTTCCCTCCTAAAGGACCAATCCCTCTTCTTTCTTTCCATCTTAAAGGTCAATGCTGTTGCTTCACAGTTTTATGCATTGTATAATTTGATGTGACACTGGAGAAGGCGCCCTACACATTTAATAGAATGAAGCTAACTATGAAAGTTATGTATCAGTGACAGAGCTGCACCATATTGCAGGGTAGGAGTGACGTTTCACTACTATTGGAAGTGACTGTTTACTTGGGCCAGTAAATAGCTTTCCATTAGGCATGAGCAGTAACATACCTACTGCCCTTTCAAAAGTTACCCTGATATTGCGTGCTTCAAGAAAGAGTGGCATCTAAGCGCTTGAGAGCTCTAATAAACCGTCCATGCCAGGAGTAGCCAGTAGAAGGGCTTCCAAGGGCCAGCTCACTGCTCACTCACTGCATGAAGGTCAAAGCTCCTGAACATCTAAAGTTAGTTGTCAACTATACGGCGCAGAACGGGAGAGACGTATCTGGGATGTAAGCATTGTATTGAATATTTCCATAAGAGTTTCTTTATACGACGTGGCACCTTCCCACAGGTGAGGCCACAATACGTTCTTTCAGCCTAAGTCAAACACTTATTTTGCCTGTGGTCCCCGCGCAGGAGGCGTTAGTTTCCAAATTCGTGCTGGATTTTTAAAAAGGCACAGGTGGTGCACTCCAAATCTGATGTGCCCCTGAGCGTTCCCCCTTTTCTTACATATGAAACATGCTTTAAGAATGTATTTTCCAAGTTTACTGTTTTTCCTTCCCTTTGAGTCTTGGCTCTAGCAAGCTCAATCGCCTGCACTTATTTTTCAATACCAGCACTTACAAGAGTACACCACAGGGATACAGAACTAGCTCTTCCAGGTCTTCCCGCTGACCTGAAATTGTTCAAAATTTCCTACTGGTTTGGTGTGATGATAAGTAAAGTTGGCACTGGCATTCCTCAGCAGTGGTAGCAGGAACTGTGGGTAGTGCCAGCTGGTGTGAAGACCTCGGGCCCTGGCACTTACATTTTAACAAAGTAAGCACTGGTGCGGCCCACATGTGGGCTCGTTGCTGAGCATTGACATGAGGGTAGTCAGGCGCGCAATGCCCATAGGGCTCAAAGGGCATCAGCCCCCCCTGTTGTGTGTGTCAGCCCAGGCTGAGTCAGCTTCCCAGGCAGTACCCAACCACACACACAACCACACACCCAACCACACACCCAACCACACACACCCAACCACACACAACCACACACACACACAACTACACACACAACCACACACACAACCACACACACACGCAACCACACACACACAACCACACACACACACACAACCACACACACACACACAACCACACACACAACCACACCAAGCATTGGCATAGCCAATAGGTCTCACCTTAGGGACCTTATAAGTGTTTAGCCACGCAACAGTTGATGTGGTTGCACCAAGGATATTGTGCTGCATAACTAAATACTTAGAAGGTCCCAAAAGCGAGACCTATTGGCTATGCCAATGCTTGTTTCTTGGGTTGTCCTGTTTATTTTTACCCAATCCGTTTCTTTCGGGGGAATTTTATTCTTCAGGAAAGTGATCACTTGATGATATTTTTTCATTACATCTTCTGACGGGGCTCCTGTTTTTGAATCTCTTGGATATTCCTCACTAGGCCAATCAATAGTAATTTTACACTCTGTCCACAAATCCGCAGGTACTACTATGTCAAACAGACCATCCAAATCTTTTAACAAAACCTTTGAAACTTTCACAAACCTCTCAACTTGTCTGTACCACTTCACTGGTTTCTCTCTCAATTTTGGTAAATCATTCGTAAATGACAAAATATCCTGTCTAGTCCATGTTACATGTACGTACCCCCCTCCGGGTACTTCCCTCATCGGATACAACCTCTCAGCCTTTTCTGTTTCCCTCATGGCATATTCAGATGTCGTTCGATTTACCTGTGCTTCTTCCTTTTTCTTTGCCCACCTAACTTTCCATCTTTGAAGATCCCCCCATTTTTGTAACAGAAATAACAACTCCCTGATCTGCAATTTTCTTCCAGACACATTCATGTTTTCCAAATCCTTATCAGAAAATTCTGCTCTATATGGTTTCTGCAACACCTTTGACTTCCCTATGTCAATTCCCATCTCAGATGCTAGATTGGTCAGTTTTTCATGAAATGTTTTTGTGTTTCGTGTGATGCTTCTGCAAATAAACAATAACTCTTTGTGAGAAGTTGGCCTGATATATGCTGTCCACTAATTATAGTGGGCGACCTTGTATCAGTCCAAACAACCCCTTATGGTGCATAGGTTAACGAAACCTTTATTGAAAGCTATCCTAGTGGTAGCTATGGAGAGCAGCCTTCAGGCTAAGTCTTGAAGGAATGTAAAGCAGCTTGTTTTACCAGTCTATAATCTCTTGAATGACCAAATGAAAGGACAACCACACCAGGTATATATTTAAAATATATGTATTTAAGATAAAACACACCCCTCTGGTCTCTTTATGAGACTGGAGTTCGAAGTACTTAATTTACAAGTTAGCAATCAACAGTAATAGCACAGATACACGTTTGGGCCCTAGGGGGGTACCAAACCATATACAAATAAAGTGGTATAAGAACCACGACTGAACTAGACACAAGGCTTAGAGCCTGTAGAATCGCTGGGGCCCCAAGGAACCACCCAAGGTAGTGACACAGGGGACCCACGGGGGCCGTGTGCAATGTGTGAACACAGCCGCGGGTTCCCGTTAGCTTCTATGGGCAATGTCGCAGTTCAAAAATTAAAGATTAGGGACACTTAGAAACTAGTCAGGACCAAACCCTTTTGGACTTAGGAAGTTCTAGGGCTAGCACCCACGGGAGCACCGGAGTACTCGTGTTACCTCACCCAGGGAAGCCGGGTGCATAGGTGTCTTTTGGTGTCGGGTCGCATCGTCGATTTCAATGGAAGCTGGCGAAGAAGTGCTGCTGCCGTGAAGAGGAGAAGTGTCCGAAGCGATCCAAGCCTGGATCTAGGATGGAAGGAACCTGAAAGCAGAAGGGACAGAGTCTGGGTTACTTACCAGTGACCAAGGGCACGATAGACCAATGCCCACAGATGTCGGGTGCTTCAGGTGAGTTGACGGTTGTCTTGACTCTTCAGCCACGAGGTCCAGGAGGCTCCGATGACGACCAGGAGCTGGATTCGAGCTATCCCACGAAGTCTGTCGAGTGCTGCAGTGTCGGCGACCAGACTGGACCCAATAATCCGTGGCAACGGCAAGTCACTGGGAGTCAGAGAAAGGACGGCGGTGCAGACCAGCAAGGTCTGGGGGACTCACCCAGCGAGGGTAAGTCAGGGCACATCTGGAGCAACCAGGAAAGCCCAAGCAGAAGAGGAGTTGCCTTCTTGGGGACGTAGCCAACGGGCTAGCGATCGCGAAGGAGCCTCGAGCGGTCGCACTGGAAACTGGCCCACGGGTCACTCGTGGAGTGGAGGCCAGAAATCTTCGGTGCTGGAGATGCTCAAGGCTGGGGCTACTCGGAGCCCAAAGCACAACTTCGAGGGAGACCAGGAAGATGATGGTGCTGCAAAAGTTCACGGTGTCCAGGGGTCACGGTTCCACGTCACCCACGATAGCCACGGGCCTCAGCTTTGCTGTGGACTCAGGGTAGCCTCGGGGAAGTCTGGAAATCCACCTCTGGGGATGCAGAGACTTCAGCGTCCGGCGGGAGCTTCAGAATTGCAGACCGGACAGTTGCTTCTTTGGTGCCTGCCAAGCAGGGGAGTCACTCCTTGACCCCAAGGGAGATTTCTTCCGTCTTCTAGTTGAAGTAGAACGTCGAAGGTCCAGGATATATATTGCAGAGTTTCGTCCAGGGTGATCTAAAGTCGCATGGACTGGGTTCCCATACTTATTAAAAGTTTGGGGGTTGGACATACTCTAGGGACCCACCTATGGGAGGGTTTGGAAAGAGGGGTGGTTACACCCATTTCCTTTGTCCAGTTTCGCACCAGAGCAGGGGCAGGTAGCCTCGGCAACCGATTTGAACTGGACTATGCACAGGGACACCAAGTGTGCCCCCAGTGCTGGACTTCAAAGCACCAGAGAGTGCTCCCGCCCAGCCCCAATACACATCTGCCTGTCTGAGGAGGTGGTGACACCTCCCTGGGACAGGAAACCTATTGTCCAGGCCTCCCCTGCCGGAGTTTTTGTCAGCAGCAAGAGGACAGACCCGTGTCTGTGGCAGAGGCATCCATTTTGTGATGCCAGGGCTTGTAGAAAGTCCTACCGGGTTAGACCAGTGTGAACATGTCTCTCCCTCTAGAAGGGTGGAATGCTACCCCCGCCACCAGAACTGGTGGGGAGGTAGTATTCCAAAGCGTTTGACACCAAACACAACATGTTTCCGTGCAGCCATCCCAAAGTTAGCATTTACCGCGAGGTTATAATGCACTTAAGAGTATATGGTCAGGCTGCACCACAAACAGCATCGGAGGAGGTACTCCGAATGCTGCAGAGGGGCTCTGCTCATGCAGGGGCACCCTCTCACATAAAAACCAAGCACTCTGCCTTCAGGATTGTTAAGGCCTGCCATAGGAGTGACTTATAGGTTTTATATGTGTGTGCAATGGTAGTGATATAGGTAGCCTATACCACTGTAAGGGGTGCAAGCACCACCTTACCCAGGCTGCAGTAGCAGACCTGTGGTGTCATTTTGGAGTGCTTCCCAGGGGTGGCATAATACGTGCTTCAGCCCCTGGTAGGCCTCTGAGGTACCTATGCCCTAGGTACGTAGTATACTATATACTAGGGGCTTATAAGGCACTCCAGAATCCAATTAGAAATGTACCTAATGTACATGGAAACCATTTTAGAGAGGAAGCAGCTAGGCTGGGGTCCTGATTAGCAGGGGCACAGCCAGACTAAGGTCGAAAAACAGTGAAACACCAGCAAAAAGTGGGGGTACCCATGTGAAGCAGATCCTACTCTCCTACACTCTTCCTCACTGTTTGTGTTTAATCTGTCTAGACCCACATTTCCAGCAACCATTTCTTCCAATTCCACTCTCAATTTGAAAATATCTAATAATTTGGGCAGTGGTTTTGGCTTCTCTATTTCTTGAGACCATCTCTCTATATCTTCTGGGGTTACTATTGTGGCACTTCTAGTTCCTGTTGAGGTTTCCAGTCTAACTTCCTTTTATCAACTGGGCACATTTCTCTTTGGAGTTTCCATTATTGGTTCTCTTATGGCTAAATCCATTAATTATATTACTGATTCACATTCACTTGCTTGATCATCTGTTATTACCCTTTCCTTTCTAGGTTCTATACTTGGGGTAGGTATCACAGGGACTTTGGAACAGTTTGACTTTTCACCATACAATGGGACTACTAGACCTATGGTTACTGGTATGGTCAATGCATCAGGATGTATATTCATCTGAGTTATTTTCTGGATCAGTTCATTTTTATTCTTATTTATTGCTTCCTTTTCTTGAAGTACCCTGTCTGCTGTGTCATGTACTATCTGGGGAACCAAAGGTGTTCCTATCATCGGGGCACTAGGGGTCATTCTATTGAATCCATCATTATAAGGTGGAGGACTTTTCATCAATATGTCTTCTAAATACCCTTCTTATGTTTCTCCGCTATCTATCATGGTTAAGTGCTTGGTTTTCTCTGTACATTTACCTCCCGTCTGCTCTTCTGATGTCAACACAGGATATAAACCTTCTGCCACCATGGCCTGCCTCCATTGCTTCACTTGACTATCTCTAGTCTCTCAGGGAAATTTCTGATAATATTTGCTTAGGGTCCTCATACTTCGTGGTCTTCTAAAGCCTAATACTGGATAAATATAGGTCTGGGTTCTAATTCATTCATCCGTGTTCTTAAATTGTACAATATTCTTCCATTAAAGCTTCCGTACTCAGGAAATGCTAATATTCCATCATCTTTTGTGTATTCTACCCAATTTTCTAACCATACCCAGGTATGATAGCCTCTCTCCACCATCATGTATGAGGTAGGCGTATTTGGAGGAGGAATACGAATCCCTTCTCTACTCTTAATGGGTTTGTCCTTTTTAAAATAATTCTTAACCTTTTGCATAAATGACATTTTTCTCTTTTCTCCGTACATTGTGTGCTTGTGCTTATTAAGGTACTGTTCGTAAGCAAACCCTATAAATCTTCTATCTGGACGAGTCCCTGTTAATGTTAGATCGTACATGCAAACTCCACTATCTATTATTCTTGGGATTTCTATTTTGATGACCAATCAGACGCTCGCTTAAATTCTAATAATTCTCCAATACCAACGCCTTTTCTAGTCTGAAGACCAATCAACTTCTTCTCTGTTCGCTCGCTCAGCCAATGCTTGTGCAGCTTTTCTATGACGTCAGTATCACTCCTTACTACTGACCCCTCCTTTACAATTTCGCATCAACTACACGCCCGCTGTTCCAACCAATCCCAGCGCGTCTCTCTGTGACGTCAGTGCAGCACCCGCAACTGACCCCTCTTTTACTTACAAGGTAATGCGAAAACTTATTTTTTCAGAAAATTTCACACAATTTTCATTAATTAACAACGTATAAACATTCGCTATTGTGCCTGACCCACTAATTCAAAGAATAGTAAGATTTCTTTCATTGCGAGTAAAACCCTTCCACTTACTCTTCACGCACTACGAGTAAAACCTTTTTGCTTACTCTTCACACAAGCATCAGAGTACCTGCTACTCCTTCAATATTACCCATTCTAGGTGCTATAATGCCAACTTTTCACCAGCGAATTCTTTGCTACCAATTATTCTCTCAAACATACAAGAAATTAATCCCTAACGTAGTGCTTGTAGTCCTGCGTAACTCTCAGTACTTTCTCGATCCAGACCAATAACCTTACTGCAGTGTGGCTTCCATTTACCACCCGCTATTCAATATTCCCGGGAATTTCCAGACAACATAAAACAATACATAACGGGTTTTGGTTAAAACATAAATCAATAATTCAAAATTTCAAATACGATCCTCACCTAACTAATAATACTAACCATGCATCTGCTACCAAGAAAAACTGATGCTGCGGAGTTTTCCAGCTCTATACATACACACAACACTCATTTGGTCCCATATACATTCATACATTCAATGAGTTAGCAAATATCCGCTGGTCCTCAATTTTGATTTACCTCAGAGAACCTTTACACCAGTATTCTTACCATCCCTGTCTCCTAAGTAAATGTAGTTTGTCGAAAGATCTAGTAGTAGTTTAGAATAGGGAGGAAATAATAATACATTTAACCTTTATTCAAAGAAGCACAGACTCAGTAGGAGTTTTAAAGGTTTATCTGAATTAATAATTTTTGTGAGTCAAGTCAGAATACAAGTAGATACACCAAATTCTCCAACAGGCAAGAATATACAGTTAGCTTAAGATCATTATTAGCTAGAATCTTTATGATGACAGTACCTGAGGAGAGAAAAGAACAGAGAGCAAATACGAAGCACAACCCCACAGAGCTATATTTACCTAGAATAGTGTGAGGACCTAGACATCGGAATATCAAGGATTCAGGACAGGTTCAGGACCGGGAAGGTGATCTCTTCTAGTGTAACACCAGCGTTACACCCCTCTCTGGTGCTACTCTCTCCTGCTCAGGCTCGTCCGGACCCCTTCCTAGATGTGCCTTTTCGGTTGTTCCGCGATTTTTCCCTAGTATTGGATTCTTCAATCAGATTGAAGCAAATTCGGGCAGCATCTCAGCATGGCATCTGCATCAAGTGGGTCAAGTGTGTTAAACTAGAACTTACCTCTGTTATACCAATTCAAATGTATGATCCACCACCAAATGTTTCAATTCTATGTACACCCCTCAATTTGATTGGGCCAGGCAGTGGGGTGAGGACATCACACCATACTAAGTGCAATAACTTTCTTTAGTTCTATTGTATAATTTCCCGCCCCTTAATTGTAATACCCACAAGCTTTATTCCCACAAGCATTTCATATGTGGATCGATAAATCTGTAATACAATGTTTCGGCTTCTTCCTCTCATAGGGTCAGAAGTTGATTTTCCCATGTCCTTGCTGGGCACATGGGTTGGCAGTCATTCAATGACTTCATTGGTCTCAGGACAAGGATGTAGGATGCATGCGTAGTTGTCGCAAAGGATAGGGACATCGGTCACCCTCCAAGGCCCAAATGTGAGCTATTAATAAAGTCAGAGAAAATCATGTTAGAATACGAAATTAAATGAATTCACTGTATGCCTCTTACTTCTACTCTAACTCCATTTACTTAATATATTCTATGCATTAATGGCTTAGTAAAACTTGCATAGGTTAGTTTCAGCACGGCATGTGCGTTAATGCGAGGGTTTCGAGCAGCCATGTTAAAAGCTATTGCGCAGCTGCAAAGATTTCCCACCAAGCGACAGGAGACGTCATTACATGTAGATGCAGTAAACACATGCGTAGAAGAGTTCTCGCGTTTTTGGAAGCCATTTTAGGGACACTCAGGTTACTGGTTAGTAGAATACATAGAAAAGCTTCTCCTAGATACAATATGTAAAGTGTAATGCAAAATGAGTACTCACAAACATGTTGATTATAATGTTACATGTTATTTGAGAGAATTGCATACGAGCAAGTTTCATCTTACACAAAATCTTGCTCCATCAATAGTGTAATGTCAATTGCAGGGCTTCTTATTTATAGACCCCTTGGTCCAGCAAGAGCCTTTATTGATGACCTAGCGGAGACACTGCCCCCCTATACTATTCGCTACCCTAATTTTATTCTTTTGGGTGATTTGAATCTTGATTTGGAAGTGAGAGAAAGTAAAGAAACTGCGGAGCTGACCCTAGGACTACAGGCGATGGGTCTAAATCAATTGGTCCACACTCCTACGCACAATAAGGGCCATACTCTGGACGACATTTTCACTAACAGTGCTCAGGTAGAAGCACTGTTACCGGTGCCTGGAGTTTGGTCTGACCATGATATTCTCCCTTTCAGGATTGTGAACCATAGTACACTCCCCTGAAAGCAGGAAAAGTGCTCTGAGCCCATATTGGTTCGGAAATGGACCGCATTAACCCAGGACATCTTTGTGGATAAACTTGCCTGAAGTATTCCTGATTTGGGGATCGAAGCCCAGATAGCAGAGAACAAAGTTTCTCTATGGATCAAGGAGGCTGTGGACTCTATAATACCTCTGAAACGCTGTAAAAGCACTCGTATGTCCACGTCTGCTAAATGGTTCTCTGAAGCACTGGCGCAATTGAAAACTGATTGTAAACGCCTTGAACGCCATTGGAGGGGAAATTACCTGCATGGAAATAGGCTGAAATACCTAGCAACACTGAGGTTCTACCATCAACAGATTAGGAGGGTACACAGGGAATTTTATACGGAGCAAATTGAGTTAGCAAAAAATTCTACAAAGAATATTTTTAATGCAGTGAAACAACTGTCTTCTTTGGAACGTGTGACAGCTGCACTACCCTCTTCTACTGATCACTGTAATAAGGTTTCAGATTTTTTTATAGGTAAAATAGAAAGAATCTACGCTACCTTTCTAGAAAGCAGCAGGAACTTTATCTATGCTCCAGTCGTGGGAGATCCCGAGGCTGAGGATAGGTTTGTCTTCCGCTCTCCTGTAGAAAATTATATTTTGAAACTCATGGAAGCTGTCAAATCGGGGTTGCCTTTGGATCCGATTCCCCCAAAATTTCTATTGAGGGGAAAAGAAGTAATTGCGCCGGTTATCACCAAATTATTGAACCTGTCCTTTAGCTCAGGGCAGGTTCCTCGCAATTGGAAACATGCTATGGTGGTACCACTACTAAAGAAACCTTCCTTAGACCCCGCTCTCCCAGAAAACTTGAGACCGATATCTCTGCTCCCCTACATTTAAAAAATTGCGGAGAAACATTTGAACAGCCAACTGTGTATGTTCTTGGAAGAAAGACGGGTTCTACATGATACCCAGTCTGGCTTCAGGCCACTTCATAGCACTGAGTCGGTCCTGAAATTTGTTGCAGACGAAGGAAGTACTTCGGCACTGATCCTTTTGGATCTGAGTGCTGCGTTCAACACGGTCTCCCACGGCCTTCTGTTGGAAAGGCTGAGGGAGGCCGGGGTGGGTGGCAGTGCATTGGAGTGGGTTAAAAACTTCCTGCAGAATAGATCCTTCCAGGTCCTACAACACCCTTTTAAATCAAGAGTCTGCCCTCTGTCTCAAGGGGTGCCACAGGGTTCGGCCCTTAGCCCTACCCTGTTTAATATTTACATGTGCCCCTTGGCAGATATTGTGCAGATACGTGGGGTAAAACTGGTGTCATATGCTGATGACACTCAGCTGATTGTTACCCTGAAGCAACAGGAGTCTGGAATGGCATCTGACTTCAAGGTCTGCGTGGGTGAGCTTGCTGACTGGATGAAGCACAGTTGCTTGCAGCTGAATGTGGGAAAGATGGAGGTGATGGTAGATAGAAAGCAGCCCTCTTTATGGTCACAGCTATGGTGGCCGGAGGAGCTGGGACCTACTCCGACCCCGAAAGCCAAGGTCAAGAATTTGGGAGTTTGGTTTGATAACACAATATCCTATTCAGCACAGATATCGGCTGTGGCAAGTGCCTGCTTCGGCATTCTCAAAATGGTGCGAAACATCTTGGACCTACTCCCACATAATGCCAAAAGAACCATTTTACAGGCCCCTGTTACATCCCGCCTAGACTATTGTAACATCCTGTACCTAGGGGCTGTAGGAGAGTAGGGTCTGCTATCCTATGGTCACCCCAAATTTTTGCTTTTTGCTTCACTGGTTTTTGACGTATTGAGGCTGTGGGCCTGCTAATCAGACCCCCAGCCTGCTGTTCTCTCTGCTATATTGACATTATGCACTTTAGGTGCATGACCCATTGGAACTGGATCACCCTGTGAGCCCCTGTACTAGTGTACCCTAGGTACTCAGGGCATTGGTGTATCTGAGGCCTACCAGGGGCTGAAGCATGTATTGTGCCACCCCTGGCCTGGCCTAGCAATTTGACACAACTGGCTGATCACTCAGCTGGGGTAAGTTGGTGTATCCACCTCTTACTTAGGTGTAGTATACCTATACCTAACCTTAAATGGGACACATGTTAACCTATAAGTCACTCCTATGGCAGGCCTTAACAATCCTGAAGGCAGAGTGCTTGGTTTCATGAGAGATGGTGCTCTGGCATGAGCTGAGCCTGTCTGCAGTAGTCGGAACAACTTCCTTCTACCGTTTCCAGATATCGCCATACCATATACTCTTAAGTGCATTATGAACCTCGCGGTTAAATGCTATCTTTGGTTTGGCTTTATCAAAACATGTCGAGTAAGGTGTCATACGAATTGGAATACTAACCCCTCGCCAATTCTGGCGACGGGGTTAGCATTCCACCCTTCTAGGGGGACACGACATGTACAGAACCTGAAACCCGGGTAAAACCAGACATAGCCTCAGCTCCACAAAATGGACACTGCCACCACAGACACAAGTCTGCCCTCCTGCTGCTGGGAGTCCTTCCAGCTTGGGAGACGTGGACAAAGGGTTTCCTGCCAGGGGAGGTGCGAGCACCACCCCAGACAGGATTTTGTGTATTGGTCAGGTAGGGCTTGAAAGGAAACAGACATGCCTGAGGCTCACAAGGAGCCTCGGTGCATATGCCAGTTCAATCCGGTCCAGGGGCACACCAGCCCCAGACCTGGGGCGAGCTGGACAAAGGATTGGGGGTGTAACCACCCCCCTTCCTGGTCCCACCCTTAGGGAGGGACCTAGCAGGTAGTCCGGCCCCTAGAATCCGCTTAAAGGTAGGAGCTGTGTCCAAAGACTTTAGACATCCTGGAATCAACTTGAAACTAAGAAGAAGACGGGAACTTCGACGTTCTGCTGCACAGAAGACTGAAGGAAATCTCCCCTATGGTCAGGGAGTGACCATCTTGCTAACGCAAGCACCATCCAGCGAATCGACGTCTGCTTTGCCGCCGCCTCCCGCCAGAGCCCGAGCCCAGAGACCGACAAGGACTGGACCTCCAGACCTCTCACCGCCCGATCCACAGTCCCTGAAAAGAAGGAACCCGTGGAGGCACCGAGACCCGTGGAGCCAGCCATCTTGTAAGACACTCGACTAGCTGAAAGCGCGACAACAGAGGCTCCCTCCAAGTTGTGCTTTGGGTCCTGAGAAGCCCAACATCCGAGCAGCATCTGCACCAAAGGTGAGCCGTCCAGCATCTCCACAATCTGCGTGGGGCCCCTCTGCACTTCGTGACTTGAGGCGCCTAACCGGTTACTGGTCCTTTGACTAGTGGCCATCTTGGCGACCATCTTGAAAACCTACGATGCTGGTCTGGTTGCTCCAGACTGGCCCCTGTTTCCCTCCAAAGGAGCAGCCCCTCTGACTTTGCTGGTCAGAGCTAAAAGCTTTCTTCACTTCCTGCGACTCCTGCTTTTGCCACGGCTTGTTTGCTTCTTCTGAGTCGCCGACACCGCCGACAGCGAGAGCCTGCATGAGACAGCTCGTGAACCAACTCCTGGACGTCGTCGACCTTCAGGGACCACGTGGCTGCAGAGACAAGCTACACCTCCTCACCTGTTTGCACCCGACATCGCCTGGTACCTATCTGGTGCCACGCCGGTCACTGGCTAGTGACTGTGAACACTGTCCCCTCTGCTTACAGGTCTTCTACACTTCCGATCCATCCTTGGATCCACCGCATCTCTTCTGGACCGACCGCCTGCAGCATCTTTGTCGTCAGGCTCCATTGAACAGATAGACGAAACCCGACGCACTTCGAGCCCTATGCACCCTCTTCCTGTGGGTGAGGTAAAGCTGGCACTCAGGTGCACAAGTGTAGAGTAACATCTCTAATGTCTAGGTTTGAAGTCTTGAATTCGTAGTCCAACCAGAAGACCCTTCTAGCAGTAACTTTTGAACAATTACGCACCGATTGAAAACTTATTGGCGCCCGCGTGTAACTTTCCTCACTGCACACGCGACCCGTGGACCTCCTGGTCACTAACTGAAGTTAGCTCCTTGTAGGCCCAGTGATTCTAGAGGCCCTAGGCCTTCTCCCTTTCCTGTTCGTGGTACTTATACCACTATTTTAGTATATGGTTTGAGCTGCCACCAGGGCCTATCCATATAAAGTGCAACTTTTGTATATTGTGATACTTTCTTGTTTAACGATTTGTGCTCCTGTGCTCATAAAGAGTCTAGGGGATACTTTGAGTAATAAATACATATATATTTCGAATATATATCTGTATGGTGTCCCTTCATTGGTATAAAGGGGGGTTACATATGGTAAAACAGCTTGCTTAGCATGCCTAAACGAGTTTAGCCTGAAAGACTGCTTAGCCTACGCTACCACTAGGGCAGCTGGTCCGAAAAGGTTGACTTACATCCACACCATAAGGGTTGCTTGGCATGGTTCAAGGTGGTCACTTTAATTAGTGAACATCATATACCAGGCCAACTTCTCACAGGGGCGACTACAAGAAATCTTAATATCTTGTAGATGGTCCAGAATGCCGCAGCTCGGCTAATTTTGAACATCCCTAGGCGGGCCTCGGTGGGGGAGGTCCTGAGGAAGTTACACTGGTGCCCTATACAGGCTAGGGTTAACTTTAAGGCTTTGTGTGTTGGCCGCAGGATCCTCAATGAGAAGGGGCCAAGATTCTTGCATCCCCTTCTCACTGCTTATAGGCCTGCGCGGAACCTGAGATCTCTGGGCACAGCTAAAATGACTGTGCCTAAGGTGCAGAAGGTACGAGCAGGAGGGTGTTCCTTTAGCTTTCTTGCGGCAAAGGCATGGAATGACTTGCCTATGGATTTAAGGGTGTGTGCATCTGAGACTCTGTTCAGGAAGAAACTAAAAACCTGGCTCTTCCGACAACCTCTGGGTGGCCGGAAGTAGGCCTTATTTCTTGTACCGTTGGGGCTGGAGGTAGATAGAGGGCGATACTTGAGGTCAGTTGCTGTGGTACGGATGGTGTTCTAGCGCGGGGACACTCCGTTAAAATAACCAGGCGCTCTACAAGCTAAATAATAACAATAATAATAATAATTTCCCTGCCCTGTCGAGAAGTGCTGGTACTCAACCTCTCAAATGAAAGAAGTGCAGGTACTTGGTACCTGGCAGGCGGCTTGTGGCCTCGACTCTGTCCGCATGCAGACATGAGGTCACCCGAGGAGCCACCCACAAACAATGCACCTGGTGAGCTGAGGTGACCAGAGGCGTCGTGGGCCATGCATCAGGAAAGCGGAGGCCACTTGAGGAGTCAGGGGGTGTGCACAGCGCAGGGTAAGATGCACCAGGGTTCCGGGCTGTATCCAGGGGGACAAGGAGTCACCGGGTTATCTACAGAGGCTGGGGTGGTGCTGTCTGCTGAAGAAGAGGAGGGGTACTGGGCACAGCTGCATTCAAAGAGAGTAGGAGCTGAATGGTACTCTGCAATCTACTGTTAAACAGCGCTACAATTTTTTATGACCTTTTTCACAGTTATTTTTAATATCACTTTAAAAAGTAACTGATTTAACCATACCATTATATTTAATTACACATTCGAGTTTTAAGTTTGATCTGTGCTGCTGACGAACTCAGAGATAGCTACATTTTCATCTTGTTTGACCAAGCCCCCTGCTTTTTTCCTCCCCATCACCTACCCGAGTGATCACATTTCGCTGTGCAGGATGAGAGTAACATGTCTCTTTGCTTCCCTTCTAGATTGGCAACCAGTTGCAGACCTCCTGCAACATCACCTTCAATTTTGTGGATTTGCCAAACGTAGTAAGTGACTTCTAGGTTTCTGATTGGACGCTGGGTCTTAGATTAATTAAGAGGATGGGTCTGGTAGTGACATGGAGGGATTGCCTGGCGTAGTGCACTATGGAGTCCTATGAGACCACCAGATTGTTTCACGTTATACCCACCCCTGGTACAGTGCGCCTGTGTGTATTCCTCAGTTCTGTGAACAGGCCAGGCTTGCACAGCTGTGAGTAATGTGGGTCTACCTCGCCTTGAGTGTGAGGTGTTCCCCCATTTGTTGAGCGTTTTTGTGATGTTTAGGGATGGTCATGTCTTATGTAAGTAGGAGTGGATTCATCATGTGATGCCTTGCCTCTTCCTGTGGAGGTGGTGGGATTTATATGGCTGAGACTGGTCTTTGTTGTGGAGGGTGATCTTCACACTATCATTTTTAGAGTGGTTTGTTCTTAAAAGTGGCCTGGTTTTGTTTTGAGGGTATCTTTGAGTTGTTGCCTATGTTCTGTTACTGTTAAGGTTATTTTAAGCTGCTTATGTGCTGTTTTATTTAGAAAAGTATTTTGCTGTTGAAGGTGGTGTCATCTGGTTACGTGCGATCTGTTGCTGATGACGAGAGAAGAGTTGTGTTATTGAGGGTAGTCTAGTTTTTTGATGTTTGTCAGCTCTTGTTGAGTTTGGTCTCCTGTTGTTGAAGGCAGACTTGTTTTGCTGAGTGCAGACTCTCCAGAAAATGGCTGTTCTCGTCATCTTAAGAGTGGTCTAGTCCTGTTGTTGATTGTGGTCTGGTGTTATGGGGGAAGCTTTTGTTTTTGAGAGTGCTCATATCTTTTTGAGGAATGTTGAGGGGGGTATTGTGTTGTTGCAGTTGGTCTTCTCTTGTTGAGTGTGGGACAGTGCTTACAAGATCAGCATTTTTTATATTGAGGGTGGTCTTGTCATTTAGAGGTTGGTTTCTTCGTATTGAGTGTGCTTTTGTGCTGATGAATGGCAGACATATTGTTGACTGCATACTTGTCAGTTTCAGGGTGATCTCGTCTTCCTAAAAGTGGTCTGATCTTGCACTTAAGAGTGTTTTGGTGTCTTAGTGAGGCTTCAAGTCGTTCAGGATAGACTTGTCTTGTTGAGAAAGGAAGAGCATGCAGTTGATTGCTCTTTTTTTCCTCAGCACACAGATGACCAGCAGAAGGCATGTTATGTTCTTCGTGCCATTCCCTGGGTGGGGAGGATTTTGAAGAGACAGACGAACAGCTATAGTTTGATCTCCACCAACTTTAACCACTCCATCGAGCTGAAAAAATTATACGACAGTCTTCTTTTAGAGCAATGCCTTCGAAGAGATGAACGCTCCACAATAGACGCAAAGGTGAGCACCCGAAATTCTGGGTGAGAAAGGAGAGAGCGAGTACTCGAATTGTGCCGAGCGCCGCCATTTGTTTTCGAGGATCTTTTAATGATTCTGTATTTAATATTGTATTATGTAGTTTGATGTGCTGTGGTTTATTTATGCTAACAATAAAGAAATCATTGACGGACTTTCTCAAAGTGGTAGTCCCAATGTCGTTCCCACACACTAACCTGATCGCAAAATATTCATAGCCAATGAAACATTTTTGTGCTATTTTTTTCAAACCCCGCTCCATTGTACTTGCGTAATGGTTTGTGAATCTCTCTGCTTGTCTGTTCTTGTGCGAGGCAGTATGCACACCTGATATCTGCTTTGTTGTGCTTCTACAAGATTTTGTGCTCTCTTACCTATTCTGGAAATTCTCTTTGGTGACTATTTTCCTTTCCTCTCTCCAGAGATGTTCCCGAACGTACTCAATGTCTCCCAGGGACATGCTAATGATCGTGAAGGATGTCTTCATTATCACTAAGGAGCTCTTGGGCAAAAAGCCTGTGGGATGTGCTGACTCGTACAACACATTCGAGGACCTCGATGATGAAGAGGAGCCTGAAGCTATCACCACCACAGGTGAGAGCTATTTCTCTCTCTCTAAATGCTGCTCTTCTGTGCTAAGTCTAAAGCAAGCACGAACACATCCAGTCTCATTTGGGCAAGAGTGTTAATTCTGGGCCGTTCCTACCTAGTCCTTGGCACAGGTTCAGATGCACCCTCACATGGTTGTGGGCACCTTCATTGGTGTGGCATCACTAGCACAAATCCAGGATCCTGATCACTTGTCCAGGGGCACCTTCACATGTCTGAAGGCACCTTCACATGTTCGTCGGCACCTCAATAGGTGTGGGGTCATATGTCTATGTTCCTGATCACATACTGATGAGCACCTCTACAAGTCTCGAGAATCCTCATCTATCGAGGATCCCACTCACCATGGGCTCTGAAAACTATTTGGAATTACTTTCAAATGTATTGGGGTTCCTCTGTGAGTGACACATTCAGATACTTAAGAGGGCAGGTTCTCTCATTAGAAAGACATAAATCTGGCTTCCGTGCCCAGTAGGCTCTCTCTAGCCGGCATAAAGTCCTGACTTCCTCCCAGAATGTAGCACGTTATTGGAGTCTATGAGGCCTGCTTCTTTGTGCTAGTAGATCCTTGGGTTGCATGGCTGCCCCCAGAAATGTAGGGTTTTGCTATCCATCGAATGGTGTCCCTGTATATCGTGAATCATGGTTTTGATGGTATGCATGCTGGAAAAAATAACCCAGTCAAGTTCTTCTGAGGTCGGGGTGATAATGTTTAATTATACTATGCTGGTGCTTAGACAGTAGCAGCATGCATGTCTTCTTCTGTCTCTATAATAGCTCCCTTTCTCTTTTAATCCCCTCTTTCCTCTCCCTCACCCTGTCACTTTTATTGTCCCTCTGCCTCTTTCTCTATCTTTCTCTCTTCGCCAGCTGAACCTCGTCTCCATTCCTAATAACAAAGGGGAATATTTGCAAGGCCTTTATCTCCGCTTTTTTGGCTTTTAAAGCCAGAAAAGCGGAGATAAAAATATCGCCCTATTAACAAGAGGGTGCTAACATGCATTAGCGCATGCTAGCACCCTTTTACCCGACGCCTCCCTTTGCATCTCTAATGAGATGCAAAGTGGGTGTCACTGGGCAGGACAACCTTGTAAATATCGCTGATGTCCATATCGCGATATTTACAAGGCTGCCCCAGCATTTTAGCACACGTTAGTTTTCTCCAAAAACTAACGTGTGCTAAAATACAGACTTAGGCATACCTATAATGGAGGCGGATTGTGCTGATACGACCCACAGGGTCGTATCAGCAAAGTTATCACAGTTTTTCTGGGAACATCGCTGGAAAACCAGCGATGTTCCCTGCAAAATGGCGATCTCCCCGCTATCACTGGTAATTATATCACCCTGGGGAAACCCATTGTAAATAACATGCTTACAGGGCGATATAATCAAGCGATAGACGGCGATAAATAGATAAGCGCTAAGCGCGCTTAGCGTCTATTTCTCACTGTCCTTGTAGATATGTCCAAAATGTGTTACCTTCCCTTAGCAGTGTAAGCCATTAGCCATGGTATGTTACATGTTCTGTTGGCTTCCTGTTTTCCCTTCATGATAATACTGCATGTCTGTTCCTTCTTCTGCGCTATGAGGCAAGTGACTCTATGGCTTTCTATCTAATTGTTTCAGGTCCTGCTCAGTGCACCTGCCCCTCACCTGGACCCACTGGCTCTCTCCTCATGCCTGTGAAACCCGGCTCACCACAGGAGCATACCAGGGACCCTACAGGTATGAAGGAGAAGATACCCACCCTTCACTTGCCTACAGTCAGCAAAGAGGGAGGGATCAGGGTAGCCCTAACTACGCAGAACATCCCTGGGACCCCCGAGAGCCTGAAGGCCCCTGATGTCCTTGAGACTCTTAGGACGCCCACAGTCGTTATGTCTGCATCCAGTGCGGAGCCTGAACATGTATCCATATTGAAAGCCCAAAGGCCTGGGCTCCTGAGCACAGAGATTTACACAGGTTCTACCCTTGCCGCAGATCACCAGTCAGCATCCGGGTCAAACAAGAAGGTACAAGAGGACCATGGATCCCAAGCCGCTGAGGACTCCTCTTCAGCTCTTGGTGCCGGACATGATCGTCTGTTTCATGCCCAGCCGGGAGACTTCATATCTGGGTCCCCCACCACCCTCTTTGAGTCTAGTGCGAGGCCCAGAAGTGCTGTTACTGAAGACGTTATCACTGAGCAGGCGTCAACAGAGGACTGGAGCTCCGAAAGCACAGAGGTGCCTGTGTCAGTAAGTGAGGAGGCAGCACCTCACCAGCCATCTACAGTGGACAGGACTATTTTCAGCTTGGAGGCTCCTGTGTCAGTGAGTGAAGAGGTTCTTTTTCATCAACCATCTACTGAGGACAGGGCCACTGTCAGCACAGAGGCTCATGCAAGATACACTGAAGAGGCTGCCCTCCAGCAACAATCCACTGATGACAAGACCATTGGCAGCTCAGAGTCCCCCATGTATACGAGTGAATGGACTTCACTTCACCCGTTATCCACTGAATACACGGCCACTGTTGCCATGGAGGACTCTGTGTCTGTAAATATAGTGTCTGCACCTCAGCGACCGTCAACTGAGGACAACGTCATTGACAACATAGTGATCCTAACACCTGTAACTGAAGAAACTTCCTCTAATCAATTACCTTCCAAGGAAAGGACCTTTGGTAGTACAAAGGCAAGCACGTTTGTGAGTGAAAATTCTGTCTCTCTCAGGCCATCCTTCACGAAAAGTACCATGGGAAGTACGCAGATCTTCATGTCTGTAACTGACAAGCAGGGTAGGGAAGTGTCGGACACTCCCAAGTCTAGCAGGTTCAGGACCGTGCTTCTCACGTCAGAGCCCATCAAGGGAACGCCGAGGCCAGAGACTGTTGTGGCTATTCAGCATGCTCCGCTGAGGCCTGCAGCGCCTGGTGTGTTTCAGGGTAGAGGGGAAGGGAGCCAGCAGTCTGATGAAAGAGGGGAAAGTTCTACTGGCCCACACCATGACTCTAACCTACTCCCTCTCTATGGCCCAGGCCCAGACAAGCCTCCGATTCCAGGAGATAAAGAGTCTATCAGGCGCGCCCATGTGTACCTGGTGGTGCCATGCATTGTGGGACTCCTTCTGGCACTGAGTGGACTTTTCTACTACAGTCACCAAAACCAAGTATGCTACTATGTTAATGCTGCCTCGTCTGCCTGACTCACGTGAGTAGTTGTTAACTGTTGTGGTGCTGAAAGTGGCTGTCTCCACTGTGTAATTGTTGAGAGACACTGTTGCCATTATCTGATTAGTGAGAGAAGCTGCCCCTGGTGGGGGGAGGCAAGTCCTAGGGTGTGGCATCAGTTCAGGTCTGTCCTCTGCTGTCAATTAAGCTTGGTATAGTGGATCCAAATAGCTGCTTTAAGGCACAGGTACTTCTTCATTGCAAAGAGAGGTGTACAGTTGCAGATCATTTCCAAAGTTATTAGGCCTTTATAAATGATACTGTTTCTAACTCATTTCGAG
This sequence comes from Triturus cristatus, assembly GCF_964204655.1. Lineage (NCBI taxonomy): Eukaryota > Metazoa > Chordata > Amphibia > Caudata > Salamandridae > Triturus > Triturus cristatus. Next base: position 1,142,031,320 of record NC_140579.1, read on the forward strand.
ACAGAAAGTGATCTTGTTTTTGATAAACTATCGTTGGCAAGGCATTCCAAAGTTGGCACTACCAAAAGTTTTTCTCTTCTACTAATTGTGACTTTTGACAAATGTAATTTAATCAACATTGACTTGACAAGGGTACATCTCTAAAAGCCAATAATCAAAGTAGCAGCTGTATTTTTTTGATCTTTTATATACAGTAAGTGTTAGACCTGGCATCATTGGCATGAGTCTCTCCTCCATTTTTTTTCTGTTTGCCTCCTCTGTTTACGATGTTTTTGCTGGATTATTGCTTTGGGCACTGTGCCACTGCTGATCAGTGCCACAGTGCAAGTGCTCCCTATGTTAAATTGTTACATTGATTGGTGTTACCATGATTGGCTTGGTTGACTTACTGTTCAGACCCTAGTCTAGTGCACTGCGTGTGCCAAGGGCGTGTAAGTTAACTGCTGATGGTGGGCTTGCAGCACTGGTTGTGCCACCCACAGAAGAAGCGTGTAAAATGTGTCTCAGGCCTGCCATCGCAGAGCCTGTGTGCAGTCCCTGACTGCCATGTCGACTTGGCAAGGAAACCTACTTGCCAGTCTCTAAAACCTTCACTTTGCCACATTTCAGACACCTCTATGGTAGGCCCTAGGGCTGGGTGCATTGTGGGTAAAAGGTAGGTCATGCCCTGATGTGTGTGGCATGACCTAATAGTGAATTACAGCCATTTTCGTTTTTCACTATTGAAGGGCTACCTGCCTCCAATAGGCCAGACTGGGCAGACTGATTATTAACTCCATTATAATCTAACTGACTCAGGGAGCATGGTAGCAGATCGAACTCAGAATTTAATAACACACCCTTTAGGATGGATGGTTTTTAAATTCTGTGTTTGAAAATAGCCCTTTTAGAAAGTGGCTATTTTCTTGTCCAACTATCCACCGGTCTCTGCTGGTTTGGTGTGTGTGTCAGGGGTTGGGTGGCTCCAGAGGTCTGAATGAGTCAGTGTGGGGTGAAGGAGGCATTTACACTTAGAGTGAGGGAAGAGTAGCCTGCCCTGCCTGACACAATGCTGGCTCCACCTCCTGCCGGGCGACTGATAGCCCTGCTCCTGCCAGTGACAATACCGGCTCCGCCTCCTGCTGGGCGGCTGAGGACCCTGCCCTGCTCAGTGAATAGGCCAGGTGCCTCTGCCTGGCAACACCCACAACAAGCCCAGGATGGGGGGAATATCCCTGCTTGGACAAAGGGAACAAAGCAGAAAAGGGGTATAAGAGAAGGACCCCTGAACCAAGAACTCAGATCACTTCTGACAAGGAAACCTCTACCAAGGACAAGAAGCCTGCTGATCTTAGGACTTGCCTCCCCCTTCTGCCAGTGTGCTGTTTGCTGGGGGGAACCTGAAGCTGCTTCTTTATTTTTGCCAAGGAACAAGGAGAGAGGAACTTGGTGTGTACTCTCAAAAGCTTGCTAGAAAATCTCCAAGGGCTGGAAGAGTGCCAGCCTCCTGTTGAAGTCCCAGGGCCAAAGGACTTCACCCTCTACTGAATTGCTGGTTGCTGGAAAGTGTTATTTCCAGTACACAGGGGAAAATCTGCAGTCTCGACGCCGCCGATGCCGCCGAATCCAGCTCGACATCGTGAGTAACGGCTCCAGTGTTCCGAGCCTTCGACGCCTGCCGCCGGGCCCGATCGACGCCAGTAGCAACGCCAGGAGTAGTGAGTATCGGCTCCAGCTCCAAGTGACCGCGTCTTGACGCTGGTATCGACGCCGCTGAGTAGTGAGTATCGGTTCCAGCTCTAAGCGACCCCGTCTCGACGCCGCTGCTGATCGCATCGACTCGACGCCCTTCTCGACACCGTGAGCGCTGCTCCGGCCCGACATCCCTCGACGCTGCTGCGGATCGACCCGAATCCGAGGCACGACCGACGCCGACCTCGACGCCGACATCTCGACGCCGTGGATCATCGTTTTCTTCATTTCCAAAGGTACTGTGTTTGGGGGTTCTGTTGCAACTCCAGGCTCGACGTAGCGCTCCTCGCGGTCTAAACCGAACCTTGGGAATATCGTAAACTCGACGTCGTGTGACTCCTGTGGGGGCCACATTGTTGCCAAGAGCTGTGTTTCAGAAGAATACTTACTTTTGTTGCTAAAGAACTATTTCCTAAGAAGAAACTTTACCTGAACTATTATTTTTCCTTCCAAAGAGTATTTATTAAGATTGTGGTATATTTTTGTCGTTATTTGGTCTTGTGCTAAGCCTTATATAAAAATACTATTTTTATAATAACTCCTGTGTTGTGTCCATTCGTAGTGTATTCACTTTATTACTGTATGTGGTCATAAATGCTTAACACACTGCCTCTGAGATAAGCCTGTCTGCTCTGCCAAGCTACCAAGGGGGTAGCAGGGGTTATCTGAGTGTGTAATCCCCTTGCCCTGACTAGAGTTGGTAGGTCCCTATTTGTCAGAAGTGTATACCTCTGCCAACTAGAGACCGCCGGTTCTAACATTGGTGGTCAGCGGTGAGGATTGAACTTTGCATTTATGACTCATGTGCAGTGATTAGTGTGCGCTACATAGTGAAAGCAGACCATAACGCAGCCACAATCTGTTTTGGTAGGATATTCTATTTTTGTTCTCCGCTTTCCTGGAGCTTATATTTTCTTAAACACTGCCAGTTTTGACCATGGAGGATGCCGGAGCTGCTACACCTGCTAAGATTGTTGTGGGGGAATTTGATAAGGAGAAGATAGATTCTTACAAGCTAAAGGATCTAAAAGGATTTTGCAAGCAGTTTAAAGTTCCTACCACAGGTCTCAAAGTGAGAGGCGACTTCATCAAAGCGCTGAAGGCCTGGTTAGAGGCCAGAAATCCCTCTGATTCGGTGGTGGTACCGGAAGAGGAAGAGGAGGAGGAAGAGGAAGCGGAATAGCCCACAGATGGGCCAGTGTCATCTCCCGGCAGTAGTGCTTCCTCTAGGAGCCTTTCCCCTGAAGAGTTAGAAGACAGGGAGAGGGAGAGGGGGCACAAGTTAGAAATGGCAAAATTTAAATTAGGAGGGCAGTTGGAATTAGAAAAAGCGAAAAGCCTGAGAGAAGCTGAAATGGAGAGCAAAAGGTTAGATTTTGAGAGAGAGAAGTTAGCGTTTGAACGTGAGAAAATGTTGAGGGAGATGGAGCTTAAAACAAAGAGTTTAGAGTTGAATCCCTCTGGTGGCAGCGCTCCATCTGTGCCTGCAGAAAGTAGGTTTTATTTTCCCAAAGATGTGATCAAAGATTACAGTAAAAATGAGGATATTAGCCAATGGTTTAAAGCATATGAGTTAGCATTGTTGGCCCACCGGGTTCCTGAGAAAGATTGGGGAACGGGGTTGTGGAGCCGCTTTACAAATGAAGGGAGAGATACCTTGTTGAGCATGCCTGCTGAGGATAGGATGTGTTATACTCATATGAAAGATGCTTTAATGCTGAGATATGGCTTAACTCCAGAAAAGTACCGACAAACCTTTAGAGAATGTAAGAAGTTGCCTGGTACTACGTGGGTTGAATATGTGTCTTTTTTTTGCAGAGCCATGGATGGTTGGGTAAAGGGTAGCAAGGTTGATAGTTATGATGCTCTTTATGATTTGTTTGCGTGGGAGCACTTGTCTAATAACTGTTTTCCAGAGCTACGCCAGCACCTTGTTGATAGCAAGATATCTAACCCTAGAAAACTTGCTGAGGAGGCGGACCGCTGGGTCAGTACCAGGGTCCACAAGGGTCCAGTGGGAGACTCAGCCAAAGGTGGGCAGGGTCCCCAGCAGAAGAGTGGGGGAGACAGTGGTAAACAGAGGGTGTTTCAGAAAGGGCCCCAAAGTAATCCCCAAGGGAACCAAGGGAAGGGTTCCCAGCCTCCCCCTGTAAAGAAGCCAGAGGCCCCGACAGGTAAACCTGTTCCAAGGGGCCCCATGACCTGCTATGTTTGTAAGCAGGTGGGACACCGTTATTATGATCTCCAGTGTCCCATGAAGGATTCCAATGCACCACCACGTGCACCCCCTCGTCAGGTGACGAATGTAGCCCTGGGAGGGAATGAGATGGGTGCCCCCGGTGGGTGGGGTCCCGCAGAAATGTCCCTGGTCTCTTTAGGAGACGTGGAAATGGTCCCTCCAACCCCTCTGCCTAATAACACTAAAAAATATAGGCAGTGGGTGACCATTAATGGCCATAGGGTGGAAGCTCTCAGAGACACCGGAGCAAGTGTGACAGCTGTCAAGTGTCACTTGGTGTCCAGAGAGCAGGTGGTCCCTCATGCATTCTACCCCGTTGTAGCTGCTGACAACTCACAGAGTAAGTGTGAGGTAGCTCAAGTTCCTTTTGAGTGGGGGGGGTCTCAGGTACTCTTCAGGTTGCTGTGAGGCCCGCCATGCCTGTTGATTGTCTCCTGGGCAATGATTTGGAGGACTCCCCTTGGGCTAAGGTGGAGAGAAAATCGCATCTGGAAATGTTGGGTCTGCCTGAGTGGGTGTGTGCGACCACCCGGTCCATGTCAGTCAGTAAGGGTGTTGATGGGGCCCTGGAGCCTGAAAGTATGGCCCAGGTCCCAACCGTGAAGAGAAGAGGCAGGGGGCGTGGAAAACCGTCCCCCACCGTTCCCGCGGTCCAGGAGGGAGCAGACCCTGAGGGGGATACCCTGGAACCGACAGGAGAACAAGTGGCCGAACTGGGAGACCTGCCCGAGCTGACCCATTGGCAGCAGGATGGTGGTCCCTCCAGGGAGGAATTTTGTGCTGAACAGAAAGTGTGCCCTTCTCTTGTGGGTATGAGGCAGCTGGCCTCAGCCCAAACGACAGGTGATCAGTCAGGATCACATTGGATCTTCTGGGAGAACGACCTCCTGTATAGCGAGCCTAAGGCTGCTGAGCCTGGGTCAGCCCGTGTGCTGGTGGTACCCCAGCGCTTCAGAGCCTTCCTACTGGGGTTGGCTCATGACGTTCCGTTAGCTGGACATCTGGGGCAGGACAAGACCTATGACAGGCTTGTCACCCATTTTTATTGGCCCCAGATGAGAAAGGATTCAGATATCCATTGTAGGACCTGTCAAACTTGCCAGGCAAGTGGGAAAAGTGGGCGGAAGCAGAAGGCTCCCCTCCAACCTTTTCCCGTCATCAGTACCCCCTTTGAGCGAGTGGGGATTGACATTGGGGGGCCACTGGACCCCAAGACAGCCATGGGCAACAGGTTTATCCTGGTCTTGGTGGACCATGCCACCCGGTACCCGGAAGCCATCCCTCTCCGCACAGTGACGGCCCCCGTGGTGGGACGGGCACTGATGGGTGTTTTCTCCCGCATGGGGTTCCCCAGAGAGGTGGTGTCAGACCGGGGCACCAACTTCATTTCGAATTATATGAAGTCTCTGTGGAAGGAGTGTGGGGTAACCTACAAGTTTACCACTCCTTACCACCCTCAAGGTAATGGGCTGGTTGAGAGATTCAACCGGACCCTAAAAGGCATGATTATGGGTCTTGAAGAACCAATGAGGCGTAAATGGGACGTCCTCTTACCATGCCTGCTGTTTGCTTACCGTGAGGTGCCACAAAAGTCTCTGGGGTTCAGTCCCTTTGAGCTTTTGTATGGACACCCGGTAAGAGGACCTTTGAGTCTGGTCAAAGATGGCTGGGAGCAATCTCCCAGGAAACCTCCCCAGGATGTATACAGTTACATGCTGGCCTTTAGGAACCAGACTCGGCGCTTCAGAGATCTTGCTCAGGCAAATCTGGAGGCCAGCCAGGAAGAGATGAAGCGGTGGTACGATCAGAATGCCACTCTGGTTGAGCTTCAACCTGGTCAGAAAGTTTGGGTCATGGCCCCTGTGGAACCTTGTGCGCTCAAGGACAGGTGGACTGGACCATTTGAGGTTGTGGAGAAAAAGAGCGATGTCACCTACTTGGTGGACTTGAAGTCTCCCAGGAACCCCTTAAGGGTCCTGCATGTCAACCGGTTAAAGCCCCACTTAGAAAGGTCCGAAGTGGGCATGCTCCTGGCCACAGATGCTGGGATGGAGGAGGAGAGTGAGCCTCTTCCTGACCTCCTGTGTGCCAAAGAGAAAGATGGGTCGGTGGATGGTGTTGTCCTCTCTGACACACTGACCCCTGAGCAGCAGCAAGATTGTCGCCATCTGTTGGTACAATTCCCTGATCTGTTTTCCTTAATCCCTGGTGTCACTCAGTGGTGTGTCCATGATGTGGACACTGGGGACAGCACTCCTGTGAGGCACAAGGCCTACAGGGTGACTGAAAAGGTCAGAGCATATATCAAGGAGGAGGTCTCCAAGATGTTTGCCTTAGGGGTGGTTGAGTCCTCTAGCAGTCCTTGGGCCAGCCCAGTGGTCTTGGTCCCAAAGGCTGCAGCGCCTGGTGCTTCACCGGAACTTCGGTTCTGTGTGGATTACCGAGGACTCAATTCGGTCACCAAGACTGACGCGCACCCCATCCCCAGAGCTGATGAGCTCATCGATCGGTTGGGGGCTGCCCGGTACCTTAGTACGTTTGATCTAACGTCTGGGTACTGGCAGATCGCCTTGACTGATGGGGCAAAAGAGAGGTCTGAATTCTCCACACCAGATGGGCACTACCAGTTCCGGGTGATGCCCTTTGGAATGAAGAATGCCCCTGCCACATTCCAGAGGTTGGTTAACCAGGTATTGGCCGGGCTGGAAGATTTCAGCGCCGCCTACCTGGACGATATAGCAGTGTTCAGCGCCAGCTGGGAGGAACACTTGCGCCACCTCCAGGAAGTGTTGTTGGCCCTGCGCAGAGCAGGCCTCACAATCAAGGCCAGTAAGTGCCAGATTGGGCAGGGTTCAGTGGTGTACTTGGGGCACCAGGTAGGGAGCGGCAAGGTGGCCCCCCTGCAACCCAAGATAGATACCATCCTGGCTTGGGAACCGCCCAAAACCCAGACTCAGGTGAGAGCCTTCTTGGGTCTCACGGGTTACTACAGGAGGTTTGTCAAGGGGTATGGCAACATTGTGCACCCCTTGACCTCGCTGACTTCCAGGAAGCAGCCAAGACTTGTGATCTGGACTGACGCCTGTCAGAAAGCCTTTGACACCCTGAAAACTGCAATGTGTACAGCACCGGTCCTCCAGGCACCCGACTTTTCAAAAGAGTTCATTGTCCAGACAGACGCTTCAGAGCATGGTGTGGGGGCTGTTCTAGCACAGATGAATGAGGAGGGCTGAGACTTACCTGTAGCCTTCATCAGCCGGAGGTTACTTCCCAGGGAACAAAGGTGGAGTGCGATAGAGCGTGAGGCATTTGCTGTGGTCTGGGCGCTGAAGAAGCTAAGACCCTACCTGTTTGGAACTCACTTCCGGGTTCAGACAGACCACAGGCCCCTCAGATGGTTAATGCAGATGAGGGGTGAGAACCCAAAGCTGTTGAGGTGGTCCATTTCCCTACAGGGGATGGACTTTACGGTGGAACACCGCCCTGGTACAGATCACGCCAATGCTGATGGTCTGTCCAGATTTTTCCGCCTTAGTGATGAGGACTCCCTGAGTGAAGGGTAGTTCTCCCCACATTTCAGCTGGAGGGGACACGTGTTAGACCTGGCATCATTGGCATGAGTCTCTCCTCCATTTCTTTTCTGTTTGCCTCCTCTGTTTACGATGTTTTTGCTGGATTATTGCTTTGGGCACTGTGCCACTGCTGATCAGTGCCACAGTGCAAGTGCTCCCTATGTTAAATTGTTACATTGATTGGTGTTACCATGATTGGCTTGGTTGACTTACTGTTCAGACCCTAGTCTAGTGCACTGCGTGTGCCAAGGGCGTGTAAGTTAACTGCTACTGGTGGGCTTGCAGCACTGGTTGTGCCACCCACAGAAGCAGCGTGTAAAATGTGTCTCAGGCCTGCCATCGCAGAGCCTGTGTGCAGTCCCTGACTGCCATGTCGACTTGGCAAGGAAACCTACTTGCCAGTCTCTAAAACCTTCACTTTGCCACATTTCAGACACCTCTATGGTAGGCCCTAGGGCTGGGTGCATTGTGGGTAAAAGGTAGGTCATGCCCTGATGTGTGTGGCATGACCTAATAGTGAATTACAGCCATTTTCGTTTTTTACTATTGAAGGGCTACCTGCCTCCAATAGGCCAGACTGGGCAGACTGATTATTAACTCCATTATAATCTAACTGACTCAGGGAGCATGGTAGCAGATCGAGTTTAGTATCCCTGAACTCAGAATTTAATAACACACCCTTTAGGATGGATGGTTTTTAAATTCTGTGTTTGAAAATAGCCCTTTTAGAAAGTGGCTATTTTCTTGTCCAACTATCCACCGGTCTCTGCTGGTTTGGTGTGTGTGTCAGGGGCTGGGTGGCTCCAGAGGTCTGAATGAGTCAGTGTGGGGTGAATGAGGCATTTACACTTAGAGTGAGGGAAGAGTAGCCTGCCCTGCCTGACACAATGCTGGCTCCACCTCCTGCCGGGCGACTGATAGCCCTGCTCCTGCCAGTGACAATACCGGCTCCGCCTCCTGCTGGGCGGCTGAGGACTCTGCCCTGCTCAGTGAATAGGCCAGGTGCCTCTGCCTGGCAACACCCACAACAAGCCCAGGATGGGGGGAATATCCCTGCTTGGACAAAGGGAACAAAGCAGAAAAGGGGTATAAGAGAAGGACCCCTGAACCAAGAACTCAGATCACTTCTGACAAGGAAACCTCTACCAAGGACAAGAAGCCTGCTGATCTTAGGACTTGCCTCCCCCTTCTGCCAGTGTGCTGTTTGCTGGGGGGAACCTGAAGCTGCTTCTTTATTTTTGCCAAGGAACAAGGAGAGAGGAACTTGGTGAGTCCCAGGGCCAAAGGACTTCACCCTCTACTGAATTGCTGGTTGCTGGAAAGTGTTATTTCCATTACACAGGGGAAAATCTGCAGTCTCGACGCCGCCGACGCCGCCGAATCCAGCTCGACATCGTGAGTAACGGCTCCAGTGTTCCGAGCCTTCGACGCCGGCCGCCGGGCCCGATCGACACCAGCAGCAACGCCAGGAGTAGTGAGTATCGGCTCCAGTTCCAAGTGACCCCGTCTTGACGCCGGTATCGACGCCGCTGAGTAGTGAGTATCGGCTCCAGCTCTAAGCGACCCCGTCTCGACGCCGCTGCTGATCGCATCGACTCGACGCCCTTCTCGACGCCGTGAGCGCTGCTCCGGCCCGACATCCCTCGACGCCGCTGCGGATCGACCCGAATCCGAGGCACGACCGATGCCGACATCTCGACGCCGTGGATCATCGTTTTCTTCATTTCCAAAGGTACTGTGTTTGGGGGTTCTGTTGCAACTCCAGGCTCGACGTAGCGCTCCTCGCGGTCGACGCCGAACCTTGGGAATATCGTAAACTCGACGTCGTGTGACTCCTGTGGGGGTCACATTGTTGCCAAGAACTGTGTTTCAGAAGAATACTTACTTTTGTTGCTAAAGAACTATTTCCTAAGAAGAAACTTTACCTGAACTATTATTTTTCCTTCCAAAGAGTATTTATTAAGATTGTGGTATATTTTTGTCGTTATTTGGTCTTGTGCTAAGCCTTATATAAAAATACTATTTTTATAATAACTCCTGTGTTGTGTCCATTCGTAGTGTATTCACTTTATCACTGTATGTGGTCATAAATGCTTAACACATTGCCTCTGAGATAAGCCTGTCTGCTCTGCCAAGCTACCAAGGGGGTAGCAGGGGTTATCTGAGTGTGTAATCCCCTTGCCCTGACTAGAGTTGGTAGGTCCCTATTTGTCAGAAGTGTATACCTCTGCCAACTAGAGACCGCCGGTTCTAACAGTAAGCCTATGTATATGGACTTGGTGTAGTACAATCTGGACGGTATGATCTCTTGTGGGAGAATTTCCTTGTGTTTGGCATCCAAGAATGGCAAGATATTTTGGCTAGCCTAAAATACCCATGGATGTTTCAGTGCTGGTGCTGCCCATGAAGTTTACTCTAAAAAGGCTGGACATGTGATCGGTGCTGCTGCTGGGACATCTACGCCCAGATGCAGGATCTATCGCTTATCCCAATTCAGCCGAAGACTACTTTCGCCCTTTATATAATGTCCAGAAGGCAGTCATGCACCACTAAGGGTGCCCGCCTGCTCTCTATAGCTCTATGCAATCTCCATTCATCTGAGAGCCAGTCTTTGTACACTTGGACAGGGAATGGGAGCTGGAGCAAATAACACCAACAGATGCCCAATGCCACTGATCTCATTTATCATTGTAGAGCATAATCAACACTGCCCAACCTTGTGGTACCCCGCGTTTCAGGAGTTGGGATTAAAACCAGATTCCAGACATTTTTGTTGTGTATGCCCTTCCAAAAAAGATGCAAGCCAAGTTTGACCTGGCCCTTGGAAGTCAAGTTATCCGTCCCTTTTCTCCAGGAGTTTCCTGTGGTCCACCTCGTTAAAGCCTGCTGACTAAGTCAGACCTCCATATGCTCCAGTCACCTACCCGCAGGAGTCTCAGGATGTCTTTGGCTGGCTGCTCTCCAACAGAACCTTATCTGCTGGTTGTTACTGGGCTATGTCTTCATACAGATTAGTCAGGATTGGTAGTCGGGTGATGAGCTTGAAATTAATGGGAAATTTGTGAGTCAAGGCACGTCCTCTTGTTAGGTATGTGGCACCATGTCATCTGGCGAGTGACTAGGCAAGGCATATTCACATGAGGTAAAGCGCCTTTTGATGTGAGTTGAAACATGAATACAAAGCCATGTTTGCAACCTACAAAAAAGTCGTTCTAACCAGGAAGGTGGAATATTACGAATCTAGGATCCTGGCCGCCGACAACAAACAAAAGGAAACCTTCCGGATCCTAATGGAGCTGAGACAGTCACATGCACAGAAACCCCCGGGTTGCCTCGATGACTGCAACAAGTTCCAATCCTACTTTCTGCACAAAGTTAATGACCTCCTGTCGGTCATCCACCACACCCCAGCCGTCCACCTTACTCCAGTGACCATCCCCACACTGCCTGCCTACGATAAACCCCTCTCCACCTTCCCTAAGCTAAACCAGGAATCCCTGAGCCTCCTAATGGGCCGCATCAAATCAGGGTCACCTGTGGATCCCTGTCCCCCTAGGGTGTTCCGAATTGTACTCCCTTGGGTGGAGAGTGAGATCCTCAACCTGCTAAATCGATCTCTGGAAATCGGCCATGTCCCAACCAACTTCAAAGAAGCTAGAGTCATACCCCTGTTGAAAAAACCATAACGAATCTTAAAAACTTTAGGCCAATTTCCCAGCTCCCTTTCTTGGCAAAGGTACTGGAACAACATGTGCTGAAAACCCTATCTCATCACATAGAGAGAAACCAGCTTTTCCAAACGAAACAGGCAGGATTCAGGGCTCACCACAGCACTGAACTGGTAATGTTGACAGTGCTGGATGAACTCAGACTGATGACCAATAACAAAAAGTCATGCGCCCTGGTCCTGCTAAACCTGTCCGCAGCATTCGACACGGTCAGCCATGACCAACTCCTGTCGCGGATTAGGGGGCTAGGTATCCAGGGGCTAGCATTCCAATGGCTTGCGTCCTTTCTATCAGGCCGATCTCAAAGGATCCAACTGGCCGACCAGGTGTCAGATCTGGGTGAAATAACGTGCGGCGTCCCTCAAGGTTCGGCGCTGTCCCCCCTTCTTTTCAATGCCTATCTCCAGCCCCTGGTGGCCGCCTTAACCGATATGGAGTGTCAAGTCTTTAACTATGCGGACGACACTCAAATCATCATCCATATCGACAACTCTCCCATGGCCCATGTACGGATGCAGAATATTCTGAAGTACACAGTCAATTGGATGACGGCCAATCTCCACTGGCTCCCGATCAAACAGAGAACCAGGTTCAAGGGCCTATATATTGCCCACAAAGCCATCCACGGTCTGGCCCGAGCATATATTAAGGAACGCCTGATAAACTACATACCAGGGCGCTCCCTTTGGTCTTCGGATGCGGGTCTGCTGATCTGCCCCCGCTTCAACCTCACCTCCAAAGGGGGCAGAGCCTTCTCTACAACCATTCCTCAACTTTGGAACAAGCTGCCGCCAGACCTTCGGAAAGAACCAGTCCTCCTCCCATTCAGGAAGAAACTAAAAACACTCCTTTTTACTGAAGCCTGGGGCACGTACTAGGCCAAATTGGATGCACACTCATGCTGATGTGCCGACGTTGGGCTCTCTCTCATAGAGCTTAGAGACCAGTAGGTGATTATGTGCTTTAGAAATTCCAATTAACAATAACAATTAACAATAACATGTGCTCCTGTGAGCTGAGGCTTGTCCACTTCAGATGTGAAACATGTCTTTTATGAAGAGAAGGATGTCTTGGGAGGAGTTTAAGAAGGGCCTCTCCTGTTAATGCAGGTTTTTCATATTAAGATGTTTCTAATTTGAAAAGTTATATACTACCACTGCAGAAACTTTTGGCAGGAAAGCAAAAGCCGGGAAATAATTTAGCAGCATGTTCTCTCTTGGACAAGTGAAACAGTATAACCAACCACAACCCAGTGGCTTTGATACACCCCAGCAACCATTACCTCTAGGGTTGCAAATCTGATACACCAAAATAAGCCTCGCCCAAGTGGCTGCGGCTGTGAAAGTGAAAATCCCCACCCTAGTGACTGGGAAAAACCACTGTGCCCCCACACTGCGAGCTGGAAGATCTCAACTCGCAATGATCCTTACACTCGTGGATTGTCAAATATAACACTCATCGCTTTTCTCTGCAGAGTTTTGGTGTGCTTCTCAGCCCCCTGTTTTAGTGGCTTCAAAGGCTTTGCCAGTGATTGGTCTGCTATACATATCTGCTTCTTGCAGGTTGTGTTCGCTTTGGAAGTATCCGATTTTTACCAGGGCCGGACTGGCCGTAGCGGGCACCGGGAAATCCCCAGGTGGGCCGCATGGGTGGGGGCCGCTTTTGGGCCCCTGGGGGCCGTTTTTGTTATAGGGCCATTTTTTGCAGCATAGCTGCAAGATTAGCCCTGTAATAAAATCGGCCGAAAACCGGCCCTGGCAAAGAGCTCGGCAACACCCCCATCCCCCGGGGAGGCCAGCTGAGCACTTTGCCAGGGCCGGTTTTGGTTTCCAGTCCCACCCTGATTTTTACCTGCATTTCAAATGATCTATGTCTGGTATTTGCAGGTCGCTGGGATCTGTTTCTTGGCTTCTGATGTGCTAGCTAATGTGTATCTGGATTCCACATGCATGTTAAGACAGTGTTTGCGGGTTCTTTACAGGTCGTTAGGTTCTGTGTATCTATGCATCATATAGTGCTGGATTGGGAGTTACCCAGTTACCACTTCTAAATGGCACACATTGGCTTTCAAAACCTGTTGGGATATGGATGCTTGGCAACTTGATGGTGCTGGCTCTGGAGTATGCCATTTCCCCACGCATGCTAGATTTCACATTGTAATATTCATTATACCAATGGCTTCAAGTGAATCTCGTTTCTATCTGCTAATTTACAGGCTGTTGGAAGGTGTGGTGGGCCTGGGCTTATTTTACTGATGGCTCTTGATGCGCCTGGTTTCCACATGATTGATAGACTGTGTGTGTCTCCTCCCCACAGGTTATTGGAGTCATTGTGTCCTGGCCCTGTAGGCTGAAACTTTAGTGGTTAAAGGCATGCCTATTTGCAGAGTTCCTTGTCCCCGCCAAACTCAAAGACCACACTGCTTCAATTTTATAGGGTAGTTCTGAGTTTCATTTTTACTTTCCACACAGAAAACACAGAAACCATGAGTTGGAGAAACCCATTTCTGGCAACAGTAGTGATAGCAGCATAACACAACAACTAAACATCACACTGGATTGCACCATCCCGGTGTACAAAATTGTGTCAACTGCCCAAAACCACCCTAAATCATCCTTTCAGTGGCCCCCATGACCCACCACTAAAACAGAACACACTGATGCTGACTAACCGCTCCTACTCCAAGGACCACATCAGTCACCTGCCCAGTGACAAACACCTGACACAACAGTTTAGAGTCACTTGCCCTGTGACAAACACCCCACCAACATCAATGGAAAATTAGGAATAGATCATTGTTCTTCTTCATAAATAGCTTCTGAGGGAGCAATACTACCAACAAATAACACAAAAGGAGATATCACAACACCACCTCTAGCCCATGTAAAACCTCCATCAGGAACTCAAAATGATGAACTGAATCAAAACTCACAAAGGAATTTACATAAATGGTCTGGGTGGGTGGGAGAGGACAAGTTAGTGAGCCTGGTTCACTGGTAGCAAACTGAGGATCTGAACAAAGGTGCACACTGCTCCTGGCATGAGTGTTAACCCAGGTGCCTCCCAGGTGCTCTTGACCACTGCTACGTCACAACCTGGAAGTAGATGAGCCAGTGCGTGCAGACGCCGGATGTGGCCATTAGAGTCATAGAATGTTTTGATTTTCCACTCAGAGGTCCAAAGCCACCCCGACTAAGGGGCATATTAACAAGCCAGGCGATAAAATTATCGCCACTTTAGCGGCAGAAAACTGCCGCTAAAGCGATAATGGGCTTCAATTCCAATTGAAGCCCATGTTAGATGTCCTTCACATTTAACATGGGTTTCAATTGGAATTCCATAGAGCATATTATCAAGCCCATTATCGCCGTTTTAGTGGCAGTTTTCTGCCGCTAAAGCGGCGATAATTGTATCGCCTGGCTTGTTAATATGCCCCTAAATGTGCTCCTGCCAATACTGGGCTTTTCATTGTCTATCCAGAACCCTCTACAGAACAGTGCAGTGCAGATCTATGTGCCCGGGTACCAAAGGCTGCATCCTGTTTCTCCATGATTGCTATATTTGCAGATCTCAGTTCATTGCCCAGTTGTTTATTAGGTCTTGCCTAGCGTTGCAGCGCATGCGCTGCTTGCTCGGCGAGACCTATAGTGAGAGAGTAGATTTCTGAAGGGAACTTGAAGCCCCGCCCCTCTTTTTCATTGGCTGGCGTCACCGTTTATGCTAAACGGTGGCCTGCCATTGAAAATGAGGATTTTTTGTTGACGCCCTTTCCCCTTTTCGTCCGGCCCATCCAGACAGGATCGTCTGCTTTGCGGCTGTCACGAAGCAATTTCTTATCTTTATGGGGGCCATCTGTTTTCACTCAGTCCCGTGTTTATTTTTGCATCGCGCTTTAACTTAAAGTGAGAGTAAAAGCGCAATGCAAATATAAACAAGTGGCTGCCTTCCTGCAATGGCGAGCGCTTGTGTTATGATGGTACTGGAATACCTTACCGTTCCTTTGCAGCCCTGAAGTTCTTTAATTGTGCCTGGCAGATTGGACTGAAATTAAAGAAGATGTAAAGTGCTTGTGTACTGAAATTCTTCAATGCACGTTTTCTATGGACTTGATTACCAGTCTTTCTGATTAAAATTATGCTTATTTTTATTGTGTTATAACTTTTTTTTTTATCTTGCTATTTATGGATTGATCCATTTAATTGATTTATGCGTTTAAAACGAATAAAACAATAAATTGGAAATTTAGAACCGGTGTTTAAGTGATCTCGTGGAGTATAAAATTAATAATGCAAATGGCTATTGCGTTATGAAAATAATATTAAGAAAAAGCGCACAGTATTTTTAAAACAAGCCAACGCTGCTTTCTGTTGTGCCTGATAACTTCCCCCTTCGCATCTTTATTCAGCTGCAGGGGTGGCCCTGCTGCGTGCTAGATCTTAAAACTGGCCGAACTCAGCCTATGGAAGCACTATGCACACAATCAGAACCCTCTCTCCCCAGCAGGGCCCTAATCCTCTCAGCCCAGGGCGCAGAGCTCCTCCACTAAAACCTCCCTCCTCCCACTGTTACACTCACACTCACTGCAACTGCCCGTGCACCAGATCGAGCCGGAATTCTGCCTTCAAAACGATCCGAGCCGATGACTGCTTAGAAACCACAAACTGCTCCTATCCGACGGGGGTCCCGTACTCCCGGCACCCAGGGAATGCAGGTTGCGGTACGAGACGAGCAGTGTGCACAGGCAACGAGAGTCAGACGCTTGCTCTGCTGCCGCAGATCGAAACTGCCGCTGAGCGCCTCGAAGCGCGGAGATCCGCTCCAAGAGATACTGAAGCTGTGTCACTTAGGACGGGGCGACTTGAAGTCATCAGCGCTTACGGACTGCAGCCATGAGGAATCAGAAGGGCCTTCCTGAACAACAAACCGTTTCAGTCAAATACACATTGTACAATTTTAGCACTTACTATACACCGGGACCGGGCCTGTGGGGTGACAGCGGTGTGCCTGCGCCCCCCACCCGCCCCCATGTACAACACCTGCCACTGGACTTGGCATTTTAGCCACCAACATGTTGCATGCAGTGGTTGATAAACTGCGGGCACTCAGTTATGCCGGGAAACGCAGCACTACAAATCCCAGCATGCAAAGTAATAATACTCACGGACGAATGACCTTCAAGACTTGGCACCAAATAGACAGCTAGCCATTGCTATCACATAGATATTTTGCGAGTTTGGGCACTCTTCTCATTTTGATGTAGCGCTGACGTAACTTCGAGGAGCTACAAAGCGCTTTACTGGGAACATTTGATTTGCTGCAGAGATAGCTTGAGGATATGATTCTATACCCAGAAAGTTGAGGTGGCTGGTAAGATAGGCACTGGTAATTTCGATTGTATGACAGGAGAGTTCTGGTAAACCAGGGCATGCAGTATCTTCGCTGTAGGGTCCTTTCTGTGGCTGGTGAGTGCTGCAGTTTTTACCAGAGTTCTGGGTCTCGCAGTGAGATGAGCAGGCACGGACGCCTAGGGGGCTCTCCAGCGACTCTCGTGGGCACTGTACCTCATATCATCGCAGACCTCTCGCATTGTATATATGTGGAGCTGTATATGAGTATGACAGGTGCGCATCCAAACACCGATTACTGCAGATTTACAAAAAGAAACACTAATTCTAGTTCTATTGTAGTTTTCCGACTTTCTTGTGTGGCGGTAACTTTGTTTTTTAGTTCCTCCCAATTGTGACAGCTATAGAGGAGAGGCAGGGGGTTCACAGCAAGACTCTGTTGTCCTGTGCCTCTGAACACTTCCATGTGTGTTTGTTTACTTCTGAAAGTGTTCTTGCTACACTAACAATCCACCCACGCACTTCAAGGCTGAGACCCTTCCCACGCTTGCAACAGGGCCGATGTCTGTGCCAGCTTTCCCTCACCACCGGCCACAGCAGGCCGGGACGGCATGGGGCCGGACCCTGCACCGGGTCTGAAGGCAGCCGGGGCGAGGGTACAGCTCAAACATCTCTGCACCTCTGTTGGGATGGAGGCTGTACGTGTTATCTATCGGTCGAGGTGGCTAGAAACAGGACCGTGTTTCCTCCCGCAGTCCCCAGAGTAACAGGCTACTGTCCCTAGTCAGTCAAGAGCTCCTGAATCCTGCCATGAACCCCCGCTAAGTTGCATTGCGTGGTGTGCCCCATGCGTTATAGTGACATCACCACCACGGGACAGCCCGCGAACGCGGTAATGTCTTTCTAATAAGCGAATAACGTGAAATTAAATCTCTCTTTTAAAGATCATCATATCATGGCCCGGGGAGGCAGAGAGTGAGCGCCGATGGAGGGGGTTAAGAAATGCTGATTCCCCACATTCTCCTGGGGATCGGATTGACCTACATTCTTTACATTTCCAATGTTCATATGCTCTCGTCATCGCAACACGTGATCGCTCGGAAATGTTAGATAAGGCTTGTGCATAGCCTTTTAGGTTTATGGATGTGAAGCGGTAACACCAGTGGCACGGCAGGGGTGCCATCCCGCCACCCTTTGAGCTACAGATTGTGTAGCAACTTCCATGGGGGGCAGCGCAACAGGCTTTGTTGCCCCCCCCCGATCTTCTTCTTGGATTCTCTCACTACCACCCACCAGATGTGCCCGCATCTCGACTTAGCCCCTCTCTCACATTTATTTATCTTATAGCGCTGCTCATCCTAAAGTAGGGTTGTTAGTGAGCTTTATTCCTTTCTATGTCTGTGAACGTGCGGCGGCACAGCTCATCTCGATGTTTGTATATAGACATGGCTGGGGTTATTCTTACATAGTATAAACTAACCTCTGTGTATGCCGATTTGTGGCACTCTTATCTGAAAGAGACACGTTAATGATAGATTCCTTACCTTAGAATATCCCCAGGCTTCAGACTGGATCCGGAAAGTTTTTTCGTTAGCAGTACCCCTGCGCGTCAGTAGGTGGTGTCGTGCGGCTCCGCGTCCGTCGCTGGCGTCGTATGTGCCGAGATGACGTCACGGAGACTACTTAGGCGCCACCCATGCGTGCTGATGTTAGTTCTTCCTTTTTCCGCGCTAGTAAGCGCAGATCATGTACCTCAGTCACTTTTTGACTATCTTTTTGAGACTTTTGTCTCCTGTCAGTTGTCTACACTGGTGCACGTAGGGATTCTTGGTTTTAAGTCTTGTGAGGCCTGCAGTCGCAATATGTCAGTGGCGGACCTCCATGACGTCTGTCTCTACTGCCTGGAGACCGACCACGACTCCCGGGCCTGCATGGACTGTTTGGCCATGGCCACGAAGGCCTTGCGGGAGCGGCGCTGGAAGCTGTTTGAAGTCCGGCACTCCCCTCCGCGCCGTTCATGGTCCAGGGGCCTTTCCAGGAAACGCTAGCGGGGCCACCATCAACGCTTCTCGGGCTCCAAGTCTTCACCCTCGGATTCGGGTAAGAGACGACACAAAAAGAAGTCGAAGAAGCGTTGTCACTCTCCGATGTCCCCCCATTGATCTCCGGATGCGGACGAGGGGGACAGGGGTTCTGCCCCTGCAGCTCCTTTGGAGCCCGGGAGTCCCGCGGCCTACCCACCTTACCCGGGTCCGTCGGCGACTCCCGCTCAGGTGCAAGATTTTCTTGCCACCTTGGACCGCCTGTTTAGGCCTCGGGCTTCCGCCGGCGTGCCCTCGGGCCCCGCGGTCCGTGTCAGGATCCTGTCAGGCCGTCTGCGCCACTGGCTCCGGCCATGGCGCCACAAGGTCCCATGCTGCCGGCTCCGGCCCCAGCGCCGCCCTCGGCTTTGTCTCCGGTGCCGCAGTGGGTACCATTTGTCTCACCCCTGCCCCGGTTCTCAAACACTTTTGTCCCTACCTGGGACACGGCGCCGGTTCGGCCCCGTCCAGCACCGTTCCCGGCGCCGTTTGTTCCTACGCGGTGTGGGATGCCGTTGCACAGGTGTTGCCTCAGTGTCCTGAGGAGGCCCAGGCTGTGCTGTCTCAAGCTGTTGCCGAGAGTAAGGATGTGGCTAGGTTCGCCATTCGGTGTGGTTTGGACACCGCGGACTCCCTAGGTAGAGCCATTTCTACGACTGTGGCGCTTCGTCGCCATGCCTGGTTGAGGTCTACCGGTTTCTCACCAGATGTACAAAGCTCGCCCATAGACATGCCCCTTGAAGGCACCCGCCTGTTTGGCGCTAAGGCAGACCGTGCGCTGGAGCGTTTTAAGGACTCGAGGGCTACGGCAAAGTCCTTAGGTCTTTCAACGAAAAGCCCAGCCACTCCTGGTTTTCGTTCCTTTCGTGGCAACGGCAGGGGCGCCCAGGTACGTTCCTTCAGGAAGCCTGTGCAGAGTCAACCACAGCGCGGCCGCGGCTTCCGCAGGGGCAGGTCTGGGAATCAGCGTGGGGGTCAGTCCACCTCCACCCCCTGCTGCTTCTGCCTCCAAACCTTCCTATTCTGAGCTTTGTGGAGCACCCCACACCAGTGGGTGGCAGGATCCGCCATCACCTCCCACACTAGCACGCTATCACATCAGACACGTGGGTGCTGCAGATCATCCGCAAGGGTTACTCCCTTCCCTTTCAGTCCACCCCTCCAGCCATGCCACCTCAGTACCACTGCATGTCGGGGGAGCACTTGGCGACTCTCCAGCAGGAAGTTACGACCCTCTTGGCCAAGGGGGCCATCGAGTGCATTCCGGGGCCGGAAGTAGCGAGTGGTTGTTATTCCCACTACTTTCTGGTCCCCAAGAAGGACAAAGGGGGTCTGCATCCCATCTTGGACCTCCGGAACGTCAACCGCTTCCTCCGGAAGGAGAAGTTCAAAATGCTAACTCTGGCTCAGGTCTTGGCTGCCCTCGACCCTGGAGGCTGGATGGTATCATTGGACTTGCAGGACGCATATTTTTACATCCCCATCCTGCCGGGCCACCGGCGTTACCTGCGGTTCACAGTAGGCCACGAGCATTTTCAATTTGCTGTGCTCCCCTTCGGCCTTACCAGCGCCCCTCAGGTGTTCACGAAAGTGATGGCGGTGGTCGCAGCTCATCTGCGCAGGTCAGGGGTGTCAGTCTTCCCCTACCTCGACGACTGGTTGTTAAAGGCGGGCTCGCCCTAGGCACTCGTCTCCCGCCTTCCGACTACGGCCGACCTCCTGCATTTGCTGGGGTTCTCCATCACCATGCCGAAGTCGCACCTGAGTCCCTCTCAGCAGCTCCCCTTCATAGGAGCGGTTCTGGATTCGATGCGGTTTCTGGTTTATCCTCCCGAGCAGCGAGTCCGGGATATTCAGGCTATGATTCCGATCTTTCAGCCTCTATCCCGGGTTTCAGTCAGGATGACCATCCAGCTCCTGGGCCTGATGGCCTCTTGCATCCTGCTGGTGCAACATGCCAGATGGTATATGCGGGCTCTGCAGTGGGACCTGAAGTTCCAGTGAGCGCAGCAACAGGGCAACCTGTTCGATCATGTCCAGATCTCGGAGGGCACTGCACAACAATTGCAGTGGTGGCTCATGAATCGCGATTGGGACAATGGCAGATCCCTCTCCCTTCCCCAACCCGAGCACACAGTGGTGACGGATGCATCCCTCCTAGGATGGGGAGGCCACTTGGGAGAGGCGGAGATCAACCTTTTGAAGCTGCGGGTGATCCAACTTGCACTGAAGGCATTCCTTCCCTCTGTCCAGGGAAGTGTGGTGCAGGTTTTCACGACAACACCACCGCCATGTGGTATTACAACAAACAGGGCGGGGTGGGGTCGTGGACGCTATGTCAGGAGGCTCTGCGCCTCTGGACATGGCTGGATCATCAAGGCATTACCTTGGTGGTTCAACACCTGGCTGGTTTTCTGAACGCCAGGGCAGACAAACTCAGCCGCCGGTGCTTGATGGATCACGAATGGCGTCTGCACTCGGACGTGGCGCAAGGTCTCTTTCTACAGTGGGGAGAGCCTTGGTTAGATCTATTCGCCACCGAAGAGAACATGCAATGTCCTCAGTTTTGCGCGATGAAATTTCCAAGGCGGCACTCGCTCGGCGACACCTTTCGTCGCGAGTGGAGTTGCCGTGTGTTGTACGCCATCCCGCCTATACCACTTCTGCCCAGAGTGCTGAAGAAGATTCGGCGCGACCGGGCCCAAGTCATCCTTGTGGCTCCGGATTGGGCACGAAGATACTGGTATCCCGAGCTACTCAGCATGACAAACGATCCCCCGATACATCTGCCTCTTCGAGTGGATCTTCTGTCGCAGCAGCAGGGGACGGTCCTCCACCCGAACCTGTCCAGCCTCCACCTCCATGCGTGGAGATTGAGCGGCGACAGTTGACAGCTTTCGATCTTCCTCCCGAAGTCTGTGATGTCATTCTGGCAGCCAGGCATCCATCCACTAAGACGGTGTACGCCTGCCGGTGGAACACGTTTTTGGCGTGGTGCACAACAAAGTCTGTGGATCCCCTTTCTGCCCCTCTTTCTGAGGTCCTTCGGTTCCTACTATCCTTGGCCCGGCAGTGCTCTGCTCTGGGCACTGTCAAAGGTTATCTTTCAGCCATCTCTGCCTTTCTGAGGCTTCCAGATCAGCCTTCTCTCTTTAAGTCCCCGGTTGTTAACAGTTTCCTGAAAGGCATTACGCACACATTCCCCCCGTGCCTTTCGTAATGCCTCAATGGAACTTAAATCTTGTCTTGACCTATCTGATGTATGCTCCCTTTGAGCCCCTTCATAACTGTCCTTTACGTCTTCTCACTCTCAAGACAGCTTTCCTGGTAGCTATCACCTCTGCCAGAAGAGTGAGTGAGCTCCAGGCTCATTCTTCTAAACCTCCTTTCCTTTCTGTTCATCCGGACAAGGTGGTTTTACGAACTGGTCCTTCTTTTTTGCCAAAGGTTGTCACTTCTTCCATATCGAGCAGACCATTACCTTGCCCACCTTCTTTCCGCCTCCTCATCCTTCAAAAGAGGAAGAGAGGCTCTACCGTCTGGACCCGAAACGTGCGCTCTTGTTCTATCTGAAGCGCACACAGCAGTTCCGGGTGGATGGCCAGCTCTTTGTTGGCTACGTGGGCGCCGAAAAAGGTCGGGCTGTTCACAAACAAACCATCTCTCGGTGGGTCATTCTGTGCATCAAAGCATGTTACTCGTTGGCTAAGAAGGAGGATCCTGTGGGGCTGCGTGCCCATTCTACTAGGGCAACGGCAGCCACTACTGCCTTGGGATGCGGCGTTCCCTTGCAGGATATTTGTCAGGCAGCTACGTGGGCCTCGCTGCACACGTTTACTAAGCATTACTGCCTTGACAGTCAAGTCCGGAGAGACGGCTTTGTTGGCCGTTCTGTTCTCCGTGACTTTATGGTGTAATCTATTCGCAGACCCACTACCGAGGTTGGTATTGCTGGGGTATCTATTCTAAGGTAAGGAATCTATCACTAATGTGTCTCTTTCAGATGCACAAGTTACTACTTGTGTAACGATATATCTGTAAGGGACATTAGTTAGGGATAGATTCCTTACCGCCCCACCCAACCTGCCCGTTCTGTGAACAGATTTCTAGGGTTAAGGTCATCCCCTTTCAGGGCCCTAGTTTCACGGCACCAGTGGTCAGTTTCTTGCATGGCTCTGCATTCCTGGCGCAGAAAGTCGTGTACAGAACTGACGTCAGCGTGCATGGGTGGCGCTTAAGTAGTCTCCGTGACGTCATCTCGGCGCATACGACGCCAGCTACGGACGCGGAGCCGCACAACGCCACCTACTAACGCGCAGGGGTACTGCTAACAAAAAAACTTTCCGGATCCAGTCTGACGCCTGGGGATATTCTAAGGTTAGGAATCTATCACTACCTAATGTCTCTTACAGATATATCGTTACACAAGCAGTAACTTGTGCTTTAAGTCTTCTTCTCTCTCTGCCCCCAACACACTCTTTTTTTTTTTTTACTTTAATAAGCTCTGCGCCGTCTTCACGGACAACGCACTATGCAATGCAATAGGTGTTGCTTTTGGTATTGTAAATATCAATGCCTTTTAATTTTTTTGAAGGCATTGCCATTTACAGTGTCAGTAGATCAAAATAATGTCATTGCGAGACTTATTGCATTGTAAATGCTTGTTTCGTATTTCCGTGTGTCTGGGTTCTATCCTTCAGTACTGACTTCAGCTTTACCGTTTCCCCATTAATGTAAAATTGCACCAGTTGGTTTTCCATATAATGTTAAGATTTCTGTGACTAGCCACCGTGGATTGCTAGTTTTTAGAAGCATTTGTTTTTTTATTGCTTTTTGTGTAGTAGGTCTATGGATCTGTTCCTGATTTTCTGCATTAATGTATATTGTCATAAATACTGCACTTCTTGTGGGGGTGCAGCATCTGCTGGGGACTTTTAAGACTTGAGTGGCACAAAATATAATATTTTGTTCTTTCCCAAACAGATTTTAAGGCGAGAGCTACAGAGAACGACCTTCAGAACAGAGCATCAGGAGGAGAGGTGAGAACATTTACTTATATATAGTGTTTATGTTTGCGAGATTGCGTAGGGAGCTGGTACCTGGAGATAACTAGGTGGAATAGACAGAGATGTAGGCAACACGCGTGGGAATGGAGCTAATGGAGGACAGAAAAGACGAGATGAAGACAGAGATGAAGAGTAGTGCAGACAGGGGGGGACGATGAAGGCTGGGTGGAAGTTGAGGATTAGAAGGAGGCAGATGAAAGAGAAGATGGAGCTAGCAAGGAAAACTATAGAAGTGGACCCCGAGGGGCTGTGGAGTTAGTTGAGCAACAGCGATCTGAAGTGCTAGACACCAAGGGAAGGATGAAAGATGAGAGGTGGAAAGGGAGAGGAATGAAAATGGGACAGCAGCAGATTGAGTGGAGAGCTGGAGGTTGCGGCCGAGACCTTGAGGGGGAGATAATTACAGAGGCAGATAGAGGCAAACAGGCACAAAGTCAGAAAGGGGAACAGACCATGGCAGCCACGGGGGAGCATGAGAGCGAGAGGTGGGTGGAGGAATGGAGAGATCGGGACGGTGGAGACAGAGGAGGAGAGAAGAGAAAAAGAAACAGAGGTATGGCGGGGGAGAAGGAGGCCAGGAGGCAATGATGAAACTGGAAGGAAAGTGAAGCAAGGAGGGTAAATGGAAGTACAGGCTGGCTGGAGACAGAGGTGTGGAGGGGGACATGTATGCAGCAAGGCGAAATCAAGAAAGAGGACTAGAAGGTCAAATAAAGGACCAGGAGTGAAGAAGCAGTCTGGAAAAGAGAGGGGAAAGCGGAAGGGAAAGAGAAGCTGATCAGGAGGAGACAGAGACACGGAGTCAAAATGAAATATGAGCATGGGAGTCGAGGTGGAAACTAAGGGGCAGATCTATGTTGGAGTTGCGCCACTTTCATGAGCTCCTGGGCGCGAATCACTGTCGGGCAGGGACCTTTTGATTCAGTGCATCTTCTCTGCTTGGGGTAAACTGCGGACTGAATGCCTGTATTCCTTTCCTCCCCTTAGGCCTTTGAACATGCCAGAGATGTTCCGGCTGGGGATGGAGGAGTAAGGAGGTAAGTTGTGAGCTTCTGAATGAGCCAGTCTATTAGTGGTAGTGGAGGGGGAGGGAACGAGCGAGTCTGTGATTGAGAATGAATCCAGTGGCAACACCCAAGCCACTAAAGATCCAGCGTCTGCCCCAGTTATGCAATCCTTCCATTACCTCCTGAGTCTGGTCCAGAAGGGTATTGGAGGCCTCCAACTCCTCCCGTCCGGCCCTCACCCCCTGGACACCAGAGAACACCACTGCCTCCTGTATCCATCCCTGGACATCAGAGGACGTCTTCAGCTTCTGTGTCTGTCCCCTGGATATCAGAGCCCTCCAGCATCTCTACCCATTTCTATCTTAGGACTCGCTTTGCCCCTCTCCCGCAGCACAACAACCTAAAACCCATTTCAGCAGGGCAGCACAAAAGGCCAGAACCAGCATAATGAGCTAGAGCACAGTTCAGTGTCAGAACCTAGAGCAAACACGAAGAACATAATAGAATGAGTTGGAAACAGAGCAAAGAGTTGTTAGGGCTGACCGCAGCCACAGACCTTGATTGCAAGGACTTTCCGCTTCTTTGCTTCACATGTTTGTGTACACACACTATACATGTGTGTGTTGTGGTGTTTGTGTTGATATACGAAGTGCCTAGTCATGTAGAAAGTGCTCTAACCTGCTGTATCATCCCTTTCTTGTAGCTGCCAACTAAGGCTCGTGTTTAGAAGAATGAGGGTCGCAATGGCAACCACTCCTTCCAGATGAGAACCGGCACCTTGAGGAAACTGAGTGGGAAGGACCCTTTGAGACCAACCTGCCATGGCGTTGACACCCTCCCAACCCCATACACATTTTGGGAAGTGCCAACGGGCAGAAACGGAATGTGTGTCTTTGGGCGAACCACCACAAGTGGGAGCTGACAGCCAGATCGAGGGCAGGAGCCTCGCCTCGTTTCCATGGGAGAGACCACTCTGCCCCAGTCCCAGGCCTGACTGGTCCTCTTCAGAAGCATCCCTTCAAATGACTGTCTGGCCACTGATCTGCTCCCTAGGACTGTGGGCTTCTGGGCCCAAGGTCTTCCTGTTCCCCAGGCGCAGTGCAGCGCCATCTGAACTGTTTGCTATTTATATCTCCTCAACCGGTGAAAAAATGTCACCCTGGTGTTTCAGCGAGGAGAGACTTGCCCAGGATGCCCTAGAATTCCAGAGCTTGCTGTAGCTGCCAAGTCGGTCCTGTTTTAGCCATCTGCCTGTCACACTACAAGGCGCGGGCCCACTACATGGCGCGTGCCCGCAGTGGAGCACTCTGGTAAAACGTGTGCGTGACCAACCGTCCTCCTTAATCGACAGCTGCAGACAGGCTGCGTATGTTGCACTATTCTGGGAAATCACGGGCCACACAGCTGTATCTGTTGAACTGATATGGAGAACTCAGGGACTGTACTGGGCGATCACTGACCACAGGGTGGCTGCACGTGTCTGAACATCCTGGGACATGATTTCCAGTACATTGACTGCGTACGTTGTACGGTTTTGGGGTACTTAGGATCATTGGTTGAAAATGTCCCACAGAAGTCGAGGCCCACAGGCTTCACTGTGTGTACACGCCCCTGGTGGGTTATCCTGTTGACATTGATTTTCAGAGGATTGGTGACTGGATGCATGGGGGCCGAAGATAGTGGGTGAAATATATTGCACTTTTTTGAGATGTACGCACAGAGTGGAAACTACAGCAAGGAATGTGCAAAAAAAGAAAGCAGAGCTAGAAAGATCTTACTGGGCAGGCTGTTTTAGTCACATAGGATGGCGGCTAGTGCAGGAAATGGAAAATTCGGGAAAACACAATTGCATGACTAAAAAATGAAATGAAAAAAGCAAAAATGATTTCAGGGAAGGGGAGGAGGTAGGAGCTTACAGCACGGGACCAGGGGTACCATCAACTAATGGCTGCTCTTCTTGCCAAGCAGAGCAGACAAAGGAAGTCCCCTTGACCTTGAGAAAGTCACACTGGCAGTAATGACCCTTCTCCACCAGGATCTTCCTGAAATCAAGACTTCATTCTAGGGCTGTAGAATACACTTTCATGGTCTTGTCTTTGAAGAGGGCGCTGTAAAATACAATGTTTCGCCGGGGGAGGGTGCCCGGTAAGAGAGACCCCTCCCAATCCCTGATCACCCCTAACCAGTGGTGTAACATTACCCCCCGCAGCCCCCGAAGTGTGGGGGCCCAGAGCTCCAGGGGGCTCCTCCGGCACTGTGCATGAGAGGAAGGCTCCTGGCCTGATAGCTCCTGACTGGGTCCGGTTCATGGGGCCCCCTCCATGTATTTTGCATGCAGGCCCCCTCAAGTTTCCTTACACCACTCCCCTTAGCACTGGTCTAGTTGAGATGTGACACACACACAGGCAGAGCCCTATTTTGCTGAATATTCTCTCCACCAACACTCTCTTTTCAGATGGAGAAGATGACTCGGGCCCCCACAAACCTCAGTGTCCACCTATTGACAAAAAACGTTTTTACAGATGTGCTGTAATTGCCATCAGTACCATGGATCTTCTCCTTCAGATGGGCCAGTGGTACAGTAGATCCTCTCTGTCATAAGGGTTGGTGTTACCGTGTGTACTATCCATCAGAAGGGGCAGTGGTATCATTGGTCATCTCAGAAGTATCAGTGGTACCGTGGGTCCTGTCTATCATAAAGTCAGTCGTACCGTGGGTCCTCTCTATCAGAATGGTCAGTGGCACTGTGGGCCCCTCTTGCAAAACAGTCAATGGTACTGTGGGTTCCTCCACAGAAATGTCAGTGCTGCCATGGCCTAGCTTCCAAGATGTGTTGGTACTATCATGGTTTCCTCCCAATATGAGTTCATGGTTTCTGTGCCTTCTTCCCCTTCAGAAGGGACAGAACCACAGTGGTTCCCCCATCTCACCTGGATCAGTGGTATCGTGTGTTTTAGTGGTGTTCACGTGAAGCCCCTTCATGACGCCGCCTTCTAAAGGAAAATATGTACGAGCCGTCCTGGGACCACTAATGTTCAAACTGCAGCTCCAGGAGGAGCTGCCTATACACAACGTTGTGCAAGAATAACTTGAATTTGCTGTACTTTTTACAAGAATTCATACTACCGTATGATCTGCAAGAATAACTCTGTGCTACAGTATTATTTATATCACATTTTAGTGTTTCTGGTTTTTCAGCATAGGACGAGTGCTAACCTTAGGAATCTCAAAACTAGTCCAGTCTTTAAAGCACTTGCTGCAGGAAAATAAGTGTTAGTTCCTCTTAGCACTGTAGGAAGAGTTCATCATGTTGCTGAGGACTGTCAATGCTATTAGTAAATTTGCTTCAGTTCAAAGGTGAGACGTCCCAACTGTTTTCTATATCACTGATACCCAGGTTCTGAGGGACACAGAGTCGCCCCATTAACTCTAATGGTCCCTTCTTTCTCTGCATTAGTGGGAGAGCGATGTGAATGCTGCATCACGACTTGCAGATATATTGGAGTGCCAAGTTTTATCAGAATATTTCATAAGAATGCCCAAGGAGGTCCCCTTGTTGTAGAGGAATGTTTCGTGCTTCCAAGAATGACTAACCTTTAACTTAATCTCTCCAGCACTTGACTAACCCATGCCTGAGTCTCCAGCCAGCTTCACACCACACTCAACACAACAGTTTCACCATTATTGGTATTCTGTTACTTCCCTCAAATACCATCTTCCATGCATCGCCACCTAACAACCCATTCCTCACCCCTTTCATCCAGCCAACCTTTAATTTACTCGCTCTTCGTGTCGTCTATCACAATCCACCCAGATGTTCATCCACTGGGCCTTCCACTCAAGAGGTCTTCACTGAGCCCATCAACAAACTCTTCTGTCATCTAGCCCCACATTTATTTTGTCCATTCATCTATTTATCCACCCGGAGCCATCCAACCATTCATGCATTATCCCATTCCTCCTCATATCCGACCACCGACCCACCCAGTCTCCCACTTTCTTTCCACCATCCGTTCATCATATCACTCACCCTCTGGGTTACCCAACCATTTCACCCACAATCATTCTCCGTATATGTTCCGCCCCACCCAGTTCTCCTGACCTGTCCCCTCCCCAGGCATTTTTTGCACACGCATGACTCACTTAGTATTGTATATGCACAAGCTGGTCTTGTGCCCTTAAATAATTTTTTTAACATTTGGCCTTTTATATATAGAGTAAAAAGTTCTCTTGATGGGAAATTCATTTTGTGCCAACCCTTGAAAAGGAAACTTATTTTTGTCGGTTTGTTTTTATATATTAAATTACAAATAGTTTTACAAAGATAATGTGCTGTATTTTAAATAATGTTTTATTTAAGAGGATATAAATGTATTAAGTTACTATTTAATAAAACTTTTGATATGTTTTGTAAATATCTTGTGTTCGCTGGTGTGTCCTTTGTGCAGGGTGACTCGGCCACAGCCGTCCATCATGTCCATACAGGCACCTTATTGGACAGGCGCAGCTTGGAGGATGTGTAGAAGAATCATTACCTTAGGTGGCTCTATCCACACAGGGGCAGATTTACAATAACTGACGCATCCCTGCATATCAGCAGGGATGCGCCAGTAATTGTGCGTCACGGCTCCGCCACCATGGATGCACCGCATTTACAATGCAGCGCACCATGGGGCAAAAAACAGACAGATGCGTGATGCATCTGTGCCGTAAAGGCAGCGCATTGCTGGAGTTGCGTCGCAAGCGCGACGCAGCTCCAGCAAGGCTCTGGGGTGCCCTATCTCCACAATGCTGCGTCAATCCTTACACCTGCTTCAAGCAGGCGCAGGGTTTTGACGCAGCTTGGGCTCAAAAGTGACTGAGTGAAATCTTGTAGATTTCACTCAGCCACTTTTAAGAGGCGTTCCTGCGACGGTGCTGGAGCGAGGTTTTCCCTAAGAATTGTATACCTCCTCCATTTCATCATTTTGAATTAACATGAATAATTGATTAACATTAATAGTATTAATTGTTTGCTGTGGGTTTGATTAATCAACATTACTAATTATAAAATACACGTGGGAATCGCATTTGCATGGCTTGATTGATACGTAAACTAATTTCGTACGCATACTGATGTCAGATATTTAGAATTTGCATGTTATATGTTGCTTTTGTGATGTGATTTGTGAATCGTGCTTTAAATTGTGAGTATAAACTGCAATGCGTGTTGCATTTGCTAGATAAATACACACACATAAAGGGTTTAGTGAGGGAATAACATTTTGATAGTCATTTCCATGTATTAATTACGTTTTATGTTTCCTTGCTTAAGTTGACCTTTCTGGAGCGGCCACAAAATGGCTGCCATCCCTATTTTGACGCCCCGACAAGACATAGAAGTCACTGAGTGAAGTGCGCCTGCGCTAAAAGATGAGCAACAATAACCTCGTCCTGACCCTAGGCAGACTGTACTCGTGAAGGACATCCTGGGAGGAGTGCCAAGCATCAAACAAAGGACTTTCTTAAACTATGAACTGTTATAATTGATAACACTAAGGACACAACCCCGCATGGGAATCAACATGCCCTGAATGGACTAGAAACTGTTGCTAATTTATTCATAAATTGAGAAGCTGCACCTAATGCAACATTTAATGCATGGGAATCAGGAAGAATGATCCTGGTTCAACCAATCAAAATTGTTCTAAAACACGTATTGAAACATTTGTTGATAAAATTTTATTATAAAAGTAGACTAGAGAGAGTAGGACATTACCACTACCGCTCCCATCCTTTGCACACCATCACTTTACCAGATTGCCCGACGTTATGCTGACGGAGAGGACGGTGACACTTCTGGACAGCTGCTTACCAGAGACTCTGATGGACTGATCTGATGCCCAATTAACTTACGAACTGATTCTTTGATTTATGGGCATAGAGACGAAAGATCTGAATTTGACATTGAGGACGCCATTTAGCCAGATTAGGTAAATATGCGAATTAAAATATTGAATGCTATATGATTTCCTTATGCTTTAATTAGATAAACATATTATTGCATTTAAAGAACTGTGTCGGGTTATTATTTGAAGTATTTCAATGGATATTGTCTAGAAGAAATAAGTGTTGCTATTCCCAGCAACTGGCTGATCCATGGCCAATAGTATGGGAGGAACTACTAGGTTATAATGTATTGAGATCCTGGTGAGGTAGGGAGGTATAGGCAAACTTGTTATTACTCATCAGGTGATTGGTAAAATCCTCCTCCCATTTCCAGCGCATGGAATAAAGAAAGGACTCCCCTCTCTCAAGGACCATTGATCTGAAAGTAGAATGAATGATTGGTGTTATGGGCCCCACCAGTGAACGAGTGAATGAAATGTGGTCTGGTCTGTAGCGAGGGGATTTGTGGCATTCAGCGCTGGAGCAGTTTTCTTGGTAGCAGAATGATGGTCAGCTATTGTTTTGGGTTTAGCGACGATTGCTTGTAAATAGCTTATTGATTATTGATTGGTATTGATTTATGTACTAACACTCTATGTTGAGTCGCGTTGAGTTATATGTTGTTTGCACGGCTTCTGGGATGTAGGAAGTCGGAAGTTTAACAGTTCCGTAGTAGAGCAGAGGGATGCTGCTCTTGGGAAAGACGGGATCGTTATAGCCCTGTAGGCACACCGGGAAAACGTGTGACAAGTGAAGTTGCACGGCGCATTGTCTGGGTTCGATTCGGTGACATCGTCGTGCTTTGCCAATAGAGACATTTTCTGTGTGAGAGAAGTGTGTATGATAGCGAAGGTTACCTTTGAAATTTTGGTCTTTAAGTATCAGGAAACCAATTGGCATAACGATAACGCTTATCACTGAAAAGGTAGTAGGTGTTCTCTGAGCTTGTTAGAAGGACAAAGTAGAGGGAAGCGCTGCTTTGTTAACGAGTGTCATAATTCTGTAGTAGGACAGACTGTTCGCTGTTCTCGGGAAAGACAGGATTCTGTGCGTATGTACTACATTTTCATGTATGAATGAGCATTCGGGTTGATTGCGAAACTCTAGGTTATTTCTAAAATACCAGAGAAACAATTAGCTAATGCTTGCTAGAAGGGTGAAGTAGAGGGATGTGCTACTTTATCAACGGAAGTAACGATTCCGTAGTAGGGCAGAGGTAAGCGCTGCTCTCGGGACAGACGGAATTCTTGTGAGAAAAGTTTTTTTTGCTGTTCTTTGGTTAGCGAAGCAGACAATGGAGATGTTTTAGTGTTGTTATTAATCGAATCGTAAAAAGTTACAATAAGAGTTCACGGAGCGGTCTTGTAAAGGAGGGGTAGACGAGAGCAGAGCAGAGCGAGGTTAGACGTGTAAAACGCTCCGGATTGGTGCATTAGTGTAAAGCCGCGCTAGGAGTGGAAGAATACAGAGTGACGTAAACGCTCCCTGATTGGTATGTTAGTGTGAGTCGCGCTGAGACTGGAGGATTGTGATAGTGACGTAGACACCTCTGATAGGTGCGTAAGTAAGAGTCTTGCTGTGAGTGGACAGAATAGCGGTACCATTGTAAGAGGACTAAACAGGACACGGAAAACGAGAAAATGTTTTACCAACCACCGGAAAAGAAGAAATCGTGGTTTGGGAAAATTAAAAGATGGTTCAAGAAAGATAAAGTAGTTGAGACTAGGGAAGGACAGTTACTTCCTCCACCGAAAAACCCCGCATCTACAATGATTGCGAAATATGGGTATCATACTTGTATTTGGTTAGATAATTGGGTAAAATACACCAAGGACGATGGAGTCCTGGCGTTTCCAGAACATGGTTCCTTTAATTTGGCTGTCTTGAGAAACCTCCGAGACAAGATGATGAACTTAGAACCAAGACCTAGACCGACGCAGTTTGAGGCATTGACGGAATGGGAAGACGAAATGCATGAACGAGAAAAACAGAGAAGTGGTAGGGGATATCGATATATGTTTGGTAGATCATACGGACATGAGACACATGACGACAGGATGAAAAGGTGGCGGAATGCAAGTATGACTGATGGTATGTATCCCGTGAGAATGATAGGAGAGAATGAAGGGAGAAAATGCACTGAGAAAAGGCGGAATACGGATTCGAGTGGGTATGAAATGAATAAATCAGAAGATGATGTTCTTGATGAAGTGTTTTACAAAAACCCACCACCGTATCGATCAGAACCAGAGGCATTGACACCAAGTGCCCCAATGAGAGAAACATTACGAATAATTATAACAGAGACCATGTCACCAGAACTAGGGAAAAGTAACTCTGCAAGAGAGATAGAAAAACAGACAGGAAGTAGGGTAAATGATGAGAATTCAGTAGAACTGGCCAAAACTACCCTAGAATTAACTGAGAAAATAAGAGAATTGACCAAGAATCTAGAAGCTGTAACCGTTCCAGTAACGATAGGTCCAGTAATGCCCATATTTGAGAAACAAAAAGATACTGAACATTGTTTGACAGTGCCATACAGAAGCCAAAATACAATTGAGAATAATGAACGGAGTCAAATTGACAATCCGTGGGGACCGACAATGAATATGTTTGAACCGAATGTTTCAGCTAATCCATTTGTAAATCAGATTTACGCTGAAAAGAGCAGAATGACAATGGAAACATTATTAGAACCACAAAATGCCCCAGAACAAAATAATGTAAACAATCCAGTGGGACCTTCCGTAGATGAGTTAAACGAATGGATCAGAGCGTTACAGAAAAAGGATCAAGAATCCCAGTCAATAGATGTGGCAAATTTACGAATGGTATTGGAAGAATTAATAGTAGGAACCATCCCTACTGAAAAATTGAAAAATTACCAGGATGAGGAAAAGTGCAACCTGGAGAGCGAAAAACCTGCATGAAAGATTAGAGGAAATTGCAAATGAGATGGGAATAGATTTTGACAAAGTAAAAGCACTGCAAAAATCCTATCGAGTTGATTTCACTGAGAAGGATATAGAGAACATGAATACCACAGGTAGGATAAGTCAAATTAAGGACATAATTGGTTTGTTGAGAAAATGGGGAGATGTTGACAGATGGAGAAGCAAGTGGTGAAAAAGACGTGATAATATCACAGAAAGGACAGTTTTAGCATTTCCTATTAGAGAGAAAGAAAAGGTAACGACAGAATACCCCATGAGAGAGATTCCAGGGGGAGGTTATGTCCATGTTCCATGTGTAGGAGAGTAGGGTCTGCAATCCTATGATCACCCAGATTTTTTTGCTTTTTGCTTCATTGGTTTACGACTTTCCCTGGCTGTGGGCCTGCCAATCAGACCCACAGCCTAGCTGTTCCCTCTCGAAATGAACACACATGTACATTAGGTGCATCCACTAATTGGAACTGGGCCGCCTTATCAGTCCCTGTATCAGCATACCACAGGTATCCAGGGCATCGGTGTACCCAGGGCCTACCAGGGGCTGCAGCATGTATTATGCCACCCCTGGATGGCCGCCCAAATCTGACACAACTGGCTGCACGACAGCTGGGGCAAGGTGGTGTAATCACCCGTTGCTGTAGGTGTAGTATTCCTATACCTAACCCTAAAATGGACACATGGATTCCTATCAGTCACTCCTATGGCAGGCCTTATCAATCCTGAAGGCAGAGTGCGGGGAATCATGTGGGATGGTGCTTTGGCGCGAGCTGAGCCCGTCGACGGCTTGCGGAACCAAGTCCTAATAGCCGTTCCATGGTGACGCGTGCCAACTACCTTAAAATGCATTATAATCCTCGCGGTTACTTGCTAACTCTAGCATCGCATCACCCACACATGTCGAGTAAGGTGTCATATGAATTGGAATACGAACCCCTCGCCAATTCTGGCGACGGGGTTAGCATTCCCCCCTTTTAGAGGGGCACGACATGGAAGTAACCTTGAACCCCGGTTAAAGTTGACTCAAGCCTCAGCATCACAAAATGGATGCTGCCACCAGACACAAGTCTGACCTCCTGCTGCTGGGAGACCTTCCAGCGAGGGGAGCTTGGACAAAGGGTTTCCTGTCGAGGGTGGTGTTAGCACCATCCCAGACAGGGTTTGTGTATCTCAGGTAGGCAGGGCTGAAAGGAAGGTGATTGCAAGTGGCACCCCGGTGCTCACTGTGCATAGCCCGGCTCAAACCAGTTTCGGGGGCAACCCTGCCCCAGATCTGGGGCGAAGCCGGACAAAGAATAGGGGTGTAACCACCCCCCTCCTGGCCCCACCCATAGGTAGGACCTAGTCACGGGCCAGCCCCTTTTCCTAGAATAAAGGTAGGAGCGAGTCCCCTTCCCAAATTGGATAATTCTGAATCTTTAACTACTTTCCACGAAAGGAACTCTTGACTATTTCTGAAGACTCTCCCTTGTGGCTAAGGAGTAGCCACCCTGCACCAGCAGGCACCACCTAAGCGCTTGCGGTTTGCTGTACGTCTCTCCCACGGATCAAGACTGCCCAGCTCGACGAGACCCGGGTTCCCTGCCATCTCTGACCTCTACCTACATCGTCAGCCCAGCTGAGATTCGTAGGTGTGACGAGACCTGCGGGACCGGCCATCTTCAGAACCTGCACGACGCTTATCTAGCACGCCCACCGAGGGACCCTCGAGTGAGTGCACCTAGGGTTTGAGAAGCCCTAACCCTGAGCGGCTCCAGCACCGAAGTCTGCCTCCCCAGCATCCACGAGATCTGCGCGGGGGCCCTTCTGCTCCTTGCTGCTCACCGCGTTGTCTGACCACTCGCCGACCGGCTTGTGGCCCTCTTCACGACGCACCACGACAGTCTTTCATCACTGGTCTGGTTGCTCCAGACTGGCTCTTGCTCCCCTTCAACAGAGGAGTACCTCGGACCCTCCTGGTCCACTCCAGACGCCATCTTGACTCCACCGCGTGGGTTTGCCACTGCCAAGACCTGCTGCCCCACTCCTGGGCCCAGCATCATCGACAGCAGACACCTTCGTGGGACAGCTCGCCCTCCATCCTGGTCGCCGCCGCGCCTCCTGGTCCGAGGAACAGCCGAGTCCGACGTCATCCACTCACCTGGTCGAGGTGACTTCATCCGGTACCTTCCTGGTACCCACACGATCGCTGGCTAGCGGTTGAGAACTGAGTCCCCTCTGCTTTCAGGTTTCCTTCATCACCGATCCAGGCTTGGATCTCGCTGAACATCGACACTGGTCGCCTGCCAGCAACTTCTTCTTTCAGGCTCCTGAGACTACAACGAGGACTTCCGACATCTTGCTGAACCCCACGCAGCCGCAGCCTCTGGGCTAGGTAACTCGAGCATCTCGGTGCTCCTTCGTAGGTTCACTCTACAAGTGTCCAGTTCCTTTTTCGTTTAGTCCCACTGATCGGATTCCTCCTGAATCAGTAACTTTAAACTTTCTAACCTCTCCCATTCCACTTGCAGTGTAAATGGTTTCGTGCCCTTCGGGCATTTGTGTAAATTGTGCAACCAGAAGTATTTTCCTAAGAGTTTTGTATTGTGCTTAGCTCCCTGACTCATAAAGAGCAAGGGTAGTCTTGTTATAAATAAATATCCTTTATTTTCATAACAACTTGTGTGGTGTCCTTTCACTTGGCGTTCAAGGGGTATATGTGATGGTAAACAGCTGGCTTAACACGCCCTCTAGAGTTTAGCCTGAAGACTGCTCTTGTCCACGCTACTAGGATAGCTGGTCTATAAGGTTGACTTACAACCAATCATCAATAAGGGTCGTTTGGAATGATACACAGTGATCACTAGAATAGTGAGCACTACATATCAGGCCAACTTCTCACATTGGTGAGCAGTGGTTGGGATTTGAGCTTGCTGTTGTTTTACCACACACGTATCCTAAGAACATCAAGTTGAAAGATCACATAAGTACCCAGGTACATATAACTTAACTTAGAATACTCTGAGTTCTACTGAACCAGCTGTTGTAGTGTAACAGGGCTTAGCACACCCTGACTACAACTCTTAGCAAGGGATCAGTAGGTAAACACATAGTGTAGGTAGGTGCATCACTTACACCTCACTAGAAAGCATGTCGGTCCACGGAGAGTCTGCAGAGACTCCCTTAGTGGTCATTGACCCTCCACAGGTCATGTCACGATATGCAGCTCTTAGCTTCACGGAGATGAGACAGCTGTGTGCCTCCAGGAAGCTAAACCAGGGTTCTAACCCTACCATCACATTTCTGATAGGTCTCTTAGAGACTTACGATGCTAGGAGGTCCTCTAACACAGGCCCCCCTAATGCTGATGGGAACAAGCCTCCCTTAGAGGGAACCCTTGGTGACCCTGACCTCGACCTCCATGGTGAGGAGGAAGAGGAAGAAGAGTTAGCAGGAGACGAGGCAGACGGAGGTCCCGTAGTAGTCAGTAGGCTCACAAGGACCAACTTAAGCAGGCATGAGAATGGAACTGGGGGAGCCCCGGGCCCACGCTCAAGCAGGCGTAACCTTGGGAACGGACGAGCTAGGTCTCTCTCGAGAAGCTCTAACAGATCTGTTCGAACACATGTTTCTCAGGCATCTTCTCAGAGAGGAATGACGTCCCCTCAGAGAAGGGAGCACGAAGCGAAGATGAGGGAAGTCAATCTGAGGATCGAGCGGGAAGAACTTGCCCTCGCCAAAGAAAGACTTGCCTTGGCCCGAGAGCAGAAATTGAGTGGGTTAGATCCCACTGGTGGCAGCATTCTCATTAGAGAGAAAGACAGGGGTATAGATACTAGACACCTGAGTAAAATAGTGCCCCCTTTAAACAAGGGGACGACATCCACAAGTGGATAACTGCTTTGGAGAGGGCTTGCACTGTCCAGTGCGTCCCCCCAAGTCAGTGGGCAGCTATACTGTGGCTCTCCTTTGAAGGTAAAGGACGAGACAAGCTCCTCACTATGAGAGCTGAGGATGCTAACAACTGCCAAGTCCTGAAGAATACACTGATTGATGGGTTCGGCTTAACCACCGAGCAGTACCGGGTGCTGTTCAGGGACACCCAGAAAATTCAGTCTCAGGATTGGACTGACTTTGTCGATTGTGCCACTAAGGCTTTGGAGGGCTGGTTGCTGGGTAGCAAGGTTACTGATTACACAGGATTGTACAATCTTATCATGAGAGAACAGATTTTAAACAACTGTCAGAACCAATTGTTGCATCAGCACCTTGTCGACTCGGAGCTGACCTCTCCCCAAGAATTGGGAAAGAAGGCAGACAGATGGGTCAGAACAAGGGTCAAGCAGAACCAGACTCAGAACCAGGGTGGTCAGAAGAAAGCAGACCAAAAGGGTAGTAACAAGAACGAACAAAATGACCAGAAGTCTTCGACAGGCCCCCAACAAACCAAAGAGGGTGGGGGTCAGGCTTCACAGCAGAAAAAGAAGACTCCAGAAGGCCAGTCAAAAAGGTGGTGCCAATACTGTAAAAGTAAGACTCACTGGTTTAGTGAGTGCACCAAGAAAGGAGGGCAAACTCCTGCCACTGCAGCCCCTAAGGCACCTGCACCCCCTAGTACAGTCAGCAGTGGTAGTGCACCTCCCAAGGCATTAGTTGGGTTAACCTTGAGAACTGAGGGGAGTGACGACTTAGTTGGCACGCTCACTCAGGCCGTCCTTGTCTGTACAGGGGATATGGATATGTCCCCTGATGCCAGTCCCAATACTTTGGGCAAATACAGGCAGACGCCTTTGATCAATGGAAAAGTGGCTCAGGCCTACAGGGACACTTGTGCCAGTGTCACCATGGTGACGCCTAACTTTGTGGACCCTGGACAGATCATGCTAGGTACCGATTACCTAGTGACCAATGCCAGCAATGTCACTACCAATCACAGTATGGCAGTTGTTGATTTCTCCTGGGGAGGGGTAAGTGGCCCGAAGAAAGTTGTGGTTAGTTCAGACCTCCCCGTAGAATGTCTGTTGGGCAATGATTTGGAAACGTCACAATGGTCAGAAGTGGAGCAGAGGACTCACATGGAAATGTTAGGCTTGCCAGCACATGTCCTTGCTGTGACCAGGTCACAGGCCAAAAGATGCCCCACTGAACAGGTGCTGGATCCTGGAAGAACGGACCAGACACCATCCAAGAAAAGGAGCAGTAAGGGTAATGCCTCGCCTTCCCCCTTGCCCAAGGTCGTGGATCAAGTCTCTGAGGAGGCTGACCTTAAAGAACTAAGGGAAACTGAGCCAAAAGAGCTTGAACCTGGTCAGGTTGAGTTTCTGGGCTCAGGGGGACCCTCTAGGGAAGACATGGGAAAGGCACAGTTCGACTGCCCCTGACTTGAACCCCTCAGACAGCAGGCTGCTGCTGAGGCTGCAGGGAATGCCACAGGTACCCACAAAGTGTACTGGGACGATGGACTCCTGTACTCCGAGGCAAGAGACCCCAAGCCTGGCGCGACCAGGAGGCTGGTCGTCCCCTTGTCTCTGAGAGGTTTCCTTCTTACCTTGGCCCACGAGATTCCCCTTGCAGGTCACTTAGGCCAGAATAAGACTTGGGACAGAATTGTTCCACACTTTCACTGGCCCCACATGTCCGAAGATACGAAGGAGTTTTGTCGCTCCTGTGTCACTTGCCAAGCCAGTGGTAAGTCAGGTGGCACGACAAAGGCCCCCCTCATACCACTGCCGGTGGTGGGGGTACCCTTTGAACGGGTGGGGATCGACATTGTCGGACCAATGGAACCCCAGACAGCATCAGGGCACAAGTTTATACTGGTGGTGGTGGACCACGCCACCAGGTATCCTGAAGCTATTCCCCTTAGGACCACTACAGCACCTGTTGTGGCACGAGCCCTAGTTGGAGTGTTCTCCAGAGTGGGCTTCCCTAAGGAGGTTGTCTCTGACAGAGGTGCAAACTTCATGTCGGGATATCTGACTGCTATGTGGAAGGAGTGTGGTGTCAACTACAAATTCACCACACCCTATCACCCACAATGCAATGGGCTTGTTGAGAGATTCAACAGGACCCTAAAAGGGATGATTCATGGACTACCTGAAAAGCTTCGGCGGAGATGGGATGTCCTGATACCCTGCCTCTTGTTCGCCTACAGAGAGGTCCCGCAGAAGGGGGTTGGCTACAGCCCTTTTGAACTTCTGTTCGGACATCCTGTAAGGGGACCCCTTTGTTTGGTAAAGGAAGGATGGGAGAGACCTCTCAAAAAGCCGGCATCAAACATTGTGGACTATGTGCTCGGTCTCCGCTCGCGGATGGCTGAGTACATGGAAAAGGCATCTAAAAACCTTGAGGCGAGCCAGGAATTACAAAAAGCTTGGCACGACCAAAAGGCTGTCCTGACTATGTATCAGCCTGGACAGAAGGTGTGGGTGCTGGAGCCAGTGGCCCCAGCAGCACTCAAAGACAAATGGTCTGGGCCCCACACAATCATTGAGCAAAAGGGAGAGGTCACCTACTTGGTAGACCTGGGAACTCCCCAGAGCCCCCACCGGGTGCTCCATGTAAACAGGCTCAAGGCATATGTCGACAGGGAGGGCATGGGCTTGCTCATGGCCACAGATGAGGGACAGGAGGAGGAGAGTGACCCTCTCCCGGACCTGCTCTCTCAGAACCCTGACGATGGGTCAGTAGATGGTGTTGTCTTTTGTGGCAGCCTCTCTGGACATCAACAACAGGATTGTAAACAGGTTCTTCAATCCTTTCGACATATGTTCTCTCTGACACCCAGTCAGACCAATTGGTGTACCCATGAGGTCGACACTGGGGACAGTCTGCCCGTAAAGAGTAAAATCTATCGACAGCCTGATCATGTCAGAGACTGCATCAAGACAGAGGTGCAGAAAATGTTGGAGCTGGGAGTCATTGAGCCCTCGGACAGCCCCTGGGCTAGTCCAGTAGTTCTCGTGCCAAAACCTCACACCCAGGGCAGTAAGAAAGAGATGAGGTTTTGCGTGGACTACAGAGGCCTCAATGCAGTCACTAAGACTGACGCCCACCCGATACCAAGAGCAGATGAACTTATAGACCGGTTGGCTTCGGCCAACTACTTAAGTACATTTGACCTGACAGCTGGGTATTGGCAAATCAGGTTAGCTGAGGAGGCCAAGCCCAAAACAGCATTTTCTACCCCGGGTGGGCATTATCAGTTCGTGGTAATGCCCTTTGGTTTGAAAAATGCACCTGCCACCTTCCAAAGGCTGGTGAATCGAGTTCTCACTGGGTTGGACGACTTCTGTGCGGCGTATCTGGACGATATCGCTGTCTTTAGCTCCACCTGGGAGGATCACCTGGTCCACCTGAGGAAAGTGTTAGAGGCCCTGCAAAAGGCAGGCCTCACTATCAAGGCCACTAAGTGCCAGATAGGGCAGACACAGGTTGTATACCTGGGCCACCTTGTAGGTGGAGGCCAGGTTCAGCCATTGGAGAGCAAAATACAGGCCATCCAGGACTGGGCTCCTCCAACCACCCAGACTCAGGTTCGAGCTTTCTTGGGCCTGACTGGTTATTACCGGAAATTTGTCAGAAATTATGGATCCATTGTGACCCCGCTAAACGATCTGACAAGTAAAAAGATGCCAAAAAAAGTTCAGTGGACAGCAAGCTGTCAAAAGGCATTCGATGACCTAAAGCAGGCCATGTGCACAGCGCCTATCCTAAAGAGTCCAGAATACTCCAAAACATTCATTGTCCAAACAGACGCTTCGGAGTTGGGTGTGGGAGCTGTTCTATCTCAGCTGAATTTTGATGGTCATGACCAGCCCATAGCTTTTATTAGCAGGAGGCTGACCCCCAGAGAGAAGAATTGGTCAGCTATTGAGAGGGAGGCCTTTGCTGTGGTTTGGGCCCTGAAGAAGTTGAGGCCATACTTGTTTGGCACTCACTTCAAGATTCAGACCGACCATAAGCCCCTCTTGTGGCTAAATCAAATGAAGGGTGAAAACCCCAAACTACTTAGGTGGTCCATTTCCCTACAGGGGATGGACTTCACAGTGGAGCATAGACCTGGCACTGATCATGGCAATGCAGATGGGCTCTCCAGGAATTTCCACTTAGAGCAAGAAGACTCACCTGGTCAAGGTTAGCTTATTGTCCCAAAGTTTGGGGGGGGGGTCATGTAGGAGAGTAGGGTCTGCAATCCTATGATCACCCAGATTTTTTGCTTTTTGCTTCATTGGTTTACGACTTTCCCTGGCTGTGGGCCTGCCAATCAGACCCACAGCCTAGCTGTTCTCTCTCGAAATTAACACACATGTACATTAGGTGCATCCACTAATTGGAACTGAGCCGCCTTATCAGTCCCTGTATCAGCATACCACAGGTATCCAGGGCATCGGTGTACCCAGGGCCTACCAGGGGCTGCAGCATGTATTATGCCACCCCTGGATGGCCGCCCAAATCTGACACAACTGGCTGCACGACAGCTGGGGCAAGGTGGTGTAATCACCCGTTGCTGTAGGTGTAGTATTCCTATACCTAACCCTAAAATGGACACATGGATTCCTATCAGTCACTCCTATGGCAGGCCTTATCAATCCTGAAGGCAGAGTGTGGGGAATCATGTGGGATGGTGCTCTGGCGCGAGCTGAGCCCGTCGACGGCTTGCGGAACCAAGTCCTAATAGCCGTTCCATGGTGACGCGTGCCAACTACCTTAAAATGCATTATAATCCTCGCAGTTACTTGCTAACTCTGGCATCGCTTCACCCACACATGTCGAGTAAGGTGTCATACGAATTGGAATACGAACCCCTCGCCAATTCTGGCGACGGGGTTAGCATTCCCCCCTTTTAGAGGGGCACGACATGGAAGTAACCTTGAACCCCGGTTAAAGTTGACTCAAGCCTCAGCATCACAAAATGGATGCTGCCACCAGACACAAGTCTGACCTCCTGCTGCTGGGAGACCTTCCAGCGAGGGGAGCTTGGACAAAGGGTTTCCTGTCGAGGGTGGTGTTAGCACCATCCCAGACAGGGTTTGTGTATCTCAGGTAGGCAGGGCTGAAAGGAAGGTGATTGCAAGTGGCACCCCGGTGCTCACTGTGCATAGCCCGGCTCAAACCAGTTTCGGGGGCAACCCTGCCCCTGAGCTGGGGCGAAGCCGGACAAAGGATAGGGGTGTAACCACCCCCCTCCTGGCCCCACCCATAGGTAGGACCTAGTCACGGGCCAGCCCCTTTTCCTAGAATAAAGGTAGGAGCGAGTCCCCTTCCCAAATTGGATAATTCTGAATCTTGAACTACTTTCCACGAAAGGAACTCTTGACTATTTCTGAAGACTCTCCCTTGTGGCTAAGGAGTAGCCACCCTGCACCAGCAGGCACCACCTAAGCGCTTGCGGTTTGCTGTACGTCTCTCCCATGGATCAAGACTGCCCAGCTCGACGAGACCCGGGTTCCCTGCCATCTCTGACCTCTACCTACATCGTCAGCCCAGCTGAGATTCGTAGGTGTGACGAGACCTGCGGGACCGGCCATCTTCAGAACCTGCACGACGCTTATCTAGCACGCCCACCGAGGGACCCTCGAGTGAGTGCACCTAGGGTTTGAGAAGCCCTAACCCTGAGCGGCTCCAGCACCGAAGTCTGCCTCCCCAGCATCCACGAGATCTGCGTGGGGGCCCTTCTGCTCCTTGCTGCTCACCGCGTTGTCTGACCACTCGCCGACCGGCTTGTGGCCCTCTTCACGACGCACCACGACAGTCTTTCATCACTGGTCTGGTTGCTCCAGACTGGCTCTTGCTCCCCTTCAACAGAGGAGTACCTCGGACCCTCCTGGTCCACTCCAGACGCCATCTTGACTCCACCGCGTGGGTTTGCCACTGCCAAGACCTGCTGCCCCACTCCTGGGCCCAGCATCATCGACAGCAGACACCTTCGTGGGACAGCTCGCCCTCCATCCTGGTCGCCGCCGCGCCTCCTGGTCCGAGGAACAGCCGAGTCCGACGTCATCCACTCACCTGGTCGAGGTGACTTCATCCGGTACCTTCCTGGTACCCACACGATCGCTGGCTAGCGGTTGAGAACTGAGTCCCCTCTGCTTTCAGGTTTCCTTCATCACCGATCCAGGCTTGGATCTCGCTGAACATCGACACTGGTCGCCTGCCAGCAACTTCTTCTTTCAGGCTCCTGAGACTACAACGAGGACTCCCGACATCTTGCTGAACCCCACGCAGCCGCAGCCTCTGGGCTAGGTAACTCGAGCATCTCGGTGCTCCATCGTAGGTTCACTCTACAAGTGTCCAGTTCCTTTTTCGTTTAGTCCCACTGATCGGATTCCTCCGGAATCAGTAACTTTAAACTTTCTAACCTCTCCCATTCCACTTGCAGTGTAAATGGTTTCGTGCCCTTCAGGCATTTGTGTAAATTGTGCAACCAGA
The DNA here is from genome assembly GCF_964204655.1 of Triturus cristatus. NCBI lineage: Eukaryota > Metazoa > Chordata > Amphibia > Caudata > Salamandridae > Triturus > Triturus cristatus. Next base: position 1,142,075,378 of record NC_140579.1, read on the forward strand.
AGTATTTTCCTAAGAGTTTTATATTGTGCTTAGCTCCCTGACTCATAAAGAGCCAGGGTAGTCTTGTTATAAATAAATATCCTTTATTTTCATAACAACTTGTGTGGTGTCCTTTCACTTGGCGTTCAAGGGGTATATGTGATGGTAAACAGCTGGCTTAACACGCCCTCTAGAGTTTAGCCTGAAGACTGCTCTAACCCTGAGCGGCTCCAGCACCGAAGTCTGCCTCCCCAGCATCTTCGAGATCTGCGCGGGGGCCCTTCTGCTCCTTGCTGCTCACCGCGTTGTCTGACCACTCGCCGACCGGCTTGTGGCCCTCTTCACGACGCACCACGACAGTCTTTCATCACTGGTCTGGTTGCTCCAGACTGGCTCTTGCTCCCCTTCAACAGAGGAGTACCTCGGACCCTCCTGGTCCACTCCAGACGCCATCTTGACTCCACCGCGTGGGTTTGCCACTGCCAAGACCTGCTGCCCCACTCCTGGGCCCAGCATCATCGACAGCAGACACCTTCGTGGGACAGCTCGCCCTCCATCCTGGTCGCCGCCGCGCCTCCTGGTCCGAGGAACAGCCGAGTCCGACGTCATCCACTCACCTGGTCGAGGTGACTTCATCCGGTACCTTCCTGGTACCCACACGATCGCTGGCTAGCGGTTGAGAACTGAGTCCCCTCTGCTTTCAGGTTTCCTTCATCACCGATCCAGGCTTGGATCTCGCTGAACATCGACACTGGTCGCCTGCCAGCAACTTCTTCTTTCAGGCTCCTGAGACTACAACGAGGACTTCCGACATCTTGCTGAACCCCACGCAGCCGCAGCCTCTGGGCTAGGTAACTCGAGCATCTCGGTGCTCCTTCGTAGGTTCACTCTACAAGTGTCCAGTTCCTTTTTCGTTTAGTCCCACTGATCGGATTCCTCCTGAATCAGTAACTTTAAACTTTCTAACCTCTCCCATTCCACTTGCAGTGTAAATGGTTTCGTGCCCTTCGGGCATTTGTGTAAATTGTGCAACCAGAAGTATTTTCCTAAGAGTTTTGTATTGTGCTTAGCTCCCTGACTCATAAAGAGCAAGGGTAGTCTTGTTATAAATAAATATCCTTTATTTTCATAACAACTTGTGTGGTGTCCTTTCACTTGGCGTTCAAGGGGTATATGTGATGGTAAACAGCTGGCTTAACACGCCCTCTAGAGTTTAGCCTGAAGACTGCTCTTGTCCACGCTACTAGGATAGCTGGTCTATAAGGTTGACTTACAACCAATCATCAATAAGGGTCGTTTGGAATGATACACAGTGATCACTAGAATAGTGAGCACTACATATCAGGCCAACTTCTCACACCATGGACAAGACAGGACATTTTGTCTTTCACAAATGATTTCCCTCGACTACGTGAAAAGCCCGTCGAGTGGTACCGGCAGGTAGACAGGTTTGTAAAATTGGCAAAGGTATTATGGATAGATTTGAATAGTCTATTTGATATAATAGTACCAGCAGATTTGTGGACGGGGTGCAAGCTGATGATAAATTGGCCCACTCAAGAGTATCCCAGGGATCCTAAGACAGGAGCTCCCGATCCAGAGGTAATGAAGAAATATGAGCAGGTTATGGCATTTCTGAAAAATAAGGTAACCCCTAAAGAGACTGATTGGGTAAAAAATGACAGGACCCAACAAGAAAGCAAGGAGTCAGTACATGCATATTATGAGAGACTAATTCAGGCTTTTAAACAGTTCAGTGGAGATGAGAACCTGAGTGATAAAGACTTGAGCCATTTCGTATACAGGTTTGTATATGGTTTATGCCCAGACATTGGTGATATGATAAAGCAGCATACAGTTGATTGGCAAAATAAGAAAATAGATGAAGTTTTGAGACATGCAAAATATTTCAGTGATGAGATTGAGGCAAAACAACGAAAGCTGAAAGAAAAGCCAATGTGGGCACAGGTAAAGGTAGCCGAACGACAGGAAGCTCAATTGGTAGAACAAGCGAACAGTCCAGGAGTAAGACCCCGATTTGGTACAGGGAAAGGGAAAGGTAATATAGAGGAAGCCAAAAAGAAATTCCCATGTCACAATTGCGGTAAGTTAGGGCATTGGAAATCCGAGTGTAAGAACCCTCCAAATACTAATATTGAAAATTGATCGTTAAATCCACAGGTGCGGAAAGAGGTGGGTGGTCAACTGCAGCAACAGCAGCAGGTGGTTACTTCCCAGAACCAGGTGCCAAAACCACCTTTTCCACAGAACAGAAACTCACAGAAGTATAGTAAAGAATCGGGATTCTACAATGAAGAACAGGTAAATAAACCATCACGCGCTCGCACTGTTTCGCAGTACTGGCTGCAACATGATGAGAGTGATTCAGAAATGGATTATTGACGGTGCCGAAGGGAGGAAGAAGAGTGCGTACTTGGTGCAACTCTAGAAGTAGACCAGACAGGACCATTTGTAGATGGGAAGATTAATGATGATAACATTATTTTCCTAGTGGACACTGGCGCTACTCGATCTGCCGTTAGATCAGCAGATGTTAAGAATCTTCCTCTTTCGGATGAAACAATCCAAGTAGTTGGTGTATCCAACCAACAGTTAAAAACGTACCTTACAGAACCCGTAAAGGTTAGTATAGGGAAATTTTCTGACATGCACCGATTTGTGGTGTGTGACACCAGTCCTGTGAACTTGCTAGGTAGGGACCTGCTGTGCAAGATGAACTGCACTATATTTTGTACTCCAGATGGAATAGCTTTTGAAACACCAGATAAGGCTGTATTGTACAAAATGACCATAGCTAACAGAGAATGTGAAACTATTGTAACATATGCAATATTTAATCCAGATGAACTGCCCAGAGAATTGAAACTGTCTGTAAAAGCAGAGGTTTGGGATTTTACCGGAGAAGATGTAGGGCTAATGAGAAACGTGGACCCAGTAAAAATTACTGTCAAAGATGGAGTTAGTTATCCAAACATTCCTCAGTATAGATTGACACCTACAATAATTGAAGGAGTAACTCCAATAATTGAAAAAATGATCAAGCAAGGAATTCTGAAAGAAATATTGAGCAGTCCATGTAATTCACCCATAATGGGCCTGAAAAAGCCAAATGGGAAATTCAGAATGGTGCAAGACCTGAGAAAGGTAAACAAAATCGTTGTACCATGCTGTCCCATTGTGCCAAATCCATCAGTGATTTTGTATCAGATTCCCCATGATGCAGAATGGTACACAGTAATTGATTTGTGCCATGCGTTCTTTTCCATTCCATTGCATCACGACAGTCAGCAAATTTTTGCATTTCGGTTTGGAGACCGTATTTTGGCATGTTGCCAAATCCCACAGGGGTATACAGAAAGCCCCTCAATATTTAATCAATTGTTGAAAAAGTCATTGGAGAGTCTGCAAATGCCCGAGATTTCATTACTAGTGCAGTACATCGACGACCACCTTGTGGCGTCGAAAACTCGTGAAGCTTGTGAAGTAGACACTATAGCCTTATTAAATCACATGGCAGATGGAGGACTAAAAGTGTCCCCAGCCAAACTGCAGTATTGTAAGAAAGAGGTACAGTATTTGGGACATAACATTGAAAAAGGATTGAGGAAAATAACAATAGACAGAATCAGAATCATAAAAGGAATGAGAGCCCCCATGACTCAAAGAGAAGTAAGAATGTTTCTGGGAATGGTAGGGTACTGCCGCCAGTGGATCAGCAACTTTTCACTGATTTCAAAACCTCTGGTACGGCTAACAACGAGTGATGTAAAAGATCCCCTTGAATTGAACAAGGAAGAATTGGCAGCATTCAAACGATTGAAAGATGGATTGTGTGAAGCCCCAGCATTGGGTATGCCTGATTAAAAAAAAGAATTTGAGTTATATTGCAGTGAAAGAAATGGATGTGCACTTTCTGTGTTAATCCAGAAGCATGGAAGATTGAGGAGACCGATTGCATATTACTCATCGATGCTTGACCCAGTAGCTGTAGGCTTACCTGGATGTCTGAAAGCAGTGGCTGCAACATGTCGAAGTTTGGAACAGAGTGAAGGAATCGTGATGGGATATCCTTTGAAAGTGTTTGTACCTCATGATGTGGCGATTCTTTTAACAAGGAATCGTACTCAGTATATGACACATAGTCGGCTGACTAAGTATGAGAAAGTCATATTAGGTGCAACGAATGTGAGCCTTGCAAGATGTGTGAATGTGAATCCAGCAACGTTGTTACCTGATGGTGAGAATGTGGAAGTGAGAGATGAAGCAGATCATGATTGTTTGGATGTGCTTGAGTATTGTACGAAACCACGACCAGACATAAAAGGTGTACCTTTAGCAGAAAATGATTATGTAATGTTTGTTGATGGGTCATGTTTGAGAACAGAAGAAGAGTGTTGAGTGCAGCATATGCAGTGTGTACGGTTTCAACAGTGATGGAAGCATCCTATCTGAAAGGAGTAAAATCTGCCCAAGTAGCAGAGTTAGTGGCTCTGACTCGAGCATGCAAAATTGGGAAAGGTGTGAAAGTGACTGTGATAACTGACAGCCAGTATGGCTTTAGAGTTGTCCACGATTTTGGCCAGTTATGGCTGCAAAGAGGTTTCCTGACCTCAAGTGGAACTCCTATAAAGAATGCTGAAGTGGTTGGAAAGTTGATTGAGGCGATACAGCTGCCTAAACAATTGGCTGTGGTGAAATGTGCTGCCCATAACCAAGGGGAGGATTATGTTACTGTCGGCAATCGTTATGCCAATGACATGGTACAGTACTGTGCCAGAAATCATTATTCAGTCAATCGGGCAAAGGAGAAAGAAATGACTTCCTATTCCTTAATGTTTACTAACGTTGTAGGGACATGGGAAGAAGTGAGACAAATGCAGGAGGAAGCAGGAGATGAGGAAACAAGGCAGTGGGTAAAAGCAGGATGTGCACCAAGGGAAAAGGATCATGTGTGGGTCTATCGAGATGGAAGACCAGTTATGCCTGATAGCATGTTGTCTACCATGGCACGGATGTATCATGGCCAGGGACACATAGGGAGAGATGCTATGATCAGGTCATTTAAGCAGACCTGGTACAACCCAAAATTCAGAATCATATCAGAGAGCCTATGTCAGAGATGTTTAATTTGTCAGCAGTACAATCCTGGGAGAAAGACAGTGGTGAGCCTGGGAACTATAGGCCAAGAAGGAGGGCCTTTTACCAGAATGCAAATAGATTTCATTGAGATGCCAACATGTAACAGATTGAGGTACGTTCTGGTCATAGTCTGCCTATTCTCCAGGTGGGTAGAAGCATACCCGACACGGAGAAATGATGGCTTGACAGTAGCAAAGCTGCTTTTGAGGGAATTCATCCCCAGGTTCGGGTTCCCAGTGACCCTTGAATCAGACAGAGGAGGGCATTTCTATAATGAGATTGTGAAATTGGTCAGTGAAGCATTAAATGTACAACAGAAACTGCACTGTGCCTACCGACCAGAGGCTTCTGGTGTGGTTGAGCAAATGAATGGTACAATCAAGAACAGAATTGGGAATATGTGTTTAGCCACAGGAATGAAATGGCCTGATGTCTTGCCTCTAGTTTTGATGACCATACGTGCAACCCCAGATAGAAGTACAGGGCTAAGTCCTCATGAAATAATCATGGAACGTGCGATGAGGCATGCTTACATACCAGTCAACAAACTGATGACGATTTCTGATGACATGGTGTTGGAGTACTGTAAAGGCCTTGCTGACGCAGTTCATTCTGTGTTTCATCAGGTTGGAGCGGATGCCACCACCCTTGAAAATAAGCAAGCCCATGATCTAAGCCCAGGAGATTGGGTGAGGATAAAGGTCCACAGGAGAAGAAACTGTTTGGTTCCCAGGGTGGGAAAAACCAAGACAAGTTATTCTGACCACGACGACAGCTGTGAAGTGTGCTGGACTGAAAAACTGGATCCATGCCAGCCATACCTTGGAATACCAAATCCGGTGGATTTCAAGGAGAAAGAGTACTATGATGAATCAGAGTCAAGTACTGAATCAGATCACGAAGAACCAAAAACAGGTGAAGATCCTGAAAGGGGGGAAAACAAACCAAAGCAGATTCTGGTCCCCAGAAGTGTCTCTCTGAGAATAAGATTGCATATTTCTGACAGCTCAGATTCTGAAGACGAGCAGAGAAAGAAAGGTCCCAGTAAAGAACCTAAAAAGAAAGAAGGCGCAGTAAAAGAAAGTCAAAGGGAACAGATCCCAGATGAAATTTTAAGAGAAATTCCACCTGAACTAATAGATTTGAATGAAGAAGGGACAGTTACAGAGAGAGAGGGACAGATTGCGGAAGACCCCCGAGGAGGTGTAGGGAATTGCAACATTCAGTTAGGTGAAGGGACAAGTAGTCAGCAGGAAGATTGCGTGCCGGAGATCCTCGGAGGGAAAGAAGTAGGGAAACCAGAACAAGTGGTGGATAAAGAAACTGGTGAAAAGGAAAAGCAAGTTGGGACAGAATCAGAAGAGAGTGAGAACGAAATAACTGAAGGTCGAGTTCGGAGAAAGAGAGCTTGGAGAGAAGAAAAGAATGTCAAAGAAAGTAAATTGAGAAAAACTGTAAAACCAGAAGTTTGGCCGAACAAAGTAAAAATCCTAAGATATCGACTGTCTCGAGCAAAATCACCAAGAGCTGAACAGGTGAATGAAGTCACGAGTCAGGAAAAATCAAAGGAAATAGAAACAGTTGTAACAAACGAATCCGGAAGAACAAGAAAACCTAACCAGAAGTATTAGTCGCCGGAATGGACGTATGTGGCCCTGCCTGAAGAATCCCAAGAGGCAGATAGTCAAGGAAATCCAGAGGAGGCTTTACTGAAAGTGGTTAAAGAAGAAGAAGAATCAGAAATCCTGAGAGTTCTCTTGTCCGACATTGGAGAAGAAGAAGCGGAGATTCAGGAGATTCTGTATCCTGATTGGGAGAAGGAGGCAAAGGATGATGAGATGCCAAACTGAATAATCAAAGAAGCTATTGATGTGGAGAACGATAATAAAAGAGAAAAAGTAGAAAAATAGTAGAACCAAGTAGAAGCTTAGAAGCTTTAGGGTAGAAACTGGTCACAAAGTAGAAGAGGCTAAGTCAAAAGATACGGTCTATTTAGTAAAATGGCTAACACAGATGGTAGTAAAAGTAGATGTACATTCATGAAAAGATGGTGTAAAACATGTTGCTGTTGTACAGGATTATTAATGCTTTTATGGAGCATCCTAGCTCTTGTAATATCATTTAAAGTCACAATTGATACAATAGAAGGAAATGGTCAAAACAAAACTAACATAGGTAAAATTTCAAAGGGAGTACCGACTGTAGCAACAAACATTCACTTGCATAAAGATAGGTCTATTAACGATTTCTCTAATAATGTATTTTCAAAATTATTGTATGAATATGTAAAGACTATGGATGTAAGGGACTGCTACGTCTGCATGCAGTTACCTGCTTCTGTGGCAGAGGGAGTGACTTATCATCACCTTCCAGCTACTTATGGAATAACATGTAGTGTAATAGCTAGTTTGTTTTATGAGATTGGGAAATTAGAGTATTATTTTTCTGATGTAGATAACATTTTTGCATTAGTGCCTGCTAATAATAAGTTGAATAAGGTAAGACCTGCAAAGGTTTTAGGTGAATTTTTCTTAGAGACTAGTGAACTAACATTAGAAGCTGTGTTTAAATATAATTTGACATGCAGTTTGCAGAAAGAAGAAAATAAATTTTTGAATATGGTTGAGGAAAGAAGGCATAAGATGCATAAAAAGGCATCAGAAGGAAAGGTTGAGAAAACAGCTTGGGACATAGAAATGGAGAAACACCTGACAAAAGGAGAGTCAACACCAACAATAGCTTTAGATAGGCCTCAGAAAGGAAAACTTTGTATAAGAAGTAATCAAACTGCATATGATAACTTGTTTGTAGGTAACAGTGAGTGCCATGATACATACCGAATCATGGGTGGATGGGGATTCAAAGGTGGAAGAGATCCAGTATTTCCTGGAATATTTTTTATCTGTGGGAACAGGGCATATTATCGTTTGCCAGACCATTGGTATGGCACATGTTATGTAGGCCTGGTATTTCCAAAAATCTTTCACATGGACAGGGAAAGGGGTGTAAATTGTTTAAATAGTCATTTAGTGCGAAGAAAGAGAGAATCTTGGGCAGAAATTGTGGGTGACATCTTTTGTGCATTGATACCGGCAGTGGGAATAACTTTGAATGCAAATAAAATTAGGAGATTATCTACAGTAGTGGATCGCTTGTCAACAAGCACTGCTCATGGATTCTTATTGGTTAATACTGAAATGGTTGCCATGCGTGCTATGGTGATGCAAAATCGACTTGCCCTTGACATTCTTTTGGCAAAAGAGGGTGGAGTCTGTGGAATGCTGAAAGTTCAACATTGTTGCACTTACATTCCAGATGAAAGTAAAGATCTAAAAGTTTACATTAAAAATATTACTGAATTGCACGATGAACTTGTACCACTGGAGGTTGAAGATGTATAGACAAGAATGGGAAAGAAAATGGCTGCTATTAAAAATTTCTTAGCTAAAATAGGTAGTACTGTTATAGGTATAATTCTGTTTCCATTAACATGTGTGATAGTTGCAGTATTAGTGATAAGATTAGGGTGTATGTGTTGCAGGAAAAAGAAAACAAATAATAAAATAAAAAGAGATACACTTAAGAGAAAAGGAAAAGATCCAGAAAATGATTTTAAAGAAATAGCCTTAGATGAGTGGAAAGACAAAATGTATAAGAAGGTAAAAAGAGATGAATATGAAGAAACTGAATTTTGAGCTATGAGTAAGAAGTCATTTCAAGTTTCCGTAAAAGGGTACTAAATTTGGGTGTTTTGTGGTGATAAAATCACCAAAGGGGGGATTGCTGGAGCGAGATTTTCCCTAAGAATTGTATACCTCCTCCATTTCATCATTTTGAATTAACATGAATAATTGATTAACATTAATAGTATTAATTGTTTGCTGTGGGTTTGATTAATCAACATTACTAATTATAAAATACACGTGGGAATCGCATTTGCATGGCTTGATTGATACGTAAACTAATTTCGTATGCATACTAATGTCAGATATTTAGAATTTGCATGTTATATGTTGCTTTTGTGATGTGATTTGTGAATCGTGCTTTAAATTGTGAGTATAAACTGCAATGCGTGTTGCATTTGCTAGATAAATACACACACATAAAGGGTTTAGTGAGGGAATAACATTTTGATAGTCATTTCCATGTATTAATTACGTTTTATGTTTCCTTGCTTAAGTTGACCTTTCTGGAGCGGCCACAAAATGGCTGCCATCCCTATTTTGACGCCCCGACAAGACATAGAAGTCACTGAGTGAAGTGCGCCTGCGCTAAAAGATGAGCAACAATAACCTCGTCCTGACCCTAGGCAGACTGTACCCGTGAAGGATATCCTGGGAGGAGTGCCAAGCATCAAACAAAGGACTTTCTTAAACTATGAACTGTTATAATTGATGACACTAAGGACATAACCCCGCATGGGAATCAACATGCCCTGAATGGACTAGAAACTGTTGCTAATTTATTCATAAATTGAGAAGCTGCATCTAATGCAACATTTAATGCATGGGAATCAGGAAGAATGATCCTGGTTCAACCAATCAAAATTGTTCTAAAACATGTATTGAAACATTTGTTGATAACATTTTATTATAAAAGTAGACTAGAGAGAGTAGGACATTACCGCTACCGCTTCCATCCTTTATGCTATATTTATAGAGCGCACTGACACCAAAGGTTTCCTGGCGCTATGATTGAGATTGGAGGTGGGAGTCATAGTTTACATGAGTTTTGAGAAGAGCCATGTTTTTAGGCTCTTTCGGAAGCTTAGTAGGGTACCAGAAGTTTTAATGTGAAGAGGGAGGGAGTTCCATAATTTGGGTGCCAAGTAGCTGAATCTACAGCCGCCCAGTTTTTTTAGTTTGGCCGTCGGCGTGGTGAGAAGATGAAGATGGGCAGAGCGGAGGTTACGAACCGGACAATGAGGGTTCAGAAGGGATTCTAAAAAGGCAGGGCCCTTGGACTGCCGGGCCTTGTATACCAGGCAGCCAATTTTAAAAGCAGCTCGCTGTTCGATAGGCAACCACTGCAGCTTGGCCAGGAGAGGCCTGGCGGATTGCCATTTGGGAGTTTTGCAGATAAGTCTAGCTGCCTGGTTCTGCACCAGCTGGAGACGATGGAGGAGGGACTTGGGTAGCCCCCAGTAGATTGAATTAGAAAAATCCAGGCGGGAGAGGACGAGGGAGATGACAATTTGCACCAGGGATTCGTGGGAGAATAAGTGGGAAATCTTGCGAATTTTGCGTAGCTGAAACATGCTGGCAGAAATGGTGGTACCAACATGAGTTTTAAGAGAGAGATCAGTGTCGATGGTAACGCCCAAGCTTTTTACCGAATTCAAAGGTTTAGGTGGAATGCCAAGCTCCTTAGGCCAGAAGTGAGGGCCCCAGTATAGAGGGCTGGTACCAGGCAGGAGGAGTTCCGTCTTCTCAGGGTTTAATTTGAGCTGATTGGAGATCATCCATTGTTGGATATGCAGCATTGCTCCCTGAAAGTTAGATGCAGCATCCTGGGAATCTAATGGAAAAATGATTTGCATGTCGTCAGCATAATTGAGGACAGTGCAATTCCAAGAGCTCAGTGAATGGATAAGTGGGCGCAGATATAAATTAAACAATAATGGAGACAGAGAGGAGCCCTGGGGGACTCCACAGGTGGTGGGGACCTGGGTGGCGGTAAAGGGGCCTAGATGGACTGTTTGAGCTCGGCCCGAGAGGAAGGACTTGATCCATTCCCAGGCGGGTCCCTTGATGCCTGCCTGTCCGACACGGTGGAGAAGGATGTCATGATCACTTTACCAGATTGCCCGACGTTATGCTGACGGAGGGACGGTGACACTTCTGGACAGCTGCTTACCAGAGACTCTGATGGACTGATCTGATGCCCAATTAACTTACGAACTGATTCTTTGATTTATGGGCATAGAGACGAAAGATCTGAATTTGACATTGAGGATGCTATTTAGCCAGATTAGGTAAATATGCGAACTAAAATATTGAATGCTATATGATTTTCTTATGCTTTAATTAGATAAACATATTATTGCATTTAAAGAACTGTGTCGGGTTATTATTTGAAGTATTTCAATGTATATTGTTTAGAAGAAATAAGTGCTGCTATTCCCAGCAACTGGCTGATCCATGGCCAATAGTATGGGAGGAACTGCTAGGTTATAATATATTGAGATCCTGGTGAGGTAGGGAGGTATAGGCAAACTTGTTATTACTCATCAGGTGATTGGTAAAATCCTCCTCCCATTTCCAGCGCATGGAATAAAGAAAGGACTCCCCTCTCTTGAGGACCATTGATCTGAAAGTAGAATGAATGATTGGTGTTATGGGCCCCACCAGTGAACGAGTGAATGAAATGTGGTCTGGTCTGTAGCAAGGGGATTTGTGGCATTCAGCGCTGGAGCAATGGAACTCCCCCCCTGCACAGGAACGCCTACTTCTGACGCAGGGCTTAACAACGTGACGCATCTCCCAGATGCGTCACGTTGTAAATACCCCGCAGCATGGCGCTGGTTTTGCGCCGGCGGTGCGTTACAATAGTGACGCAACGGCGGCGTAAAAGAAGCACAAGGGGTTTGTAAATCTGCCCCTTAGTCTAAAGGGAAGGGGAGTCTCTTGAATTCAGATGAGGGTATTATTGGTTGACACTGCATTGAGTGGCAGGGTCCTGGAGAAGCACAGAATCTGCCTTGGACCATGATTTAGAGAGAGTACAGCAGTCAAGCCAGCATCCAGTTTTCAGGAAGAAAGTGAATGATCCAATGGCCTCCTTGCCCAGAGAAAAAGTGACTACTGGTACACTCAGGTCTCTACTCGATAGTCTAAGTGAGTCTAATCATTTTAAAATGATTGTATGGACTCCACCACCTGATTGTGCTGATAAGTGCCACACCCTGATAGACTCCTTTTTTAAAAGCTGCTTCTTCACCAGATTTTAGAGGTCGCTGCTATGAAATTACGGGATGTAACATACATTGTGGGCTGGGCCACTCTAATAAAAAGACATTAATCAGTATCTTCATTCCATAATGAAAACATGAGTACATTCCCAAAGAAGAGATGCAGGGGTGGATGTGCAGAACTTTGAGAGCTATGAGTCCTCGACACAATGGGGCATATTTACAATACCTGGCGCATCCCTGCATATCAGCAGGGATGCGCCAGTTTTTGTGCGCCACAGCTCCGCCACCAGGGATGCGCCGCATTTACAATGCGGCGGACCATGGGGCAAAAACGGCACAGATGCGTGACGCATCTGTGCCGTAAAAGTGGCGCATTGCTGGAGTTGCGTCGCAAGCGCGACGCAGCTCCAGCAATGCTCTGGGGGGCCCTATCTTGCTAATGCTGCGTCAATCCTTACGCCTGCTTCAGGCAGGCGCAGGATTTTGACGCAGCATGGGCCTAAAAGTGACTGAGTGAATTCTTGTAGATTTCACTCAGCCACTTTTAGGAGGAACGCCTACATGTGGTGCAGGGCTTTACAACGTGACGCATCTCCCAGATGCGTCACGTTGTAAGTACCCCGCACCATGGCGCAGGATTTGCGCCGCCGCTGCGTCACAAAAGTGACGCAACGGCGGCGTAAATGAGGCACAAGGGGCTTGTAAATCTGCCCCAAAATGTTAAATTTAATTCCGGTTGTGACAAGAAGGCAGCCAAGTGCAAGGTAGAGGACTTGTGATCCCGTATATATGGACTAACAGTTGCATTTATTCAGTTTGCTTTTATTGTAAGGCGATCATGTGAGACAGCTACATTGTGCAAGAATGGCAAGCTGAGGGAGGGTAGGAACGAATGCCCAATTAAGGTTAATAAGACGTAAATGCTTAGTAGAAGACTCGAGCATACAGTTGTTCGTGGGAGAATCTGATGTTGGCTTCGTCACAAATATGCAGTGGTAGAAGGTTCCAGAGGAAGGCGTCTTGTTGGTGCAGACACTTGCCCTTAAACCATTTCAATCTCGAAAGAAAAAGCCAAACACCGTTTTGAGAGGTGAAATGCAAGCAGGGGTTCATCTGGATGAGGGCGACCAGATGGCCGGCCTGGAAGTCCCGATGAGGGCTCATTTGCCTCCCGGATCCCACCCAGGGCTCCAGGAGGTCGAGCACGTTCGCGCCTAGGGTCCCCTGAGCCTCGCGGTGGGCGCGGGTTACAAGAAAGGGGGGTGGCCTTCCTCCTGATTACTAGGGGCAGGCTATGCCGGGAAGCCCCTCCCGGGGATGGCCGTTCTCAAGCGGGGACCAGATGGGCTGTGCCCGGGCAACACCTCCCTAGGAGTTCGGGGCTCCCTCTTCCGGCCCGCGGCGTGGTAAAGTACCCGGGAAGGGCTCCATGGTTCCCGGGCAGTCATCTTCCGGGCGTCTGGGCCCCGAGAGTTCCGATGGTCCTTCCCCGGGCTTGAGTCCCAGCCGGGGTCCCCGAGCCCCTGGGAAGCGGAGCTCCCGAGCCCTGCGTGGGCAGGTGGGAACCCTAGCGCAAAGGCTCGGGGTTGGACAAATGGGAGTCCTTTCGGTCCCGGCCATCCGGTCGCACCTCTCCCCTCGGCCATCTGGTCGCATGCAATGCTTTCCAATGGGGCGACCAGATGGCCGGGCCGGCCTGGAATTCCCGATGAGGGCTCATTTGCCTCCCGGATCCCAGCCAGGGCTCCAGGAGATCGGACACATTCGCGTCTAGGGACCCCTGAGCCTCGCGGTGCGCGTGGGTTACAAGACAGGGGGGTAGCCTTTCTCCGGATTAGTAGGGGCAGGGTATGCCGGGACGCACCTCCCGGGGATGGCCGTTCTCAGGCTATGCCCGGGCAACACCTCCCTAGGCGTCCGGGGCTCCCTCCTCCGGCCCACGGCGTGGCAAAGTACCCGGGAAGGGCTTCATAGTTCCCGGGCAGTCATCCCTCGGACGTCCGGGCCCGAGAGCTCCGGTGTTCCTTCTCCGGGCTTGAGTCCCAGCCGGGGTCCCCGAGCCCCCGGGAAGCGGAGCCCCTGAGCCCGGCATGGGCAGGCGGAAACCCTAGCGCGAAAGCTCGGGGTTGGACAGATGGGAGTCCTTTCGGTCCCAGCCATCTGGTTGCACCTCTCCCCTCGGCCATCTGGTCACACGCAATGCTTTCCAATGGGGTGACCAGATGGCCGGGCCGGCCTGGAAGTCCCGATGAGGGCTCATTTGCCTCCCGGATCCCAGCCAGGGCTCCAGGAGGTCGGGCATGTTCGCGTCTAGGGTCCCCTGAGCCTCGCGGTGCGTGCGGGTTACAAGAAAGGGGGTAGCCTTCCTCTGGATTAGTAGGGGCAGGGTATGCCAGAACACCTCCTCTGGGGCTGGCGGTTCTTTGCCGGGGACCAGATGGGCTATGCCCGGGCAACATCCTCCCAGGCGTCCGGGGCTCCCTCCTGCGGCCAGCGGCATGGCAAAGTGCCCGGGATGGGCTCCATGGGTCCCAGGCAGTCCTCTGCGCCTAGGGTCCCCTCCATCAGTGGGAGCGCGCGGGTTACCAGAAAGGGGGGTAGCCTTCCTCTGGATTACTAGGGTACTCTGGGAACCCTCTCGGCCTAGCAGTCCTCAGCCGGCAGCTGGACAGGCCAGGATGCAGCCCCAGCCCTGGGTCTGTCCCGGGGCCTGCCGTGTGACAGGCTGCCCTGGTTGAGATCCGGCAGGCCTCCCCTTGCTGGGCTGGGTCCAGGGGCCCCTGGGAGGGTGGCCTCCCCACCCCAGGCTCCGTCCTCGGACCCTGCCGCATGGCAGGGTGCCCAAACGAGTTCCCGCAGGCTCCGTCCTGGGTCATGCCACATGGCCCCGTCCTCCGGCCTGCGGCACTGCCAAAGGCCCGGGACGGGGTCCCCTTGCTTGGCTGGGTTCAGGAGCTCCGGCCGGGCCCCTGAGGGCCCCGGGGAGGGCAGCCTTCCCACCCCGGGCTCCGTCCTGGGTCCTGCCGCATGGCAGGGTGCCCGGGACGGGGTCCGGCGGGCCCGGGAGGTTCCCCCTGTGCCTATGGGCCTGGGAGCCCCCTGCTGGGTCCAGTCCCCCCTCCAGGCCCCGGGTCATGGGCTCCGGCCCTGGGCCCCGTCCCCCGTCCCCCGGCCTACGGCACTGCCAAAGGCCCAGGACGGGGTTCCGTTGTGGCCGGGGAGCCTCCCTGGGTTCAGGAGCTCCGGCCGGGGCCCTCGAGGGCGGCCTCCCCACCCCGGGCTCCGTCCTGGGTCCTGCTGCACGGCAGGGCGCCCGGGACGGGGGTCCGGCGGGCCCGGGGAGGCTTCCCCTGTGCCTCCGGGCTTTGGAGCCCCGGCTGGGTCCAGGGGCCCTGCCGGGCAGCTGCTCCGCCAAGGGCCCGGAGCTCGTCAAGGTGTCCGTGGGCCCCGGGTCGGAGATCCTGTCGGGTCCCCCACGCAGGCTCCATGGCTGGGGCCCTGGGCCTCTGGTCCCCCATGCCCCGGCTCCCGCTCACTCTTTCGTTGGGGCACAGAGCGACCAGATAGCTTCCCTTTCGAGCCCAGCCATCTGGTCGCGCCTTTCCCCTTGTCCATCTGGTCGCGACTGTCCCCTTGGCCATCTGGTCACGCATGTCCCTTTAACCATCTGGTCGCGCCTATCCCCTTGGCCATCTGGTCACGCGCAATACCTTCCAATGGGGTGACCAGATGGCCGGGCTTGCCTGGAAGTCTCGATGAGGGTCCATTTGCCTCCCCGATCCCAGCGAGGGTTCCAGGAGGTCGGGTACATTTGCGCCTTGGGTCCCCTCTGTCACCTCATGTGCACGGATTACAAGAAAGGGGGGTAATTTTCCTCCGGATTACTAGGGAGAGGGTCAGTCAGACCTCCGTGAGGTCCGGCGATACCGAGACTGGGGAAGGCAGCACCCGGACCCGCCTGCCGGGGCCCCCAGGGGCCCGAGTATGCACCTGCCTCTCAGCCCCTTCCCGATGATCCTTTCTCTCCGAGTTTGCTGGGTCAGACCTCCGTGAGGTCCGGAGATTCTGAGACAGGGGATGGCAGCACGCGGGCCCGTCCGATGCGGGGCCCCCAGGGGCCCGGGTACGCACACCTGCCTCTCAGCCACCTTCCCCATGGTTCTTTTTCTCTCAGTTTGCTGGGTCAGACCTCCGTGAGGTCTGGCGATGCCGAGACGGGGGAAGGAAGCACCCGGGCCCACCTGCCGGGGCCCCCAGGGGCCCAGGTACGCACCTGCCTCTCAACCCCTTCCCCAATGGTGCTTTTTCTCCGGGTTTGCTGGGTCAGACCTCCGTGAGGTCTGGCGAACCCGAGACGGGGGAAGGCAGCACCTGGGCCCGCCCGCCAGAGCCCCCGGGGGCCCGGGTCTTCACCTACATCTTGGCCCCTCCCCAATGGGCCTTTCCTTTGAGCCCGCTCGCCCCGGGAGCAGGCAGGGATGTGAAGCCGCCATCTCCCCCGCACAGGGCGGCCTGCCA